>NC_056730.1:255211029-255248529 GCF_019279795.1 Protopterus annectens
TAGGGGAAGCAAAGAGCAGACAAGGGAGAAGTTATGATTGAGCTATTAGACTCCTTGAGGTAATGGATATGAATTTTTTTATTTCTATATAAATGACCAAATTTTTGATCAGTCTTTTTGATTGATTGATGGATATAAAGGTCAAATTTCAATTGCTTGTCAATTGTGATACCTAGAAGTTTGGTATGGGAGTCAGCATGTATGACCGAGTTGTCTAGAGAAGAGAGAATGAAGGTCGTTTTAAGGTTGGAAAATGATTTTGGAAGGAAAAGGAGAAGCTTAGTTTTCTTTGGATTAAGGATTAGCTGGTTATTGGTTAGCCAGTTTTCAATAGTGTTGAAAGAGTTCTGAGTGAAGGAGAGAAGATCGGTAGGGTTGTCAGAGAAGATTGGTAGGGTTGTCAGAGAAGATCGGTAGGGTTGTCAGAGAAGATCGGTAGGGTTGTCAGACAGGGTAATGAAAGTATAATGTGTTTTAACGCATTGCTCTTAACTTGAGTTTGAATCACATTTTCCATAATCGAGGAAACGGCACTTTTTGCCTGAAGCTCTTACTACCTGCACTGATGATCTTTCAGAATCCTTGGGTGTGCCTAAAATTAAGTATACAAAAAAGTTAAAGGTCTTTTATTCACTAAACCTAACCTATGAAGAACAAGTAGATGGAAAGTATAAACAATTACATGCATTAAAAGAAGGAAAACATAAGCAATTATATGCATTAAAAGAAGGTTGTCCTCATCTTGTAAGATTAACTTATTGTTACTATTTTAGAGCTCCATGTCTACTACTTGTAGTCATTTGGTTTTCTTTTTCTTTTGAAGCACTGGAAAGAGCCTTTTGGGGTGACTAATACTAATGGTAATACACTGTAGATAAGATGGTCAGGAGATTTGCACAGTTTGCCCTCACTCTGTACTCTTTATCTCTAAAGAGAAAGGAACAACTAAATCTTCATTTTGTAATAAAAATTGTTTTTTTTCATGCCATCTCAGTAACACTCAACTTTCCAATATATAAGGTTATTGCCTTATCTTGTAATACCTTATCAAAACAAGTTTATTTGTTTTATGGAGTACATTTGACATATTGCATTTGAGTATATTTTTGCATTTTCTCAAGCAGCAGTAAAAAAGTGATGTAGAGAGAAATGGTGTCTATTGTCAAAATAATTATTCCACAGAATTTTGAGAACCTTGTCTATATTACCATAAAAAAGAACAGCATGTAAGTCATCCTTAGCCTATTTTAAAATGACTTAAGTATAAGAACTGCATCCTTATAGACTACAAGTAACTTGGCATAATAATTAAACTTCAGATAAAAGCAGCCACAAGCTAAATTAATCTGAAAGATGGTCTAAATTTGATGCAACACTTAAATCCCTTCATCCCCCCATGTGGGGTCTGTGGCCCCCAAACTCCTGCTACTTATATTTACTAACTCCGAGATCACACTACAGTTGGAAGAAACATTGTTGTTGTTATTGTTGTCTTTTGGCTTTTCCCAGTTAGTGGTCGCCACAGCGGAACTCCGGTCCACTAATGATTGGCAGTAGATTTTGACGAATGCCAAGGTGCCAGCTCGACGTTCAACATTCAACAAAGACACACCCATTTACGCATGTCTTTCGAACACCAACCCAACCATGGGGATGACATGCAGACTCCACACAGAAGGCACTCCCCACACTCCAGCCGAGAATCGAACGGGAGAACCTCTTGCTGTGAGGCAACAATGCTACTAGTGCACCACCGCGGCTAACCCTAACTGCACCATGATCTATAACAATGACATCCATCTGCATTATAGGCTCCCCTCCTGTTACAAAGCTCAACAGCAATTAAAAAGCACCACATTTGTTAAGCCAAAGGATCCCAGAACTGCTAGACACTGTCTGTTAAAGTGTAGTTCATGAAAGTGCATTTTCATTGAACTGCACTTTTGCTCCTTCCTTCAATTGCCTCTTTCCTGGATGTACTTTTAACTTGGAACCAAGATAGTTCTGAGTTTATTTTGTATTTACAGGAAGCCCACCTTCTCCAATGTTTACTTGTCTTATTATAGTAGTCATCCTTCCTTTATGAAGAAGAATATTCTGAGAGGCCACTTTATTTGGGCATCTCGCATGACAAGCAAGGATGAGGATTTTGTATGGGAAATTATCTTTATTACCTCTTTATTTAGAGCAAGGGGTTATCCAACACAAGTCAACAGATAATGGTAAGAAGGATGTTATAGCCAAGAGAGCTGGTGCTTTTGCACTGATTCTCCAGGTTGGTTTTAAATCTCAAACAGATTTAAACAGAGAAAGTAACAGTAATAATTTCTCTGTACCTTTTTATAGTTTGGACATGTCCGCTGATGGTATTAGTAATATTATAGAAAGAAACTGGAGGATAGTTTTGGGTAATTTAGATGTGGCAAAGGCCTTGGGGGATAAGCCGAAGTTCATGTATAAGAAAGGAAGAAATTTTAAGTCTATGTTAGAGAATGTTCGTGGTAATCAAATTATGTTACCAAGAACTGACAAACCATTAGGAACTTATAAGTGACATGGTTGTAATGTTTGCAGATACATCAATAAAGGGGCATATATTAGTCTTGAGCATTTAACATATACTAATAAGCCAGCAGGTAGATTTAATTGCAATACAAAGTGGGTCATTTATATTGCTTTGTGTTCCGTATGCCCCAGTTTTTATGTTGGCATGACAACTAGGAATTTTGCTACAAGAGTAAGAGAACATGTGTATGCTATAAGAAGCAAAGACAGTAATAATGCTTTGTTTAGACACTCTGTGCTTTGTGCTAATTTAAAAAAAATGTAATTTTAGGGTGCTGGAACATGTATCAGAAACTATGAGGGGAGGTGATTACAAAAATGAAGTTGAAATGAAGGAGGTTCAATCGCAGTTAAAGTTGCAAGCAGATGCACCTTCTGGCCTGAATGAGACTATTAATACAAAATGTTTCTTGAAAGCTCATAAGCTCAAGGCCCCTTAACGAAAGTGGTGGTGCGGACTGCTTTTTAATCAAACTGAAAATTATGTTTTAAATGATTTTTTAATTGTATTTCAAGTGTAAAGTGATTTTTTATTGGTTAAGATTTTCTATTTAAACTGAGTGTGTTGAATTGTCTTTTTGTAGTTCTGAAGACGTTTTTACGAAAGCGTCAATTAAATGTTTATTATGCTAATGGCTTTTGTTTTTTTAGCAGCATCCCTGCCAGTTTTGTATTTTGTAGTTCTTGGTTTCTGTCAAGGCTTCAGGTGGTTCCAGTTATTTTAGTTTTGCCTGGTCATAATACCTCAGTCGCAAAATTTGTTTTATTAATATTCCATGCTCCTCCCTTTGTAGTTGTTTTCCTGTGGCACTACTATCTCATGCTTGCTTCTCTTGATATATTCCTGGAACTTCTATCTTTTCCCTTCCTCTTTGTGACAATTACCATTCCATATCAAAACTTTAATTGCCATCTTCCTATTTGTTAGCACTGTCATTCATCTATCCACTCTTTGTATTGTCCTCGCAACACCAATTTTATTTCCTATTTCTGTTAAGTTTTGTTGTTTTAGTTGTTTCCAGTATCATTCTCATCAAGCTTTTGTCTTTTTGCAGATAAGAAAAAAACGTTTCTTATTTTACAACAACTATACACATGGCAGATTCCATCTCCCTTCTCATTTATTTTTTCGGGTATTGAGTTATTGATGAGATTTGGCACATATGATTCAAGTCATTGTATTGGTTAAGCAATATGTCAGTGTGGAGTGAAGCTGATTGTGCATTTAAAACCCACAAAAACATGGGGATTGGGAGGATTGACAGAATTTCTAAGGAGTTTACCTCGCAGACGCAAGATACGGGTTTTGATTGTCTATAGCAGCTAGTCTAGTACATACATATCACTTTCCCTTTTTGTCTTCCATAATTATTTTTTCTACTTAAAGTTGCTATGTTGCCCTTTTTGATAATGCCATTCACTAGGCTACACCCACCTACTCCAATTGTTTGATATTTCCCTTTCATATCTCTTCTAATTGCAAGTTTCACTTCATGTTTGGTCTTGCATTTCTTGACCCTTCTTCCCACTTTCCTTTACTTTATATAATTTCTCTTCTTCATAGTCCCTCTATTCTTGTTTGGTCACAGTCTTCTCCTTTGCTGTGCATTTACTGAGTGCTTACTCTTCCTGCACTGCAGTGCTTACTGTTCCTACACTGCTGTGCTTACTGTTCCTGCACTGCAGTGCTTACTGTTCCTGCACTGCTGTGCTTACTGTTCCTGCACTGCAGTGCTTACTGTTCCTGCACTGCTGTGCTTACTGTTCCTGTACTGCTATGCTTACTGTTCCTGCACTGCAGTGCTTACTGTCCCTGCACTGCTATGCTTACTGTTCCTGCACTGCAGTGCTTACTGTTCCTGCACTGCAGTGTTTACAGTTCCTGCACTGCAGTGCTTACTATTCCTGCACTGCTGTCACATTTCGTTTCATTCCATCATGCTAATACTTATTAGGGGAATCACTGGGCAGAAACCACTTTTTAGTTATGAGCTATTCCTTTTTATTTTTACTTCTACAGTGTCTGACGTCACACCAAACTCTTCTCACATTTATTTATTTATTTATTGATCGATTGACATTTGACTACTTGCAGAGTCCAGCTGGGTAGGTGCCCATTACCAGCAGAGGCCCAGGGTAGAAAAGCTCCAAAGTATTACAATAACATTTTAAAAACAATAATTTTGTAATCTTCAAAAATAATGCAAAAACAGTGACTTTGCAAATGCTTATTCTAACCCACTGTCCTTTCTTTATTTGGAGGAAGCCTATCTGAGTTACATGTTGGCTACTCTTGCATGTGATGTTGTGACTGCCTCTCTTGCTGAATCATATATTAGCCATCATCAAGCTATTTCCAAACAGAAGTCTAGAATGGCCTCTTCTTTTCTCTTGTTGCCCCACCAATGTTGAACCAGGCGCTCTTCATATCCTGTTACCAATTTATGTTGTCCTGTTTTATCTAGTAGGCAATACAACTGCTATCTGCATGCATTTTTTTCCTCAGTATCACCAGTGTGCTGTGGGGCATAGCCTGAGATAATGAATACTGCCATGTCATTTAAATGAAATCTGATTGCCACATGTCTGTCACTAATTCTGATGGGATCCCTCACTGTCTTCTGATGCCTATCCCACCATTTATAGCCTGTCCTCCTCCTGAGTAGTAGTCTCTGAGTATTAGTCTCTGGCTCCCAAGCTAAATGGTTTGCTGCACTGTCCTTCCATCTTGTCTCCTGGATACATAGGATGTCCAGCCTCTTCATTTCCATAAAGTCATCCACTTCCAGTCTCCATCCTGCAATAGAACCTCAGCTGAGTGTAGCAATTATTATATCATTCTTGCCAGGTGTACTGGTTTTACATAGAGCTTTTGCTCAAAAGAGCTATCCCACATAACCCAATCTGGGCAACTGGACACCGGCCAGCCAGTAGCTTATTGACCCAGGACTGTTAGGCTTTATGGTGTGCACACACCGACATATACAGCATTCCCATCATTAGCATGGGTCCTCAGTGTAGGTTGGAGTAGGCATGGTCCTCATCCCCCTTATCACTGAAAATACCCATACTCATTTGGTGGCATTAGTCAACAAGACTGAATCACGTAGAGACATATTTTTCACTGTCAGGTAGCTAGACCTGCCAAGGTGTACAGTTTGTGATTAGTGTTCTTTTGTCATGATGATACTGCACACTAAAGTAGTTACCCAAAGCAGTAGGTCTATACAACTCTTCTCCCTATACAGCACCATCTAGAGTCTGTGCTGCTGCCCACAACTCCATTCATGGGTGAGTATGAGATGAAAACACTCAGCATGCTTTTGTTTGTTTGTTTGTTTTAGAAAGTGGGAGGAACCTCACAGAAATACAGGGAGAATATGCAAACTCCATACAGACATGGGCCAGAGGTCAGAATCAAACTTTGTACCTTGTGCATGGGTCGCAAACTATTATGCCAACCTCCCCTGCAGCACCAAGGTAATAGGTGCTAAACCTAACAATAATGCTGCCCCTTCCCCTAATCCTAACCGTACACCTTACACTAAATAAACCTTCTAATAACACTGTCACTATACAAGATGCACTCACAACCAAAAGTGCACAAACACTCAGTAACAACATAATATCCATCCCCTTACGTAACCCTGATCATAACCCGAAAATACACACACTAACACACAAATGTACAGCACCTATCCCTCACTTATCACTGACTCTAACCCTAACTCACAAACACATGTTCAAACACTCTAACCCCCTCTAACCCCACTCACCAGTCTTGACAATACATACTGTTGACATTTAGACCACTCAGCTATCAGCACCTTCAAAATTAAACACCACCCCCTGTGTTTTTCAGCCAAATGGATATTCAGCACAACGCAGGTGAACTGTATATCTATCTATATCTATCTATCTATCTATCTATCTATCTATCTATCTATCAATAAATATATAGATAGGTAGACAGATAGCGAGACATATGAAGTAACCAACCAATCTTGGATCAACAGGATATCACCACATTCATATTATTGGATAGGGAAATAGAAACACATTATGCTGAGGAGACAAGAGATGAATTTCAAAATATATGAAGTAGAAGTGCATGACAGCAAAGAACCTCACAAATAGGAACATGCTTACACTAAGCACCATCAAAGAACAAAAAGAATATAAGTTCACAATGACCAAACTAAAAGAATACAACAGAAAAAAAAACTTAAAAATGAGTATATACTTAAGTGTAGGCAGTTTAACCAAGCATTACACAAAATGCTCAAACCTGGGATCATAGAAGTATCCCAATTTGAGTGGAAGAGTCCCATTCTACTTAGTTTCCAAACCTAATGGATATTTCTGAAAATTAAATATTAAACATAAATTTGATTCATATGTCATAATGAGAAAGGACAAAGTGACTGAAAAAATGGACAGTGTATGGTTTCTCGCCACCTTGGACCTAGCGAGAAGCTATTATCAAATTTCAATAGCCTCAAAAGCTAAAAAAATAGAATTTGATAGCAGAAGTACTGTTCCATTGCAGAATTCTTTATTTCTGTCTCTGCAAAGCACCATTAACAAGTGAAATGTTGATGGACAAAATGCTTAGACACCATACCAGACTTTCAGCAGCCTACCTGGATGTTGAAATAACTCTCTTTCATTTATGTATTTGTTATTTGTTGACTATATTAGTCCCACTGGGCTAGTAGCCTCTTTTCAGGGGAGAACCCAAGGTGGCATTTATACTACTAGGGAAAATATGGCCTCACATCTAGCATCGTGGCAATTTCTTTTCAATTGGTGCTATGGTGTCTTTTACATCAACATGAACTACCACCAACTGAAGGAAGTAGGGCTTCAGTTTAATTTCTCATCTGATGGATGGCACACTCATGAGTTCAGCACCCACCTATGCTGCACTTCATTATTTGCAAGCACTCTACCTAGCATGGGAAAAACCCACAGACATCTGCTCTAATTAGCAAGGATGGTGAAATTAAGTTAGAAAATCCCTTCCAACACAGCTTATTGTGTTCAGATGAACACAGATGTGCTACTTTGTAAGTTTAAATCCATGCAGGTAAATCAGAATCCAAAAATATTTGCTCAGGACAAGATGCTACTAGAAGATTTTGAGATTTAAAAGAATGACTACTATTCTTAATGAAGATTTGCACATGATATATATTAAAATAAAAGTGCACATGTTTTTGTATTATGCTGCTGTTCTTACACCAAGTTCAGAGATTGACTATGTTGCCAAAATGGGCATGGGAATTTGCCGATAAGTGAGTTAAGGAGCCAACCTACACTAGTTCAAAGATATGACATCAGGAAACAGATGCTCTCCTGGTTGGATATATACATTTGTCAAGCACACATAAAACGTGCTGTAGAATGTGGTTCTGCACTGTACTGAGCAGATATCTAGGTAGGGGCCTTTAGTCTTATATAAAATAATGTTCTATGGCGCAATATAAACTAGGTATCCTAGCAATGTATCACCGTAGGCAAGCTGGGTAGATTGTGATATGTAGGCTGATATGACTATCCAAAATATAGCTCAAGGTATGCATATATATATATATATATATATATATATATATATATATATATTGCACAGATACTAAATTGACTGCAAGATGCATAGTGTCTCTATATTTGACTCAAAATATTAATATGCTTGGCCTTTGGCTTCGCTGTGTGAACCTATATAGTATTTCACATCATTACAGATGCAGCCAATGACATACTTAATGCTGTGCCTTATTTTACATAATTTAATGCAGTCTGATGTTCCATAATTTAATAATGTGCTGAACAATCATTTTATGAGGTGTACCTAAGCTGCAGGATAGTGTTCTGCTGATATTACAAGATGGACTTTGAAAAGGACACCTTGATGTCTTGTGGGACAACCCAGTTATCAAAATGCAAATAAAGTTGTTATACTTAGTAGTACAATAACTCATCATGTACATGCATGCCAATATTTTTAGAATTATATTTTTAAAAATCAGGAAAATAACAAGAGAAAACAACTGAATGTCTCTCCAAGAAATTACTCTGACCTGAGCAGAATTTCTGTTTTCTAACAGGCTAACAATGTGGTAAGAATAGAAATTAACCTGGAAAAACAGTCTAATTTGTGTCTTCTGCTAACATCAGCAATAGACTTTCTTCCAAGTAAATTTTCATCATTATAAAGATCTGATAGCCTAAGGGATATTATAGGAACAAGTCGCAATATGAATGTATTTGCTATTTCACAGATTTTTTTCTCATTTATTTTTAACAGAAATGTATTGAAGAGTGGTAAAAATAGTGTATAGTAAGTTCATCTTTGAACTGCATTTAATACAGAAAGCACATTCCAAATCACTTTCAGAAATAAAATAGGTAATTATATAAGAGAGCTATAAACAGTAAACACCTTTCTCAGCAAGATATTCCTTTTATAGAACATGATTCTGAAGATACAACCTTAATAAAACTGTGTGCTTACAATTTTGCAACTCTAATTAAAAGCAAAGCTTAGAACAGCATTCTAGAGATTACTATTATGTTCATCTATAGAACAGTACCATCTTGAACTTCTCTCTTGGGTTACCAGAATGTAATTATATTAACCATCATAGCAAGCTGCCTGGTTATGTACTGTGCATTTCATTATCACGGAGTATAGATTTTATGACAACTATCATGTTTCAAAGCTTTGCAATTTGCATTGCAATACTGCATCCAAGACTTGTATTATGATCTTCTAAACAAGCTAATATCTTTATCCAAGAATCAAATTATATGCAATATAAAGTGAAATTACTTTTATTAACTCTCTCTATCAGAAATGCATGTTTTCAGCAAGAAGCAGTGAATCAGGCTTAGATATACAACTATGATAATATTAACAAAAGTTATTTTCTGAAATAATACTACAGTATCTGCAGAATTTTATTTTACAGATGAATTTACGAATAATGTTTTATCTATAACAGTGCAGTACAAAAAGAAATAGTATTTATAGTTCTGCTTTTCACTTTTTCTTCTTTTTATATGGTAATTATCTTATTGTAGCTGTCATTCCTTAGTCAGAAGTAGCTTGGCACTTTAATACAAGCCCTGTTTGGTTTTGTATTATATGAAATACTGATGATCATCCTTATAAAACACTCATTCAGACACTGCAATCTGATTCAGTTACTGAAATCCTCTTAAAATTACGAGCATTCTAATAAAAGCTTGACTGAAACTTGATTTTAATCCCTTTTTTCCCCCACTGGTTCTTATCTGAACATTGAGGTTAGCCCTCTGGCCACTTTTTTGGCTCATTGTTCTCCACAGGTGACTATGGCTCAGTCATTCCCTTGGGGTACGAGTTGAGCAAACTGAGAGGTACTCTGCCATTTTCAAGGAGAATTAGGGTTTCTCTTTAAGTCCTGACATCTCATGAATTCATCACCATCCACAGTTTTGTTATGCAATGGTAATTTATGTTGCATATCATGCCTGGTCTCCAATGGTAATGATATAGTGGAGATTGTGCAAGTGCATACATCTCCACCTTGTCCTTCCACTCAAAGAGATGCAAGCAGGCATCATCCCTGTGACAGCTACATCAGGTACTCTAGTTGCTAGCTGAACTTGTGTCACCTGTATCATAGTCTAGCCTTTATACCTCTGTGCCTCTGGAGCTGTCATTTTTCTCCCAAAAAGTTCTTACTACCATAACTTCTCACATACTTTCTGCATCTGGTGTCATGGTGTAACTTCATGTCTGAGGTACTAAAATCTCCTCAACTCTCACCAGATCATTAAAGCAGTTTCCTAGTGCACCAGCCACATTTCATGTAGTCTTCAAAACTGCTGCCTTAGGTCTTCATATAAAATAAGTTACACGTCAAGAGGGACCGATATGATTGATGTAAAAGTGAATTAATTACTTAAATATAGTACATTGATTTCTGTTGTGAACAATGCCTTGTAATTGTAAGTGGAAACTTAGGCCTGTAACACTATATTACAGCCACTGGTATATGCAACCAGATAAAACAAAAAGAAAAATAATATGAAATTCACATTGAATTTTGGGGCATGACGACAACACATATGAACAACAATGTTATATACTGCTGGGATTACCCTAGGAAAATCTTTGAAAGGAGATCTCAGTAAGTAATGATTCTGTACTATTAATTTTTGGGAGTAAATAGAATCCTCTGTATCTATTTTGAGAATAAGTGCTTTTTAGACATCAGTTTCCATCTGAAGATGTCGAACTAAAGTACTTTACTGTAGGGTTTGCTGGAGAAGCAGCATGATGGGAAACTGTAGGGCTTTATATAGGCTCCCTCATGATGGGGAAGCTGTAGGGCTTTAGATAGGCTCCCTCATGATGGGAAGCTATAGGGCTTTATATAGGCTCCCTCATGATGGGAAGCTGTAGGGCTTTATATAGGCTCCCTCATTACGGGAAGCTGAAGGGCTTTATATAGGCTCTCTCATGATGGGAAGATGTAGGGCTTTATATAGGCTCTCTCATGATGGGATGCTGTAGGGCTTTATATAGGCTCCCTCATGATGGGAAACTGTAGGGCTTTATATAGGCTCCCTCATGATGGGAAGCTGTAGGGCTTTATATAGGCTCTCTCATGATGGGAAGCTGTAGGGCTTTATATAGGCTCCCTCATGATGGGAAGCTGTAGGGCTTTATATAGGCGCCCTCATGATGGGAAGCTGTAGGGCTTTATATAGGCTCCTTCATGATGGGAAGATGTTGGGCTTTACATAGGCTCCCCACTGAAATGCTGAGTGCTGACAAGCTAAAAAAAGACCAAACATACAGGTAAAGACTGAATTTCAAAAATCGCTCTTCTCCTTTAAGCTTCTTTTTCAGGGAGGGGGTAATCCCTCCACACCCCCAAACTTATATATACCAAATTTGAGAGCACCATACCTCAGAGAAAAGGGAATATTCTGACACATGACATCTCAGACTTAGTATATAGTATACGTCTGATCTTTTTAGCCATTCAGTCTCTATATTTCAGGATTTGCTCTGGTGGATCCCTTCATTTCACATGATTACCCTTTTATAGGTTCATAGCCAAGTATTAGCTAATCAGTCTGCAGACCATTGCACATATAGCCAAAAAACATATTCAAAAGTTCCCTCTAGCCTCAAGGAGGACAATAAAAGACAGATCAGGGGAGAATGCAAGGCTGTCTATCTACTTATCTAGGCTTATCTTGTAACTGACAAGTGTGCTACTCTGTTGAAATGCAGTGAAAGTGTGCTCCAGAGGCTATGACTCTATCATGCCAATGTCTCGTATTTATCTGCTGATGAAAGTTCCTTTGACTGAGTATTTGAGGGGCCATTAGTTTTACAAAGGAAAAAGAGGACAGATAGGGTTGGATCTTTCGTAACTTGAAAGGCGAGACACAGATATCAATGAAGGAGTCATTAATAAACTGAGTACTCCCTCTCCACATCAAGCAGAGCACCTCATTATCCCTTTAAGTACAACCTGGATAACTGGACAGGAAACAGAAAATACACCCCTTGGATTCCACCTGTGCCCCCGGTGGACAGGTACTTTGGGTGCTGACATGTCTAAACATGGGTTAAACTCTTGGCTAGGCTTATGAGGGCCTCAGGGCCAATAGTCTAGTAACTTCCCTATGATCATAAATGGCTGCCAGTCTCTCTTGGCAACAAAGATTTTTGTGGCAACTGATCTTTTTAGTTATGAACCTCTAACGAGTCTCAAATTGAGTGATATGTTTAGACAAATGCATTACAAAAGATGCATTATATTCCTGCTACCCTAGGTTTCCATAGAGAAATAGAACAACTTATTGCATCCTCATATATTGAAATGGTCAGCTCATCTAAAGTTGTCTCTGTATTTATGTTGTATTTTTATATTTAAGTAAGTGTGTGTGTGTGTGTGTGTGTGTGTGTGTGTGTGGGGGGGGGTGTTGAAGCCTCATCGCAAAAATGTAAAAGGATAATACCAGGGTCCTGTTACACACAGTGGGGACTCTTTTAGAAAGTGACATTTTTAATGTCAGGAGACTCAACTAGTTGTCCAGAAACAATTTCATTTTTTTTTATTTAGATGGTACATTTGCAAGGATGGTTGGTATGGGATTTCGAAGTATCACTAGTTAGTTAAGAAAAAGTTGTGAATGCAGGGAAGAACTGTAGACATACCTCTCAACTATCCAGATTTTTTTCAGAATATCCAGATTTTTGCCTCATATTTTTGCTTTGTTCTCCATAAAATGTATGTTTTTCTGGTAAATCACTAAGGATTGAAGTCACAAAATAATGACATACATTTGAGATGTTGACTTCAAATCCTTCAGAAAATGCATGCTAACACAAGTACTGTTACTATAGCAACTTTCTAAGTTTATAAGATTAATATTTAAAATCTGTCAGTATTTTTGGCCTTTGCCTTCCATTATTTTAAGTTTTATCCAGTTAAAGGTGGTAGGTAATAGTGATAGGTAATATCATTAAGTAAATGGATTCTTCATTAAATATTAGCTCAGGATAATTTACTGAACAGATATCCGTTGCACTCACAGGTTAACAGTATTGTAAGAGGATACAATAAAACTCGTTTTGAATTCTATACACTGATACTACATCTGATATTATATTACTAATGTAAACATTTATTCATGAGTATTGCACCTTATAGACTTCTACATAAGGACTGAAACTAAGATGTCCATTAGCAGTTATGTAGAGACATTTCTAGTTCAATCCAACTTGCGTAAAATATTTCAGTAAAGATAGGAATGACAGAGACAACTAGAATGATAACAAAGCAGAGCTGTAAAGAGAAAACCTTGGTTTGAGAACCAAATGGTGGAGGATAATGTTTTTTAACTTTGAACATACATTTAATATAAAACATTTAATCAAGCCTTCTCTGCTCATTTCTCTCAAGTGTATAAGCACTTGCCAAGTGGTCATTACCATCATGTGATATCCAAATTTCTTCAAGAAGAAGAAAAGTGTTACGATTTTTCATCATGCTTGCAAAGTACAGTGAATAACTGATGCTCTGTCATTGATATGTGAGACAGAAACATGTTGCAAATGAATAATATTACCCTCCTTAAAATGCTTCAGTAGACTTAATTCTCACAAATGGGCTATTACTAATGCTGCATTGATGGCCATTGAGTGACAATTGACATCATGTAAAGAGAAAAGCTAGAGCATAGAGACAAAGAACCTTTGAACTAAGGTGAGTGCAGTCAAAGGTTATTGGAAGAAATCATCAGAGCAGAAAATATATGGGTTATCCCCTTATGCAGACAACATTAAAGCATTATATTTTAGTCATTAAGGAATAGGCCATCATCTTTTTTCACATTTATGCTTTAAGTGTCATTTTATCAGCTTGGATAGTCTTACCTCATAGTAGGTTTGCAGTAATTTGGTGGCTAAAAAAGATACACTGCCCTTAGGCTGAAACTGCTTGTCGATTACTATGAACATTTGTTTCTTATTCAGTAATAATAGTAGTAATTCAGGTTAATAATATGTTCCATTCTGAACCTAAAGTGTCAAATGGATACAAAAAGTAAACAAAATGCTTTATTTTTCGAAAACAAAAACTGCATGTTTTCTCCAGTTACTGTAAAAAACAAAAATGTTTTCTTTAACTGTGGTGACACACCTCAGTAGATGTTTCCAAAGAAACTGCATGTTTTCTCCAGTTACTGTAAAAAACAAAAATGTTTTCTTTAACTGTGGTGACACACCTCAGTAGATGTTTCCAAAGATTTTGTAGCTAAACAAAAGAATATGAAATGTGATACTTAAAGATTTAAAGGAAAGATTTGTGATATGTAAGGCAATGTTGTAGTGTATTTTTTTTTTCTTTTGTATAGAATATCATGTAAATCATGCCACTAAAATTGTTTTATAACATATCAATGGCATGTGCAGAAAAAGGATATAACATTATGAAATGGTTGGTATAAAGAAAAAAAAAATGAGTATGATGGATATGATTAATTTGTCTTGCAGTTAGTGTGAGAATTAAGGGAAAGGTTAACAAGCAGCTTTAGCCTTCATTGCCTACTATGTGATTCTGAGCAAGTCAGTTATCCAGACTGCACTAAAGAGCTGAGTCTGCAAAAGGTCCACATAGATCATAGCTCCACCGTGGTTAACAAATACAAATAAATAAATAATACATACTTACTGTTAAATGAACAAGGGAACTGGCCAGTTACATATCTGGTATGAACAGTGCCCTGGCCGCAGGCATGTGGGTAAATTCAATACACAGCTTAGATAAGTTGGTCAACTTTCATATTTTTAGCTAGGGTATTGAAACTCTAGTTCAAAGGAAAATCACACAGACATGAGGAACAAAAGCAAACACCAGAAAAACAGTAGAAGAAACAATAGCAATCCAGACCCTGAAGTTGTGAGGTAGAAAGCTTAAACATACAGTCTCCATGCTTTGCAAAAATATAAACACATTTAAGTTAATGCTTTGTTATACTAGCAAATTAGTCTGTAAAACATACCACTTTCTATTTCAGTTATTATCATAATAGAGTAAACAGTATTTGCTTGCTTTGTTTGATCATGTTATTTTACTTTTTAGCCAGTATGGGTAAATGATATTTTAGTATGGTATTTCTTACAATTCTCATAGTGTAAGAGTGGCACAAGAAAAATGAATTGTTAAGACAGTGATCTTATTTTATGACATGCTGAGAAGTATCATGACAGACACAGACAGATGTGTAGATCAGTGAAATTAGTGAAATCAACATTTAGTAAACTAAAAGGAGGGTTCAGCCCCTGGATTATTCAGGAGGTTTAGGAAAGAAAGATATTCCAGCCATTCGATATGGTGCACAATATGTGACCATGTCAAAGTTTGGCAGCTGGGTATGCACATAGGTGGGGTAGATGCCTGCAACAAGAAAACACAAACAAAGCACATCCAGTTCATATTGCAAAATGGCACCACATATGCATGCTGGGGCATTTCAGAAGTATCTGAAAAAGCTTTTATGTTTTGTATTCAATATATACAATATTTGTATTATTTCAATATGGCTAATAGTAGAGAAAGCAAAATTATGTGCAGAATGCATCACTTCCAGGAGAAAAGTATGGCAAGGAATAAGCTCTGTAGTGCATATGTCACATGCATTTTACAAATTAGCAAAACATCCTGCTAGATACATCCATCCAAAATTCAACAGTCCAAATCCACTATCACCGAACATACTTTAATGAAAGCGCTTTCACCGAAAAAGCACTTTCGTTAAAGTGTGTTAAAAAAAAAAACATGAACATTGCATTTACGACACCCTCCTTACTTTTATATTCTCACTCCGAGGTTGCACTACAGTGGGGAAAAGGGAATTTTCCCTTATCCCCACTGTAGTGCGATCTCCGCAACAGGCATACTTACGTGAAAGTGCTTCTTTGGTGAAAAGCACTTTCGCGTAAGTATGCCTGGCCATTTCACATTCAGTCAAACGGACAGTCGAGCATCAGTCCTGGACCCGCTTTTGCAACATGGGAGGAAACTAGAGCAAACCCACTCAAATGCAGGGAGGACATGCTGATTCTGCACAGAAGGCTATCTAGCTGAGAATCAAACCAGAGAACCCCTTGCTATGAGATGACAATGCTACCGCTGCACCACTGTGCCATCCACAAAACAAGACAGAGCAATTGTGGATTTAATCAGGTCACTAGTGTGTGGCAAAATAGCATAATCTTTGGCATTTTCAACTCAGCAGTGTTAGAAAGGCCCCATCTGTTGTTTACATAGTCTTTATTTATAGCAACAGAGCATCACAATGACTATGAACAGTTTGTCAGCTATGCCACCATACCTCTCAACTGTTTAGATTTTCACAGAATGTCCAGATTTTTGCTTCACATGTTTAATCTGTTTCACATAAAATTGTGGTTTTATGGCAAATCACTGGCAAATCATTGAGGACTGAAGTAATAACAGTCATATGAGTTTCAGACCTCATATTCTTAAGAAAATTCATGTGAATGCAAACCCTGTTATTCCGTCAACTTTCTAAGCTTGTAAGAGCAATATTTATAAAGTGTGCCTATTTTTGGGGCTTTGTCCCACCATTATTTGTGACTTGGTCCAGATTTCTTGCTCTAAGAGGTTGGGAAGTATATATGCCACAGTGCCACAAGTCTGTACCACATTTGTTATTCTGGTATACAAAAATTTTAAAGCCCTGCCCAAGAGAAAAAGAATTGTTTTCAGTCAACACTGGTCATGAATAACTCTACATGTGATTTTGCTGAAAGCATTTATGTCTAGATAAACTACAGGGATCAGTTGCCATAATGGTTAATGTCTTCACCTCCCATGCACAAGGTACAATTTTCAATCCTGACTTCTGGACAATACCCATTTGGAGTTTGCATGTTCTCCTTGTCTCTCTGAGGGGTTTCTCCCAACTCCAAAATACATGCTGAATGATTCCATCTCAAGCTCACCAAAGAATGGAGTTGTGGGAGGCAGCACTGACTTTACATGGTGCTGTATAGGAGAAGAGTTGTACAGAACAATCAATTTGGGTATCTACTGTACTGTGCAGTTTCCTCAGGAGAACATGGATCACAGTGGTATAGTGTAAAATATGATTCAGTCATGATGACTACTGGCATGGGCATTTGCTAGTGATAGACCGAGGACTCAGTCTACTCCGAACCTATAGAGACCCATACTGATCTGGATGTCCAGTTGCCCAGCTTGGGTTACCTGGGATAGCTTTGTTGAACAAAAGCTGAAAAACAATCAGTCTGTCAAACATGAACTCAGAGTTGCTAAACTGACATGACAGAGTTTGGAAGTAAATGGAGTCTTGACATCCTATGTATGCAGAAGACAAAATGGAAGCGCAGTACAGCAAAACCTCTTGGCTTTGGATCCAAGGTTTAATACACTGGAGGAGGACTAGAAATGGTGTGGGAATTGTGGTGAGAGATTTGCTCCAAAAGGATGCCACTACAATTAATGACATATTCTTCACAATAATACATTATAAAGATAGGGTAGTGTCCAGCCTATGCTTCACCTCAGCCTATGAAAATGAGGACAATAGTGTATTCAGACCAGAAGTCTGTTAATGGCTGACATGAATGCACAATGCACATGTTGGGAAAGACAGAAGCCTGGATCAACAGGATATCAGGACTGCCTAGGACTGCCTGAATGGGTCAACAGGAGTAAAGAAGGAGAGACCATTCTAGTCTGCCTGGTAAATGACTCAATGTGGGACTCAAAAAGAGAGACAGGCATAACAACACATACAATAATGGCCATCATGCAATTCAGGTCAAATTTCTCATAGCAAAGAAAGAGCACTCCCCAGTGAAACAGTAAGCACACTGCATAAACCACTGGTTGCCATAATCAGAGAAGGCTCTAAGGTCAACAGAAACCAGGCAGAAGATCTGGAAGTTGACTGGAAGGAAAATGCAACAATTCAAGGAATTATTCAGGGATCTAGCACCTCAAGAAGATGAAATAGGTGGAGTTGAAAAATAATGACAGTGCCTCAAACCAGCATGTGTGAGGACTACAGAACAAACATGTGGTTAAGGTAGATATAGAAATAAGCTACATAAAGAAATCTGGTGGTGGAACACAGACATACAAAAAATGATCAAAAGAAAGGTGGGAGACAAAAAGGTGGACCAGGCTAAGAAGGAAAACTGATTGGTTAAGAAAGGGCTAAGAGAGGAGTTACAACTGAAAAGAGCAAGGCATCAGAGGCACTCTACAAGCTTCTGGAATGTGACTTAGTAGATGGTACAAAGAAACTATATCAGGTTGCAAAACAAGGAGAGAAAGACAAAGAAGATACTCAGACATAAGGAATGTAAGCAACAACCTGCTCAACAGTCCACAGGAATTCACAGGAAGATAGAAGGAGTACTTCCAGCACCTTCTGAATAAAGACAACCCCAAAGAAGCTGCACTGCCCCAGACACAGCCGTAGATGAGAGAAGGGGAAAAGCCCACCACAGAAAAAGTAAGAACAGCACCAAGGAAAATGAAGTCAGGAAAAAGCAGCAGGTTCAGATGAGGTCACAGCAGATTTGATAAAGATGTTGGGTGAAATAGGGGAGCAATGCCTCCAGTGGGTACTCATAGCTGTATGAGAGAAAGGCATATCCCAGATGACTGGAGAATAAGCAAACTAGTGCCAGTGTTGAAGAACAAAGGGGACATTCACAACTGTAAACAGTACAGAGGTATCAAACTCCTGGCCCAAGAAAGTTCTGGAGAGAGTACTTGATAAACAAATATCCAGAGCAGAACAAAGTAATATTAGAGATGAGAAGTTTGGATTCACATCAGGATTCAAAACAGCTGACCCAATGCTTGCAGTGAGACAGACCCTTGAGAAGAAGCTGGAAAAGAGGAAATAATCCAACTGGGCATTCCTTGACTTGGAGAAAGCACATGAAAAAGTCCAAAGAGAGCTGACATAAGCAGTCATGCTGTGGTTTGAAGTCCCAGAAACACTAGTAGAATTAGTTCAGTCGATGTGCAAGGACCCAGTGATTAAAGTACAGACAAGGTTTGGTCTCACAGAGGGGTTCCCAGTAGGAGTGGGTGTGTATCATAGTTCAGCTCTGAGCCTAACACTATTAATTCTGGTAATGGACTACATTACCAAACAGGTCAAATGGGGCAGATCAACAAAGTTGAGGTATGCAGATGATGTAGCATTAAAAACAGACTCTGAGCAAGACTTTTAGTAAAGAATAGGGGAATGGAATGTAAAACTGAAGGCACATATGATGAAACTGAATACAGGTAACACAGTTGTAATGGAAGCAAATGGGGAAATCAAAAGAAGCTGAAAATTGAAATAGAAGGGAAAATTGTTGGACAGGTTAACAGCTTCAAGTATCTTGGAGGGGAGGTTGAGGAGAAGGGAAGTTTCAATGAGGAAATCAAAGCTAAAATCAGCAGGGTTGCAGCCAACTCGCACAATGTCAGGTGTAGTATATGGCAGAAGAATACCAAAGAAACTGAAAAGTAAGGTGTACAATGTAATGGTGCAACTAATACTACCACATGGTACATTAACCTGGGCAGTAAAGGCAGTGCAGCTGAGGAAGCTAGAGATTATGGTGGTGAAGTGCCTGAGATGGGTGCTAGAATATAAACTGTGTGACAAACAAAGAAATAAGGACGTGAAACCAAAGTAGCTCCTATTGCAGAAAATATCAAAGAGAACAGATTGCAATGGTTCAGGCACATGCACAAAAAAGCAGAAGAAAATAAGGTGAAGATGATTTGGGGAAGACAGGAAGAAGGCAAGAGGAAATGGGGGCAGCCAGTTAAGAGGTGGATGGACTGTGTGAGAGAAGACCTGCAACATTCAGGCATGAGGCTCAAGGAAGGCAGGAGAGTGGCATAGCATAGAGAGTGATGGCAACAGTTGACATGATACCCCGACGCCATGTTGAAAACTGAAAAGAATAGTTGGCTGATGAAGATAATGAAAGCACAGCAAAATATGCATACATCAAAGAATGGAGTTGTGGGAAGGGTTGTACAGACTGACTGCTTTGGGTATATTTTGTGGCGGGTAGTATCTTTAAGGTAAGAAAACATGGATCACAGACTGCATGCCATAGCAGGGCTAGCCAGGCAACAGTGTAAAAGTATGTCTCTATGTGATATGCTCACATAGACTAATATTGCCAAAATGACCATGGGTATTTGTTGATGATAAGTGGGTTGAGGATCCGACCTTCACCATGGACCATTGCTAAAGGTAATAGGCTTATATGCCCCCTTAATGGACAGTGTGTGCCTGCCATAAAGCTCAGCAGCCATGGATCAATAAGATACTAGCTAATCATTCTCCAGTTGACTCAGCAGATGGCACAAAGAAACTATATCAGTTTGAAAGACAAAGACAAAAGGATAAAGAAGAGTCAGACAACCTTCATAATGGATGCCAGCAACAACCTACTCACCAGTCCACAGGACTTCACAAGCAGATGGAAAGAATACTTCCAGCAGTTTTTGAATAAAGACAACCACGCATAAGCTATACTGTGCATATGCAGCCAATGATGAGAGATGAGGAGAAGCTCACCATTTATAAAGTAATACCAGCACTAAGGAAAATGAAGTCAGGGAAAGCAGCAGGCTCAGATGAAGTTACAGCAGATGTCATAAAGTTGTTTGATGAGACAGCAAAGCAAAGACTCCTGAGGGTACTCATAGCAGTATGAGAGAAAGGCATATCTCATATGACTGAAGAATAGGCATATGAGTGCCAGTGTTCAAGATCAGAGGGGATATTCACAACTGTGGGCATTACAGTGGTACCAAACTCCTGTTATATCGCATGATAGTTCTGGAGAGAGTGCTTGATAAACAAATACGCAGAGCAGGACAAAGTAAGACTGGAGATGAGAAGTTCAGATTCACATCAGGATGAAAAGCAACTGACCCAATGCTTACATTAAAACAGGCACTTGAAAAGAAGCTTGAACAGAGGAAAAAGTTCAACTAGCCGTTCCAAGTCTTGGAGAAAGCATATGATAAAGTCCCAAGGAAAGCTGATTTGCTTAGTCCTGCTGCAGTTTGAAGTCCCATAAACATTGGTAGAACTACAGCAGTCCATGTACAAGAACCCAATGACTAAAGTATGAACAGTGTTTGGGCTCACAGAGGGGTTCCAAGTAGGGGTAAGTGTGCATCAAGGTTTAGCTCTGAGCCCACCACTATTCATTTTGGTAATGGACTGCATTGGCAAACAGGTCAGAGGGGACAGATCAACAAAGTTGCTGTATGCAGATGATGTAGCATTACAAGAAGACTCTGACCAAGAACTTCAGCAAAGGATAGGAAAATGGAATGTAAAACTGAAGGCACATAGGATTAAAGTGAATACAGATAACAAAGTTGTAATGGCAGCAGATAGGGAAAATCAGAAGAATTTGGGAATTGAGTTAAAGGGAAAATAGTGGAACAGGTTAACAGCTTCAAGTATCTGTGAGGGGTGGTTGAGAAGAAGGGTAGTCTGAAGGCACAGAGTGTCAGGTGTAGTATTTGAAGGAAGAATGTAAAAGAAGCAGAAAAGGTAAGGTATACAAAACAGTGGTGTGAACCGAACTTCTGTTTGGTACAGAATCTTGGGGAGTAAAAGCAAAGCAGTTGTGGAAGCTAGAGGTGATAAAGTTGAAGTGCCTAACATGAGTAATAGTATGCAGTCTGTGGCACAGATGAAGGATTCCCTGCAGGATTTACTGTCGGAGATGCTGGTTGGGCAGAGTGGTGTGAAAAGGGAGATGACTTTTCTGAGCTATGACACAGAATCGGAATTGCCTAGACATGGTAAGGCCTTGCTGTATCTAATTATGGTGGCTGCCAAAAAAGCAATTACTAGAAAATGGAAATCAAAACCTAATCCAACAAAGTAGTGAATATAGTAACATAGATAAAACAACTGCAATTGAGATCTTTAGAAAAGGGTAGCAGCAAACTGCATAGGAAAAATTGGGAATTGTGGGAACAGTACATACAGGGTAGGAATGAGATTTAAAAGAAGGCAAGACTTAATTGAGCTATATATTTGACTGAAAATTATTAGGTAGATTAAACGTGATGTATGTTTCCACTTGGGAGTGTGTCAGCATGGATTATGATGTAAAATGCTTGCAACTAGGATTGTGTCAGTGTGGTTTGTTTTCATTTATATAAATGTATGATATGATTGCTTATGTTGTAAATGATGGTTTAATAAAGATGTTTTTTGTTTAAAAAAAAAAGGGGGGCAGGAATTGAATAATTTATGTAATGTTGCCTAGGTTATATGACACATAGCAATATATGTGTAGTATAATGTTTGTTAATGTTAATGTGTTAATAAAGTTTGATTATTTTTGTATAAAAGCAAACTTGCCTGTGCCACAAGTGATAATTCAATAATGTTTTTTTTTAAATAGCTCCAATTTTAGAATATGTTAAAGAGAGCAGATCATAGTGTTTCAGGCAAATGTGAACAAAAGCAGAAGATAATCTGTTTAAGAGGATTTGAGATGATTTAATGTTGTTTTATTATATATAATATTGTTTTTATTGTTCTTATTAAAATAAAAAAACATTCTAAAAAAAAGAGGATTTGGAACAGACAGGAAGAAGGCAAGAGGAAATCACGGCATCCAGTAAAGATATGGATGGATTGTGTGAGAGAAGACCTGCAACACACAGGCATGCCTTTTTGAAGAAGGTAGGAGAGTGGCATTGATTAGAGAGAGACAGTAGCAGTTCATACAACACCCCAACCACATGTAGAAAATGGGAAAAACAGGATTGATATTAAAATAGTCCCCTGGATTCACTAATCTTCAGTGCAGGACTAGCTTAGTCTTGCATGGAGGCACCCGTGTAGGAGGATTATGACAGCACGCCATGCATATTAATGAAGGCGCGCTACCCGACCTCTTAGGCTTACACGGAGCATGTCTGAGAGCAGAGCTCTCAGAATAATCATGCCCCTGCAATGTAGAACAGCACAAAGTGGAAATAAATGAGTGAGACAGCTCATAGATGTCTGCATATCCCCACCAACAGTCTCCCATGTGTACAACAGCAACAGGACATAAAAATCAAAAGAAGAAACCCCTTTATTTTTTTTTTAAACTCCGAGTACAGCTAACCGTAGGTGCGTGGGTGTGCCCATTTTTTAGCTATGGTTAAAGCAGCTTAAAAGGCTAAAGAGGATAACAAGGAAGATATATGCAAATGAAGCAGCATAGAAATAGTGTAGTGGGCAGAGCATTCGTCTAATGAGCTAACGTTCCCAGGTTCATGTCCCACTGTAGGACAGTCTATTTTATATGACAAAGCATGGTATAACCAATATTTTTATTCAAAAACCCACTAAATAACATATATTTATGAACTAGATCACTGCAGGAAATGCACATGTGAAGAGTCAGTGTCATAATGAATAAGGCAGTAGTAAGCAGGTATAAGCACAGATAAGCAGTAGTAAGTATATGTGAGCGCCTCTGCACTGAAAATTACAGAACCAACTGATATTGCCAACATCCTGGCAGATAGGTTCAGTGCTAACTTTACCCCCCCACCCCCTAAAGGGCCCATATCTATACAGGAAGAATGCAGAGTCCCTGTAATTACAACTACACAGATGAAAGCTGCACTCTCTAAAGCCAAAAACACAGCATCCATGGGACCGGACAACATCCCAGGCTACGTTTTACACGAACTTCAGAATGAACTGGCTCCCCACTTAAGCACCATGTTCAATAATAGCCTCGCATCAGGCTTTGTGCCCACTGAATGGCGCACAGCAACAGTTATCCCATTCCACAAAGGGGGAGCCACCACTGATCCCGGGAACTATAGACCTATTAGCCTGACGAGCCTGGTCTGCAAAGCCATGGAATGTATCATCATGGAACTCATAAACAAAGACATTGGTAACCTTCAAACTCTGGATCCCACCCAGTTTGGGTTTGTGAAAGGCAGATCATGCCTCCTGAACCTGATCGACTTCTTTGAGGCAGTCACCAAAGCCGTAGATGAGGGTAAAGTGGTTCACACAGGCTATCTTGACCTCACCAAGGCTTTCGACACCATCCCCCATTCTGGAATTATAGCTAAACTAAATAAACTAGGCATAAATCCCTATGTCACAAGATGGGTTGCCAACTGGCTCACTGACAGAACCCACACTGTAAAAGTTGCAGACTCCAAATCTGACCTCAAACCAGTGACAAGTGGAGTACCACAGGGTTCCGTCCTGGGACCGCTCCTGTTTGGTATCTACTTCTCTGTAGTACAGGCCAACACAGAAAGCCTCTGGCTAATGAAGTTCGCAGATGACTGCAAACTAGGAGCCATAGTCAAGTCCCCAAATGATGTGAACATCCTACAGAAGGGCCTCTCTGAGATAGATGCCTGGTGTCAGAGCCATGACTTCAAGCCCAGTGCCAAAAAGTGCAGTGTCATCCCCTTTGGTAAAAACTATGTACCCATGAACTACCACATAGGCAGCAATCTACTTAACACCAAATGCGTGATAAGAGACCTTGGGACCCAGGTGGACAGTAGTCTCTCCTTTGATAGTCACATCGCCACAGTAGTCAGGAAGTCCTTCTACATGGCACACCTCATCATAAAAGGGTTCTTGTCCAGGAAAAAAGAGGTCATCGTTACTCTCTACTCATCACTCATTAGACCCATTATAGCGTACAACGCCCCTTTTGGAATGTACCTCACAAGACATCTGCAGCAGCTGGAAAGGCCACAGAAGTACCTCACAAAGAGGATTACTGGACTCAAACAAATGCCCTACAAAGACCGCCTCAAAAAACTCCAGCTTTACTCTGTAGCATATCGCCTACTCAGAGGTGATCTCTGCTTAACATATAAAGCTATGTCAAACCCAGAGCTGTTGGACATGCTACACCTAAAGAAATCCCAATCCCTCTGAGCTACATGCGCTAGGGACCTAAACCTTGTCACCACAATAAACAAGACATGCTGGAGGGATAGATTCCTATCCCAGAGACTTCCCATACTCTGGAACAGGCTACCCATCTATGTCAAGCAAAGTTCTTCATTAGCACTCTTCAAGAAAAATCTTGATGAGTGGATGGGAAATAGGAAAAATGCCCCGGGGATAACTTCTGTGTCTCTGCTCATCAGTGGCACAGGAAAATAACTTTCTTGGGTGGCGTAAGCCAGGGAACCTTGTTGGCTAGGCTTGCATAGGCTCTTGGGCCGATAGCCTAGTACCTACCTATGAACCTATGAACTAGTAAGCGTGTGCGTTTGCACAGGGGTAAGCACTGCCAACACAGATTAAGCAAAGTAGAAGCTAACTGAGTGTAAAAAACTATAACCTGAAATAAGCAGTGCTCACCACTGTGCAAACCCACTTACAACTGCTTTAAAGTGCCTTAATCGCTCTGTATCCAACAGGTCTTTGTCTGCCCAGCAGCAAAATAAACAGCTGTGTAGGTTTCAAACCCAGGACCCTATACACCATAGTCCCAGTAGCTATCCACCAAGCCATCACAAAAGTACAGAAGAATGAGGTAGTAGTAAACATGTCCTCACCATAGTATAACCAAAGTGAACCTGTGAAAGGCATCATTATGCAGTCATATGTGCCATAACTGACTACATAACATAAATATGTGAACTGGACTACAGCAGTAAGCCCAGAAGTGAGGTGTACTTGTAATAGAGTGCCGAAGTCCCCAATAAAACAAAAGGACCCCACAGAGTGTACGTACACATCAATCAGGGATACTAGGCATACATATAAGGTGTAATGAATAATAACACAATGCCAAAAAGGCATTATAATGAAGGTCTACTGTAGGCAACACCAAGCATTGCACAGGCCAGCTTAGGAGATGTGAGCAATGTGTACACCAGCTAACTCTTTGTGCCCAGTGGTATACCCCTTTAAACAATGCCAACGTTAAGTAAGCAGGTTTGCCCATAGCATAGCATTTTCAAAACCAGCCAATCACAGAAAAGTGTGGGAAACTGACCCTACTTAAACCCAAAGAGGTGGGAATACATCTCATAACTGGTTGTAGCTTCCCCTTGCAGGCAGTATGGCAGTAAGGGGAGATGTAGTGCACTTCCAGGTGCAGCGCTGGTGCATCCAGGAATCCAAGGTCATGGCTGGACTCCTAGTTAAAGACCATGCACAGATACTGCTGTAGGGCCAGTACCAGGGCTCGCAATATAAGGTGGAGGCCTGGGACCATCTGGCCTGTGACCTCACCAGTGCCCCTGGCATACCCCGAACTGGTGAGCAGGTCAGACACTACTATACCGACCTGAAGTGGTGGAAGGGAAACCTCTTGGAGGAGTGGCTCCAAGAGGGTAGAGAATCAGGGGATGTCCCAACCATGTGCAAGTATCAGTCCACTACCTCTTTAATAACTGCCAGCTCAGGTATATCATGGATAGGTATGGCTAAATATTCCTCTTATGTTCCCCACAGCTGCAATGGAGTAGGCCGCAAACCAGGAGGCCCACATCTGCCACTTGGCATGATTGCAACGTGAGGCAGGTTAGTAATACTCATGCTTTTACTGTCATAGGAAATAAAAATAAAAGTAGTAGTAAAGTAATTGCTAGTATAAAACCTGTATTGTTCAAGGCAAGTACTGCATACACTAAAGAATATGGCAGGAAGAGTCTGATATTGTTAGTATGGCAATAAAAGTGTAATACCCTGACAAAACAGGTCTAACTGCAGGACTATATCTGTATATTCTGATATCATATGGTAATGTAGATTTGCAGTCATGTAATAGTACTGTAGTATTAAGCACTGTTACCACACCGTGCACCATAAAGTGAATGTGTAGGAATGCCTGTATGTGACAGGTATAATCCCCAGAGACCATTTAGTACAACTGAGAGACACATAGACAGTAAACAGGAAACATGCAGACAATAAAACCCGAATAGCACATGCAACTGAGATGTGAACTGTTGTTTTATTAGCACACACAGCCACAGTTTGAATCCTGCCAGTGGTAGTAGTCTGCATACAGAATTATACACCACAACTGTGCAGATATGTCCAGACTGTCTATTAAAGTTGATCATATCTAATGCCATCAACCTGTCCCCCTGAGAAATCAGTAGGATGATCCCAGACATATAGGCAGCAAACAGGAAATACAACTGATTGATACACATCTATGACAACAAACTTGGCACACTAGCAACTCCCCAATACCTTATGTGACTAAGAAGCCACATATGTCCCATTTACACCCCAACCTGTTAAGCTGTGGTCAGAGTGTGTACAGCAACAGAGTGAGATGTATGTGCATAATACTAATGTGTAATCTGGAAACTTGTGTGGCAACAGTCAGGTAGTGCTAACAAACATTGCTCCCACAGGTACGTTGGATACGAACACTGTAGTGTGAAATACAGACCAATATAACCTATACTGGTACCATCCACCCTGGTATTGTAGGGGATTGTGACTGTTGCAGTTTCTCTGAATAATAACGTATCACTGGTCACTGTCACCCACACTGTGCTACATAATATAACTGTGTAGGAAAGCATGTATATGTGTGTGTCTGGTCACTAAAGGTGGAAGAGGGCAATATTCTAGATATGTTCAGACATACCAGCATGTGGTCAACACATGGCCAGAATCTGTGTAGAAAGAGTTGGATAGCATAGTGCAAAACATCAACCCGGAATCCAGCCATATGTGTGCAGTTAGTCAGTGTGAACAAACAGTCCCTCCACAAGTATACCAGTTAAGAGGTGTATACTGCAGGTAAAACTGGTTCATGTGTAATGATGTTGACAGCCATATCAGTTTCCAATATAGGTCTATAGGGTAGTGTAGTAAGACTTGTAAGGTACAGATAACAGCACTGACTAGGAAAGTAATGTGGGGTACAGGAATATACTAATTGTTAATTGACATCTTTCTCTCCCCCCACCTTATCTCCAACAAGAATCAACATACCCAACCCAACTGGTATGTACTGACTCTGATAATGGCCAATTGTTTGATAAATATTCTAATGGTTCCCATGCATGTGCCATATTCAATTATTCCAACATTGTTAGCATGGTGCCATCAACGTACCTGCATGCTGTTCTTATTACCACTGTGGTCCCATATATGCATGTGTTCTGTTTGCTATACAACTGTTCCGTATCTGGTGTCTGGGTTAATGGGAATATCTATGCATGCTGTTATACCTACCCCTGGAATGTGTTGACTATTACTAACCCATATATGATGTTGAAATCTAAACACTATAGCACACTTGGGAAAGCCAGTCCCAGCAGACCCACCAGATCAGTTGACCGAGGCACTGGGCACCAGCATGTCTGGGGCCCAACCCTGCACCTCCCTGTCCATTGGTCCTGCACAAGCTTTGGGTGGAACACCTCAGGAGATTGGGCTCACCCCCCCCGGGAGTGGGAGCAGACAGAAACCTGTCACCCATCGCCAGGTCGGGGTCGTGGTGCATAGAGCAATCAACTACCAGGTCAGTGATCTTATGCTCCAGCTTGAGGGTCATGTGTCACAATTAGAGTCAGCCTGGCTCTGCGGCTCACCACCAGCACAGTGACCTTTGAGGTTGTGAAGGTGCAGTGGTGACTGCTCCTGTATGCGTCTTGTGTGTCTTGTCTGTTAACCTACCCAACCTACCTCCTCAAATATACTTACTAACCCTCCCCAACATCCCACTCCCACCTGAAAAAAAGGGCAATCTGTTCCCACAAAAAAATCTCGCCCCATAAATGCCTGTCCATTTCGCACACATGTCCACTGGACACATGTAATCTGGTCTAATTGGCATCACAATGAATCATTGTTCTCCTCACCCCTCTTCCAGGCATTTGAGTGTCCAAATATTCCTCCAAATTCAGTGTATATGCACAGCTGTTGCTGTAGAAGAAATGGGTAGATATGGACCTTCCCTACACCCTCCCTGCACATCCCTAGCAATTTTCCCTACTGTGTTTTCCTTTTTGTGTCCCTTTTTCACCACTTTCCTATCAACCCTTTTTTCTTTTCTTTTAAAGAAATTAGCACAGAGGTAAGTGGGAGTAAGCAGTTTTAAGCCTGTTTGCACAGAGGTAAACACCTAAACAGGTTAAGCACGTTAGAAGTTAACTGTAACCAGAAGTCAGCATTGCTTATCTCCATACAAACCTGCTTACAACTGCTTTAAAGTGCCTTAATCACTCTGTATCCAATGGCCCATGTTCTGCCCAGTAACAAAATAAACAGCCTCTGCAAGTCTTGAACCCAAGACTCTGTACACTACAGTCTCAGTAGATAACCACTAAGCCATCTCAGCAGTACATAGCACTGAGGTTCCAACAAAGAAATCTTCACCATAGGAAAATCAAACTGAACATGGGAAAGGAATCTAGGTACAGTGTGCTGTTGTATACCCTGTTACATAACATAAATATGTGAATTGGAGTACTGCAGGAAGGCCAGATGTGAGGTGATATTTCAAAACCTTTTCAAAACCATCCAGTCATGGTAGTGTGGGGAAGTGGGCATATTTAAACCCCACACACACCAGTAATGCCCATAACTGGTTGCAGCTCCCTACTTTTGGCAGAATGGCTGGAGTAGGGGAAGGCACTCAATTTAGAGCACAGCGCTGGGGCACCCATGAGTCCAGATTCATGGTATGGCTCCTGATAAAACACCATGAGGAGAGACTACTGCAGGGACAGTACCAGGGCTCGCAGTATAAAGTGGAGGCCTGGGACAGTCTCACCCATGACCTCACCAATGCCACTGGTATCCCCCGGACTGGTGATCAGGTCAGGCATCACCATGCTGACCTGAAGCAGTGGAGGGGTGATCTCTTGGATCAGTGGATTAAAGAAGCAAGGCAGATGGCCGATGCCCCAGCACTAAGTACCCATTCTACTACGTAGATAATGATTGCCTAGCTTGTGTATACTATGGATAGGTAATGGCTAAATATCACTGTATATCCCTGACAACTGCAGATGAGTGGGCTACGAACCAGCAAGCCCATGCTGCTGGGCTGCAAAGCCTGCATCGTGACGCAGATTAGTAACATTCCTGCAGCCTGCATCGTGAGGCAGATTAGTAATATTCCTGCATGTACTGTCATAACAAATAAAGATAACAGTTCTGGAAAGTGTTGTACCAGTATAAAAATGTATTGTGTATGGGATATACTGAACAAACCAGACAATATATCAGGAAGACTGTCATATAGGTTGTGTGGAAATAAAGGTGTAATATCTTGTGAATAAAGTATAACCCCTGGAATGCTTGTGTACATTCTGCTTACATATGTTGCTGTAGTGTTGCATTCTATAAATAGTACTGTTGTATTAAGCAGTGATACTCACACTGCTGAATGCAGGTAAAATGTGTAGGAAGGTCAGTATAACAATGTTGGAAGCCCCAAGAGGTCAGTCATATAGAACAACTGAGGGAGACTTAGACAGAAACCACTGGAATGCTTTACACCAATTCCCTGATAGCACAGTGTACTGTGATGTCAACTGTAACATTTTTACCACACACAGCAGGTGTTTGAATCCATGGAGTGGTAGTAAGCTGTAAGCATAATCATAACCATCAACTGTACAGACTGTGGCAGAATGTACAGGTGGTCAGCTGTATGCATAGGCATACCCCTCAACTGTTCTGATCTGTCCAGCATCTCCAGATAAATGGCCAAAATCTGCTGGCTGGTAACCTGTTCCCCTGACAAATCAGTGTAATGATCTAAGAAATGTAGGCAGCTTATACTGACATATAATGAATAGTCACACCTGAACATAAAAAGAGAATGCATATGGAAACAAACCTGTAATTGTAGCATCTCACCCAAAGTGTATGACAGCTATTCCAAAATATCTCACATTAACACCTGCATCCTGTCAAGCCTTGACCAGAGTGTGTGCAATAATGGATTGTTAGGTATGTGTATAACATGAAAATGGAATCTTGGGTATGTGTAGTATTTGTCAGGTAGTGTTAACAAAGTTTTTCTGCACAGCTATAACAGGTAAGAGATGTAGACTGGTGGTACAACACAGGCACATATATACCAGTCTACAAGAATGGAATTTGGGGGTATGTGTACAGATTGTCAGGTAGTGTTAACAATAATTTTCTCAACAGGTATATCAGGTAAGAGGTGTAGACTGTAGGTACAACACAGGTCACATATATACTTATCTACAAGCGTGGAATCTGGGAGTATGTGTAGAAATTGTCAGGTAGTGTTAACAGTTCTCAACAGGTATAACAGGTAAAAGGTGTAGACTATACGTAAGACACAGTCCACGCATATACTAATCTGCAAACATGCCATTGTACAAAGTAAAGACATTGGGTAGTGTAATAATACATGCAATACATGTAAGGGACACATCACTGCAGTGACTAAGAAAGTTGTGAAAACTACAGGGATATATTAGTTGGTAACTGATGTCTCTCTCTCACCCCCTCCATATGTGCAACAATAACCTTATAACACACCTCAATGGGTATGTGTACACTCCAAACTTTTGTTGGGACATATGTCCTATTGGTTTATAAATATTCACATTTGGTTCTATGCATGTGCCGTGTTAAAATACTCCCATATTGATGGCCGGTTGCCATCAATGAAACCTGAATGCTATTGTAATGGCCACTGTTGTCCTATATATGCATGTGGTCTGCTTGCTCTGCAACTGTTGTAAACTGGTGTCTTGGGTCAATGGGAATACCTATGCATGTTGTTATAACTAATCCTGCATGCTGTTGACTATGACTAACTGATATCTTTCTTAAAACTGCAACACCATAGCTCATATGAGAAGGCCGGTCCTAGCTGATCCACCTGTCTCACCACAGCTGGCCATGGCACTAGGCACCAGTACGTCTGGGGCCCAGCCTGGGACCTCCTCTTCCGTTGGCCCAGCACCACCTTTGGGTGGAACTGCCGCAAGGGATGGGGCTTGGCCCCCACTGGGAGTGGGGGTGGAGAGGTACCTGTCACCCACCATCAGGTCTGGGCCATGTTGCTTAGTGAGCTTGACAGGGAATTTTGAAACCAGCTATACCAGCTTGAGGGCCGCATGGCACAATTAGAGGGTGAGCCTGCTAAGGAAGCTGAAACCAGTTATGAAATGTATTCCCACCTGCAGGGTTTATATAGGGCCAATTGTCCGCACTTTGCCATGATTGGACGGTTTTGAAAATGCGAAGCTATGGGCAAACCTGCTTACCTAAGGTTGTCATTGCTTAAAGGGGTATAACAATGGGCAAACTGATTTAGCTGGCCTACACAATGCTTACACCTAGTAGGCAGGGCTGTGCAAAGCTTAGCATTGCTTACTTTATAATGTGCATACTATTTTTTGTTTGACATTGATTTCTTTTTCATTACATGTATATAAGTGTTTGGTATCCATAAATCATGTGCACATATACTGTATGTGGTCCTTGTGTTTATTAGGGCATTTCAACACTTTATTACAATGACACCTCACATCTTGGCTTAATGCAGTACTCCAGCTCACATATTTATGTTATGTAATAGCTTATACAACATAAAACTGTATATAGATTCCTTTCACATGTTAAGTATAATATTCCTATAGTGAGGATCTGTTTGATGATACCTCCACTTTATGTACTGCTGTGATGGCTTACTGGTTAACTACTGTGAATACAGTGGCCAGGGTCCTGGGTTCAAGAGCTGTTTATTTTGCTGCTGGGCAGAACAGTGGCTGTTGCATATAGAGTGATTAAGGTACTTTTAAGCAATTGTAAGTGGGTTTGTGTGAAGGTAAGCAATGCTAACCTCCGGTTAAATATGCTTTCAGAGAGTTAGCTTCAATATTGCTTAACCTGTGTGCGGATTGCTTACCCCGTGCAAATGGGCTTAAACCTGCTTACTACTACTTAAATATGCTTACTCCCACACTACTACTTAATAGTTCTTACCCGCGCACTAATTTAGACAGAAATGTAAAATGGTTCTTGGGAAGGTGGTGGATTTGGACACTATAAGGATTTATCATTCATTAAACATTATACCTTTGATTGGTATCCCTGATTCGTGTGTACATATACTGTATGGGGCACTTGTGTTTATCCATGGATTTTACATTATTACAATGACAACGCACATTGGCATTTAATGCAGTACTCCAGTTCACAAATATATGTTATTTAGTAGGTTATGCAACAAAAAATATTGTTCATAAAGTGATTTGACATGGAAAATGGAATGTACTGGAGTGAGACTCAAACAGAGAATAACTGTCATAAGGTGAAGGCTCTGATGACTACACAAATGAAGTCCTGCTTCTTTTGCATATATCTTGATATTTATCTTTTTGTACCATTTAAGCTGCAGTATACGTAGCTAAGCAATGGGCAAACCTGCACACCTACAGTTAGATTTTATCTGTTTGATTAAAAAAAAGTATTTATTTATATTATTATATTTTAACTATTGCTCTAATAAATTTGGGGGGTGTTGCTTGGGGTATGCAACCCCCTATGAGCTGTCTCATTCATTGTTATTGCTAAACTGTAGTTCTTGATTGTAGGGGTGTGTATATTGTGAGAGCTCTGCTCTCAGATACGCTCCTTGCACTCGTCCACGCTCCCTGTCCATTTAGGAGCTCAGGCAGGTGCCTTCATTAATATGCATAGGCGCTGCCATGCTGCTCTTAAACAGTTGCTTCTGTGCACGACTAAACTAGTCCTGCATGGAAGATTACTGAATCCGGGGGATAATGTCTATATCACTTACCTGTATAACCTAAAAAACACATACAAAGTGGCAAAATAAACACTATATAAATAGTATACATTCTTACACTATATAAATAATAACTATAGAGATAAAAACTACAATATCTCATAGTGATACCACAAAATTAACAGATTAAACTATAACATTTGCACATTTAATGATATACTGTTACATATTATACATTTTAGATGTTATGACATTCGATGTTATGGGTTTTAAATGTTATAGATTTTAGATGTTAAGGTCTCGATGTTTTGATTTTAGATGTTATGAGGTTTAGATGTTTTGAAGGGGAACTATATATATATATATATATATATATATATATATATATATATATATATATATATGGTCAATATTATTAACTCGAACATCCAGAATAGCGAATACAACTCCATCAACACATAAACGTCGATCTACAAATTCAGCGAACTACCAAACCATCAAATCTGAAGACATCAAACTTGTTTGTTGGCAGGCAGCATGATTTGTGGGGATGAGGAAATGTATCCTTTTCCCCACTGTAGTGCGGTCTCAGAGTTGGTATATTTAAGTGAAGGTGGTGTGGGGGGCCCCCCTGCAAAATGTCTGCTAATATAGTTTTATTAGTTGGGTTTGACTTACCTGAATGGCGCTTTTGATGACGTAATGCTTTCGATGTCTTTGTTTTCGATGCCTTGGTAGTTCGCTTGATATGCGGATCGACGTTTATGTGCCGACGGAGTTCTATTCGCTTTTCTGAATGTTTGTGTTAATAATATAGACCCATATATATATATATATATATATATATATATATATATATATATATATATATATAAAATTACATTCATTTACAGGACATGAAATGCATAAAGTAAACTATTCATTAGAATTTCTTCACTTGAATAGTTATATTATTTAACTACATAATTTATTTTTGTCAAACGGAAGAAATTGATTCACACATTTATTTATCTGAAAGATCATTATATGTTGTCTTTGACATTCTCTCTGCAAATGCCATAGTTACTAGTATTATTAATCAAGTTATTATTAACACATATTGCAAAGATTCATCATTGCTGAAGCTTGTTTTTAATACATTTGGCTTGACTTATCTAAACCTCAACAAATAGCAAATGATATGTTTGAAAATTGCTACCAAATGACCAATTTTTGTCCTTAAAAAAAGTATGAAATTCTTATGTTTTAGGTATCTACAACCAATTACAATGGAAAGAAAATCTGGAATAAATATTTACCAGGTACTACTTTTGCAAAGTTGATGTGCTCCCAGTTTGTGATCTGTCCCAATGCTTTTAGTACCCCATTCAAGGCTGACTAGTTTTTTTTCTTTTACTAAAACATTTCTGTCCTTCATGTCTTCATGTCGTCAACAAGTGCCCTTTGCCTTCTACTACTGTTAGGGTTGTATTATTTTTGCTTATGGTAATAGATTAGTTAAAAAAGCCATTGTCTAAAGACTGACAACTTTGACCATTATATTACTATCCTCGATAAATATGGATTTTCACAATTCTTAGACAACTTCTATTACTATGACTGTCTTATATTTTGTTTTCTGCTTTTTTGCCTTAGTAAATATTTGGAAGTTACATATGCCCTGGGATTTACTAATCTTCTGTGCAGGAATAATTTATTCCTGCACAGAGATGGCCGTTTGCAGGCAGCAATGCAGCACGCCATGCATAGTAATGAAGGCGCACTGCTTCTGCTCCTAAACAGAGTCAGAGCATGGAGGAGTGCAAGGGGTGTGTCTGACAGCAGAGCTCTCACAATCCACATGCCTGTACACTAATGAAGTGCTGTTCGGCAATTATAATGAGCGATACCACTTGTAGGAGGTTTGCATACCTCACAACTTTATAAATCTTCACAGAATGTCCAGATTTGTTGCCCATACAGTTTGCCTGTATTCCATTTGTACTGGCAAATCAATCAGTAAATAATGACATACATTTCAATTACAGACTTCAAATCCATCAGAAAATGTATATTAAAACATAAACTGTTACAGTAGCAACTTTCCCAATTTTATAAGAGCAATATTTAAAATATATCTGTAGTTGGACTTCATGTTGTGAAGCTTTGTCCAGATAACTGGCATGCCCTTGGGATTCCGGATACTAGCTAAGGCTCTTGCCACCCCTATAGTGTCTTTTTTAGGCAAGGTTCAAATGACAAATTCCCCACCGTAACAGGTACAAGCAAGCAAAATTTGAGGGTAATGCTACTCAGTGCTAGAATTCTAAACCTCAAAATGCATTTACTCGAGGCACTCCTTAAAATGACAAACATCGACATCTGAGCAGTGACAGAGACCTGGTTCAAGGCTCCAGAGAGCACCCTTGCATTACCAGTAATTCATACCACAGCTTTCAGCCACCTCTCTGCTGAATGCGAAATTAAGGGTATACCTGGTGTCTACCTTCCCTCTCAATGCCTATTCCATGCTACAGACCTTATTATATTATCAGCTGTCCTGTGATTACATACATGACAAGTATTTCTGGTGTGTAATATGGCAGTCCATGTCCATGCACTGCATGATCCCAAAGGGAGGTACTGCTGTATGAACACACCACAATCACACATGTGCATAATTGGCCACCCGCACAAACACACACACATGCACACGTGTCCTACATGCATGAACCCCCCTCCACTTCAGCAGAGTGAACCTACAGACAAACTAACTAACCACCAGGATGCACACACACACACACACACACACACACACACACACACACACACACACACACACACACACAGATACAGATGAGGTTGCACAATGATAGTACACACAGTCCTCCTATTACCCATCTGTCACCATACATAACATATGGTACACAACAGCATGCAGTAGAGCTATAGTCAATCCATGCTAGCAACAGTATACATGTGTAATGCATGTGCTGTGTCACTAGATGATGCCCCTTCCCCTGGATACCACTGCACCCATGTACATAGTATTGCTGAGCACCTGTTCTGCACCCTGACAGGTACTGGGCAGTACACCTCACAGGTGTACAACCCATTGCAGAATGTGTAGCACTGTGTCAGTTATGTCATCTTTAATGCAAAAATCCCCAATGTTTTTCAGCAACACATACCTGGGATGATATGTGGACAGATGTAATTTGTGAATGCCTGATGTCTGATTTACAGCTCTGAACATCAGTGGAACATATTTGACAAATCCAATACTCTAGCTAACAACCATCAGAGGATACCATAGCTATGGGGGGTGTACACACCCTTATTGATATGGTGCACCTATCCTTGATCTGCATTGGGACCACATCACTGCATATATTAATAGTACATGAGTCCGATATGTGGCATATGTCCTGTACTTTCACATGCAGTGTCTACGGAATGTGTTAGGTGTGCGGATGTTGACCTTGATGCATACACTCCGTGTGGACATATGTGTGCGCACCCTTATCATGACAACAGTCTCTACTCTTGATAGGGGTATAGCAGTGTGGGCCATCTGCATTTACCAGTGTATGTTCTGTCTGCCCTACACATGTCCCCAT
>NC_056730.1:255253529-255396029 GCF_019279795.1 Protopterus annectens
CCAAGTTCAAAAGGCATGATCTTCCCTTGACGAAGCCAAACTGGGTCGGGTCCAATGTCTGCAAGTCCCCTATATCTTTGTTTATGAGCTCCATTATGATCCTCTCCATAGCTTTGCAGACTAGACTTGTTGCTTATGGGGCTAATTACCAGGGTCCGTAGAGGCACCGCCTTTGTGGAGTGGGACCACAGTTGCCGTACGCCACTCCTTGGGCACGTATCCTGTGGTAAGGCTGAGATTAAACAGCTGCCTTATGTGTGGGTTTAATTCCTCATTTAGCTAGTGTAGCACACAGCCGGGGACACCATCCGGTCCCATTGATGCTGTGTTTTAGCTTTAGAGAGAGCAGCTTTCACCTGCGCATTTGAGATGTCTGGGAGGCTACACTCCGCTGGGATAGTTATCTCTCCTTTAGGGGAGGAGAGGGGGGTGAAGTTTGCACTGAACCTGTCTGCCAATATGTTGGCAATGTCTGTGGGTTCAGTGATTTTTGTATAATTTTGGACTAATTCTGAGCATATCTGGGAGTTTCCACCCAGGTTCCTAACATAGCTGAAAAAAGCCTTATGATTGTCCTTTGAATCCATGGCAATTTTTCTCTCAAAATTGGCCTTAGTTGATTTTATGAGTGCTCGTATTTTTTTACTAATAATGATCAGGGATGACTTCCCTTTTATGGATTTTGTTCTATCATGTAATAGCTTTCTCCTCTTATTGTAAAGTTTGTTAATGGCTGGGGTCCACCAGACTGGACGTTTGCCCTTTGTGGAAAGAGTCTTGGTTTTATTTGGGATTGCCTGATCCATGCAGTCCTGGAGGTGTTCATAGAAGGCATTTGTAAGGGCTTCCACAGCTTGGGTTGTGGTTTCCACTGGCTCAGGGGCCTTGAAGGATACCACACCAGTCTTGAGTAGTGTGAAGTTTGCTTTAGAGAAGTTCTTCACTGTGGTCTTTTTGTTTGGGGTGGGGCCGGGATGTGGATTTCCAGTGAGATTAGTTTATGACCAGATCTCACCAATGAGGGATATACTTCCGGTGTGGAGCATTTTGTCCCCATGTTTGTGATAATGAGATCTAGTATATTTTCTCCTCTCGTGGGAACAGTGACTAGCTGTCCCATGGCATTTGAATTTATGAACTCCAGGAACCATTGGGCTAGAAAGTTAGGGCTTGAGTAATGTTCCCAGTCTATATTCGGTTAGTTGAAGTCACCCAATATGATGGTGTTTGGAGATACATTTATACCCTCCAGTGTTTTCAGGAAGGCTGTGTGGGGTTCCTGAGTTTGGGAGGGTGGCCTGTAGCATGCTACAATTTGTAGAGCAGTTTTGCCTATGGTTAGTTGCACCTGGATGGTTTCCGAAGCTTTGTGCGTTGCCACCAACCTGGAGGTGTGGGTATCCTTTATGAATATGGATACACCCCCTCCTTTTGTGGTGTGGTCCGGGTTTTGGGGCCGGAACGCATGATATGAGGTAAAACCTAATAGTGCTGGGGTGCTCTCAGGAGCCTTGAACCAGGTTTCAGTTACAGCACAGACATCGATGTTCTCCATACTGAGAAGGGCCTAGAGTGCGTGCATTTAGAGATTTAGACTTCTGGCATTGAGCAGCATTACCCTCAGTTTCTTCCCATTTTTGTTTTCTAGGGTGGTAGGTTTAGAATTTGAGCCTTGCCTAAAAAAGGCACTATAGGGGTGGCAAGAGCCTTAGCCAATATCCGGAATCCCGGAGTGACAGGTGCAAGCCATCCCTTGTGAAGCAGCGTGGCTTGTCAAGCATGTCATCCCAGGCAGACAGACACTGGATCCCATTTGAATGACACCAGACATTAAGCCAGTTGTTAAAGCTGATCATCTTGTCTCTATATTGTGGCATCATTCTTGGTGAAGGAAGGATACTGCTCAGGGTCAGGGTCATACCTGCCTGGGCTACATAATCAGAGAGCTCCTCTATGTCTCTTTTCATGTAGTCCAGGGAGGTACATCTCAGGTCGTTCACACCAGCATGGACAATGACTGTGTCATATTTGTACTTGCCGTGGAGTGACCAGAGTGCTTGTGTTATGTGGCGGATTCTAGCACCCGATAGGCAGCTTACTGTGACCCTCTCCTTGTTCAGCCTGGTGAGTGGGACGTCAGTGTGTCTGACTATGGAGTCACCTATGACAAGTATGTTTGGTGTTGTATTTGGCCTTAAGGGCTGTGACTGCTTTTCACACTGCTTTTGTGGTTTATGTGTTGCTTGTGGGGTGTCTTGAGGTAGCAGTTGTTTGGGTGTCTGCTTTGGAGGCCTCTGCTGTTTAGGTAAATTTTACTCAGAGCCTCCAGTATGTCTTTGTGTGTTTATGTGTTTGATTCAGTGGTGTGGTAGCATTATGTGAGGCTGGTTTTGTGGTGTGTGTAGTTGCCTTCTCCTCCTGTCTGGTCTTGCCAGTCCTGAGTTGAGAGAGCTCAGCCTCCAGTTTGGCTAAATAGCTGCATCTCTCGCAAGTATTCATGTTATGTGGGAGGAGGAGAGGGTTGTCTGTGTACATGAGGCAGTTATAACATTGCCTCAAGATTCCCAGATTCACCAGCTGGACCAGAGAGGAGATTGACAACCGACCTTTGGACATGCTAGAATAATATTGGGAATTCCTTAATAATTGAAAACAAGGGCCAGTGGGGAGTGAGGGTGTAGTGCTTTTAATTTTTAGTGCTGACTTATATAATTGCTTTAGTGAACAAGTGCCAGGTAACTTGAGTGCAAAGTGTTACAAGTAACTAAATGCAAAAACGACAAACAGTAACTTTCTTTCAAGTGCAACAAGGAAATAAGTACAGTAAGCAATGCAGATATCACTAATGATCCACAGAAGTGCTGAGAAGCCGCGTATTAGGTGGAATTAGCTTCCAGGGAAATAACAAGCAAACAAACAACAAGCATATAAACAAAGCTAGATTCAGCAGGCCTGGATCTAGTCTATGCTAGAGCAAACAGGGTGTACCAATTTCAATAAGATACAGTTCAAATATTCAGGCACTATAAACCTTTAACCAGAAATTCCCTGCTCAGAAGGGCAGAGTCCAGCCTCTTCTCCCACAAGAGTGCAGACCATGAACCTTCTTAATGTAAAATAACTGGCCTGAAGCCCAAGTGCCTAAACCAGAACTAATACACTTGGACACTGGGCTCTCAATCAGCAGTTCCCAACTTAGAAGGATGAAAGCTACCTGTCCTGCCACCACAGTGCTTGCCACAAACCTTCCTAATGAAAAACAACTGGTCTGAAGCCCAAGTGCTTAATCCAAAAGACTTAGAATGATAGCTACACTTTAATCAAGTTACAACCAAGCAGTAATAAATACAATTGAATACTTTAGAGAATGTCTGGATTAGTGCTCAAGTTACACAAACAAAGCTAGATCCAGCAGGCCGGAATCCAGTCTATGCCACAGCAAACAAGGCGCACCAACTTCAGTAAGAAGCAGTTCAGATATGCATGCACTATAAGCCTTTAACCAGAAATTCCCAGCTCAGAAGGGCAGAGTCCAGCCTCTCCTCCCACAAGAGTGCAGACCACAAACCCTCTTAATGTAAAATAACTGGCCTGGAAGCCCAAGTGCTTAAACCAGAATTAATACACTTTTAGAATAACAGACACTGAGTCCTCAATCAGCAGTTCCCAACCTAGAAGGATGTAAGCTACCTGTTCTGCCACAACAGTGCAGACCACAAACCCTATCAGTGCAAAACAACTGGTCCGAAGCCCAAGTGTTTAAACCAAAAGGCTTAGAATGAGTTACACTAAGCAGTAATAAATACAATTGAGTATTTTTAAGATGATGCAAAAGTAAAATGAAGTAGGTAGAAACACAAGTACAGTAAAAGCAGATGAAATTTTTTTTTTTGATCACATGATCAGGTGATGCTTCACCAATCAGTGTCCTCCACTTGCTACCTGCATGCAGCATGCTGTGTAGTACTTTCAATTACGACTGTCATGGCAACCAACTACTATAAATCCCTACATCATGTGGGCGAGGTCCCTTTACCTTTACTGTATGATGGACATCCTTCCTGTGTGTGGGCAGCATTGTTACAGACAGCAAGTAGCAATACCTCTTACAGGATAACCTGCACACTCAGGCCAGCTACATATATGTAGGATTTCCAGAACTGCAGACAGAGTGTGAGTAGTGTTGCTGTATGTATTGTATAGCACCGGTGTTAAAGGGTGTGTGTGTACATACTAGTTTAATTGGAATGCAGTCTGTCTGCATAGCTCTCAACTGTGGGCCTATCCTCCTGATTGCCAGAGGTGTGCCTATTATGTTTTGTCTGTCCACCACACAGGTCCTGTGTCAGATATATCACTGGCAGTGTGTGTGTTGAGTGCTATCAGTACATGGCTACATCCATTTATGTTTCTGACTTCATATTACTTGCTAAGGGTATGTTGCAGACTATCCTGTAACACCAGCAACTTGCTTAGTGTATGACAAAAGTTTTACACATATTGGCCTGTGTTCCAGCCTCTGTCCTCCACCTACATTCCAGGCTTTGTACATATGACATGCTGTCAGGTGTTGTTATATAGTGGGCTGTGAGTATGTCATGCTGCCATTCCTGTCATCACTCCACTATTGTGGAGTCCCCCACACATACTGTGGGTTGGTTCTATATATGTGTGGGATTCACCTACACAATACATGTGTGCCCTTATACACTCCAGAGTTTAACTCTAGTATGTAACTGTGGCACATGGCCCTGTATTATTGAGTCTAGGGGGGTATGCACCATAATTAACCTAGGCTTTTACAACATGCGGGGGTATCAAGGGTAAGCTGCCTTAAGGTATCTGGATGTACATTACCATACAATTCACCTTGGGTAAATGCAGGCCTACTGCCTCCTGCCATACAGAATGGTCTGTTTGCAATGTGATTGTGATGGTGTCAGTTATGCCTTGTTATGTAACAGATACATCCCATTGTGTCAACTGAGGTCTTTACCCCCTAGGGATTGCGTACAGAGTGTAGATAGAGGCTGCTGGACTATACATCTGCATTACTTACTGTTGATTTATTGGTATCCTGTGGCCCAGTCTGTCTTTACTATTGTACTACTTGAAGGCCTCAGCCTGGACAGCAATATATTTAAACCATTCCAGACTACTGTATTAATATAACTGTTTCACAGTTGCATTACTCTGTTTATATGTATGTCAGTGTTTAAACAGCTATATGACATGGCATATTGAACTGTAATTGTAGACAAATAAAGCTGTCCCATGTATGCAAACCTGTGTGTGGTGTTATATCCTTTGACCTCTCTGTGGGTATATGTTGCAGGCAACAATTGTCATTTGTATGGGTGGCTCATACAGTGTCCAGTTGGTAAGGTGGTAACTGTAGGCACAGTGGCTGTTCTGTATTGTTGCACCTTCTACATATGTATCTTCCTATACATATCCGTGTGTGTATATGTGTAGTTACAAATAAAAAAAAAAAAAAAAAAAAAAAAAAAAAATATATATATATATATATATATATATATATATATATATATATATATATATGTATAGACACATATGTATATCTGTATCTGCATATATATGTCTGTGTATATGTATTCTAGGGATGTTGACTGCATCCACATTGTACATTCCCTATGGTAGCCAGACTGTACTGCATATGTTACTGATACCAACCTGACATCATACAGGTAGGATGGAGTACTGTTAACATTATGTGCCCATGTTGTGTCAGGTCCTAGTTATGGGATATGCCACTGTGGGTAGTGTATTGCAGGTTAGACGTGTTTGGCTGTGGAGGGGGTGGGGGAATACCTATACGTACAAGACTTATGTTGTTTGGGCCCCCTCAACCCCATTAATGGTGCATGTGGGCATATATGTTTTTGTTATGTTCCCAATTTTATATACAGATGCATGTCTGTATATACCTCTATATATATATAGATGTATGCATATGTATGTATATATGTTTATATATATATATATATATATATATATATATATATATATATATACATATCTACATATATAGCTATGTATATATATATATATATATATATATATATATATATATATATATATATATATATATATACACACACACATGCATTTACATGTTTAAATACATTTCCTGTACTGTTATATGACTGGGCTGAGTGATATGTTTGTGAAAACAGCAGAGTTATATGTATCTGACATAGGTTAGTGGTAAATCACTGTTGCTATGGTATGCTGAGTCCAAGGTTTGAGCCTCTCATAGGCTGTTTATTTGTTGCTGGGTAGGACACGGCCTGTTGGATACAGAGTGATTAAGGCACTTTTAAGCAGTTGTAAGTGGGTTTGCGCGGAGGTAAGCACTGCTAACTTTTTGTTACAGTTTCTTATACTCAGTTTCTAAATTGTTTAACCTGTTTAGGCATTGCCTTCTCCTGCGCAAACAGGCTTAAACCCGCTTAGTGCTGCTTCAAAGTTCTTACTCTTGCTTACCCCCGCACTACGTTTTTTAAAAGAAAAGAAAAAGGGTTGATAGGAAAGTGGTGAAAAGGGGCACAAAGAGGGAAGACAGTGTTGAAAATAGCTAGGGATGTGCAGGAGGGTGTCTGGGAAGGTCCATAGCTGCCCATTTCTTCTACAGCAACAGCTGTGCATATGCACTGAGTTTGGAGGTAGGTTTGGACCCTCAAACCCCTGAGAGAGGGGTGAGGACAACCATAATATGTTGTGTTGCCAGTTAGACCAGATTACATGTGTCCAATGGACACGTGCAAAATGGACAGCTACGTATGGAGCGATTTTTTTGCGGGCAAACAGAATGCCCTTTTTTATTTTATTTTATTTCAGGTGAGAGTGGGATGTTGGGGCAGGATAGTAGGCATATTTGGGGAGGTAGGTTAGGTAGGTTAACAGACAAGACCAACAGGATGCATACAGGAGCGGTATATGACACATGTGGTGGATAAACACCTTGATGGGGAGGGGTGTTGGGAAATCAGAAGCCCATGACCCCCTTAGTGAAAACAGTGGAACTGAGATCCCCATCCATGGGCAGTCACCACTGCAACTTCACTGCCCCAAAGGTGACTGTGCTGGGGGCTGAGTCGGAGAGCCATTCCAACCCTCTAGTCATGACATGCGGCCCTTGAGCTGGTGTTGAAGATCTCCAAATTGCTGATCGTGATCTCTATGCACCATGACCCAGACCTCGCAATGGGTGACAGCTTCCTGTCCGTGCCCACTCCCAGGGAGGGCGAGCCCCACCCCCTGAGGCATTTCCTCCTGAAGGTGGTGCAGGACCAATGGATGAGGAGTTCCTGGGTTGGGCCCCACATGTGTTGGTGCCCAGTGCCACAGCCAGCTGAGGTGGGACAGGTGGGTCCGCTAGGACACACATTACCATATGTGCTGTGGCATTTATGGTGTATCAACATATGTGGGTTAGTAATAGTCAACACATTCCAGGGTTAAGTATAACAGCATGCATAGATATTCCCATTAACCCAGACACCAGATACAGAACAGCTGCATAACAAACAGAACACATGCATATATGGGACCACAGTGGTGGTAATAACAACAGCATACAGGTACATTGATGGCACCATCCCACCAATGTTGGAGTATATCAACATAGCACATGCATAGAAACAGATTAAAATAATTTTCAACCAATAGGACATATATCCTAACATAACAGTGAAGTCATCACACACCAGTTGAGGAGGGTAATTAGTGTATTGTTGGAGATATGGTGAGGGTGAGAGAAAGATGTCAATTAAGAACTAGTATATTCCTGTACTTCACATTACTTTCCTAGTCAGTGCTGTTATCTGTACCTTACAAGTATTACTACACTACCCTATTGCCTTAGTTTGGACAGTGATATGGCTGTCATCATCTTTATACATGAACTGGTTTTACCTGCAGTATGCACCTCTTACCTCGTATACCTGTGGAAGAAATATTTGTTAACACCAACTAACCATTTCTACACGTACTCTCAGATTCCTGGTTGATGTTTTGGACATACCTGTCCATCTCTTTTTGCACAGACACTGGCCATGTCTTGACCACATGCAGGTGTACCGGGACATATCTAGACTATTGCCCTCTTCAACCTTTAGTGACTTACAACACTCTTATACAGGATTTCCTACACAGTTATATTATGTAGCACAGTGTGGGTGATGGTGATCAGTGATACCTTATCATTCAGAGCCACTGCCACACTCACAATTCCATATAATACCAGAGTAAACAGTACCAGTACAGGGTATCAAGCTTTTATTTCTAGGCATAGTGTTCATATCCAACGTACCTGTGGGAGCAATGTTTGTTAGCACTACCTGAATGTTGGCACACAAAGTACCAGATTTCACATTAGTATTATGCACATACATCTCACTCTGTTACTGTACACACTTTGGTCACAGCTTGACAACATAGAGGTGTAAATGGGACATACGTAGCTTATTACTCTTATAAGATTTTGGGGAGATGCTAATGTGTCAGCTTTGTTCTCATAAATGTTTGGCAATCAGTTGTATTTCCTGTTTGCTGCATATATGTCTGGGATGATCATCACACTGATTTCCCAGGTTGACAGGGTGACAGGCAGCAGATATTGGCTAATTTACTGAACATTCTGGACATATCTGTACAGTTGTGGGGTATGATTTTGAATGCTGACTACTACCACTCCCATGATTCGAACCATGGCTGTGTGTGCTAAAAATACAACAGTTCACGTCTCAGTTGCATGTGCTATTCAGACTGTGCTGTTTGTTTTTTCACTGTTTTCTGTCTATGTGTCTCTCAGTTGTACTAAGTGACCTCTGGGGATTGCACCAGTCATATACAGACATTCCAACACATTTTATTTTTGTTGGACAGTGTGGGTAAAAATACTTAATACAACAGTACTATTAAGTCATTGCAAATATATATTACCATGTGATACCAAAGTATACACATGCTGTCCGGCAGTTAGACCTTTATTGTCAGGCTATTATGCTTTTATTTACATATAAACTATATGAGACTCTTCCCACCATATTCGCTGGTGTATGCACTACTTGCCTTAAACAATAATGGTTTTATACTGGGAATTAATTTACTAACACTTTTAGATTTATTTCCTATTACAGTACATGCAATAGTATTACTAACCTGCCTTGGGTTGCAACCTCTCCAAGCGACAGCCATGGGCCTCCTGGTTCATGGCCCGCTCATTATTCGCTGTGAAGGACATAAGAGGAATATTTATAGGTTCATAGGTTAGTACTAGGCTATCAGCCCTAGGGCCTATACAAGATTAGCCATAAAATTTCCCTGGCTATTTCTTCCCACACTATGTACTTCCCTGGACTCTTGTCTATCACGGTGACTGATGTGATCCCTGGGGTGAATTTCCTTTCTCCATCAAACCGTCAAGGTTCCTTTTGAAGAGGGCCAAAGAGACACTCTGCTTGACATGTATGGGCAATCTATTCCAGAGTCTGGGGAGTCTCTGGGTCAAGAACCTATCATTCCAGCATGTTTTGTTTATTGTGATGACAAGGTTTAGATCCCTGGAGCATGTGGCTCTGAGGGATTGGGATTTCTTTAAGTGTAGCATGTCCAACAGCTCTGGGTTTGACATGGCCTTGTATGTTAAGCAGAGATTGCCTCTGAGTAGACGATATGCAACAGAGTATAGCTGGAGTTTCATAAGGCGGTCAGCGTAGGGCATTTGCTTTAGGCCTGTGGTTCTTTCAATGAGGTATTTCTGTGGCCTTTCCAGTTGTTGCAGATGTCTTGAGAGGTACATACCAAACGGGGAGTTGTATTCTATAATGGGTCTAATGAGGGATGAGTACAGTGGGACAATGACCTCCTTTTTTCTGGATGAAAAGCCCATAGTGATGAGGTGTGCCATATAGAAGGATTTCCTGACTGTTGTTGCGATGTGGTTATCGAAGGTGAGACCACTGTCCACCTGTGTCCCTACGTCTCTTATCACACTTTCAATGTTTAGTGTACTGCCACCTATATGGTAATTCATGGGTACATGTTTGTTTCTCAAAGGGGATAATTATACATTTCTTGCCATTGAGCTTGAGCCCAGGGCTCTGGCACCAAGCATCTTTTTCTGTAAGGCCCTTTGTAGAGTATCCACATCATTTGTGGATTCAATAATGGCTCCCAGTTTGCAGTCATCTGCAAACTTTTGTTAGCCAGAGTCCCTTAGTGTTGGCCTGTACTTCAGAGAAGTAGATGCCAAACAAGAGTGGTCCCAGGACTGAACCCTGGGGTACTTCACTTGTCTGGAGCTGGATTTGGAGTCAGTACTTTTACAGTGTGGATTCTATCAGTAAGCCAGTTAGCAACCCATTGGGTGATGTAGGGATTAATGCCCAGCTAACCTCCAGTTAAATGTGCATACAGAGAGTTAGCTTCAATATTGCTTAACCTGTGTGGGCATTGCTTACCCCCACGCTAATGGGCTTAAACCTGCTTACTAGTGCTTACATATGCTTACTCCCACTTATTACTGCTTAATAGTGCTTACACTTGCTTACTCCCGCTTACCACTGCACTGATTTAGGCAGTAATGTCTTGGGAAGGTGGGGGATTTGGAAGCTGTATGGAGTTATCATTCATTACACATTTTACCTTCCATTTGTATCCATGATTCCTGTGTACATATACTGTATGGGGCACATGTGATTATCTGTGAACTTTGCAACATTATGAAACTGACACCTCACATCTGCATTTAATGCATAAGTCCAGTTCACAAATATATGTTATTTAGTAGGTTATGCAACTGAAATATTTGTTATGTGATTTGACGTGGAAAGTGTTGCAGTGGGACTCGAACCGGGAATGCCTGCTCGTAAAGCGAGTGCTCTCCCCACTAAACTATTGCTATACTGCTTCATTTGCATATATTTTCCTTGTTATCCTCTTGAGCCATTTAAGCTGCATTAACCATAGCTAAGTGATGGGAAAACCTGCACACCTACAGTTAGATTTAATTGGTTTCATAAAAAAAAAAAATGGTATATTTATATTGTGTATTTACTATTGCTGTTGTACACGTGGGGGGATGTTGCTGGGGGTATGTGGACACCTATGAGCAGTCTCGCTCATTTCTTAGGCCTTTCTGCTGTTCTTCATTGCGGGGGCATGTATATTCTGTAAGCTCTGCTTTCAGACAAGTCCCCTGCACTCTTAAATATGCTCCATGTAAGATTAGGAGCTCAGGCAGCACACCTTCATTAATATGCATGGCATGCTGCTGTCCTGCTCCTAAACGGCCACTTCCATGCAGGACTAAGCTAGTCCTAAATGGAAGATTAGTAAATCCAGGGGGACTGTTCAAACCTCTCAGTGTGCATACTGTCTTCTGCTTTAATTCTACAGTGATTATTTGGTTTTAAGTTAAAACATTTATTTCACATTTTATAACACTGATGGAGATTTGCTAAACATATTTAGCAATATAGTCTCACAATGAAAACAGACATAGCATTAAAACTTCTCTGCAGTTGAAACTCACATACATTGAAACAACATTGAAACTCACATTCAAAGAAAATGCATCTGGCCAGTTGCTGATAAAGTTTACCTTTGGGCTGTTTTCAAATCATACACCCCTTGCACACATTTTTAGAAACATTCATGCATGCATGCTTGTGTTCTTTGATTCACCTTCCTGATTTTATTTAATTATATTCCTTGTATAATACAACGCCACTTGTTTTACATTTGCAGTTTTGAACATTTTCCAGTAAGCAATGAAACAAATTGTATGAACGAATTATGACAAAACTGCCCAATTCAGAACATAGCAATAAAATTCTACTCAGGCATCTTTCGTTACGATCCATCAATATTAGTCAATATGCACAATCTCTACAGAAGTAAAAGTCATCTGAATAATTCCACATTAAAGAGATCCATAACCAATGAAGAGGTTGCTGCTAGCAAAGAACTTTATATTTCAATGTTTTATCTACAAATTCAGTGCCTGCTGCTCTTTAAGAATAAATTGCCTACACTACAATTAGAAACAGTAAACTGGTAATATTGAAATAGGGAATGGATGGCAAACTGACAACAGATTAATAGCTGCTAGGCATCTCCTTCAAAGGAGGACCTACTCAGGACTGCAATATACCACCCCACTTAAAGTACAACACAGTATCAGAAATTCATCTTTATGCTGGGGGAGTAGAACCCACAACCTTCTGCATCAAAAGCAAGTACGCTATCTGTTGTGCTACTAACAAAGTATATGAACTCTTTAGCAGAATAGTGTTACTATTTGCTAAACAGCCGTCGCACATTTTTAAACAGACTTGGCATGAGCAGCATTAAACTTCTCTTCTCCTGTAGCTCTCATTTCCTTGTAAAATGCACTTGACACTCAACTCAACTCTTTGAAACTCAATGTTCTTTATCAACTTGATGGTTGGGGTGGAGGATTCAGGCTAGTGTTTTCTGTAACGAAGGTACAGGATTTGAGCCTGAATAAAGTAACTAACCACCAGTTAGCCCTAAATGGGGCATTTTACACACACACCTTACTTGTTGAAGAAGAATCATTCCATGGAAGCAGCACAAATCCATCCAAGAATGAGTCTGCAAAAGAAGCAGCAACACAAAAATGCAAAGAATGAAACATTAAATTCCACGCGGGTAGAAAAGAAAGGAAGAACAAAAGGTATGTGTGATTTTGCATGCACAGATGCAACAGATGTGTGTAACCAGTGTTTTTAAAGGAGAACACACTCAAAAACAAAATATGTCTTTTTTGTAATTAAAAAACAGGACATTCCCTTGGCAATCAGGCCTCCTCCCAGCCAGTGGGCCCTAGGAGACTGCCTCAGTCACATAGTGCCGGATCTGGCTGGATGTTTTTTTTTTTTCATTTGTGCAAAAGAGTTAGGGTGAAAAATGCAATTAAGGTGCTGGAGCTCACTAGGGGGAATAGAAATGCATTCATAAAAGGGATTAGGTTATGTTGTCATTTTTCTGAATTTGAAGCCAAAGCTATTAATTGAATTCATTTTACAGTTTCTATTCCTTTTCAATTTTTTTCTGTGTTGTTAAGTGGAATACTCAGTATTGCTGTGTTGCTGCATTTAATTGCTTGTCTTTCTGCATTTAACTGCTGTGCTTTTAGTCACTTTTCAAACTGAGAACAAACACTTTGGTGATAATGTGGTGATTTCTGCAGTTCTGGAAAGATAAACAATAGTGGTTAGATCTTTTGCTGTTTGATCTTCCAATTTTTGCTGTTTCATCTTCCATTTTTTTCTGTTATTTATATTGCAAGAGCAGTCAGATGTTGTTGTGTTACTAAGTGTCTTGGAAGCTGAATCTTCAGTACACAAGCTAAAACCAAATGAGGCATTTGGATTCAACTTTGCATACAGTAAGCAGAGAAGTAATTATGTAATAGTGTGAACACATTAATCTGGACAAGACTACTGAAGCCAGACAAACAAGGCTAAGTGATCTTTGATATAAATGCTTAATATCAAGTGCAGGGATACTGCTAAATATGCGAGTTTTCACTACAATTGGTTTACAGATCCCTTCTGGTGGTAGAAAAAAGCTTCTAGAGTAGTTATAGAGGTTACTTGCTAAAGAGGCAACACTCCAGTGTCTCTTCTTATTGGTCGTCATGTTCTTTTGAGATATTTTTATGATTATTTTTTGTGTTATAAATAAGGTGATTTAGCGTGACACTGCCCACAGTTTACCACACTGTATAGTGACAGTCATTTGGACATTTAAGTATTTCTATTGAACCTAATTTCTCAATTCATATTGTAATTTAAATAGTCACTAGTTATGCAAAAAGTGTCTGGTTTGTGCTATGTCACACATTTCTCCTTGTATTTTTAGACAAGTAACATTGCTAGTAAATCACCTCCAAACCCATAGCAGCTGGAACAATGGATTTGTACTTTCCAACCACCTCTGTAGCCAACCTGATTGAAATGTGCATTCTGAGACAATGTACAGATATCTCTTGTTTACTCATGAACATCATTATGAGCCCCCTTTTCCCCATTTTCTACTGAGCATTGCGTCAGCTATAGCCATCTCTCTAGATTCAATGTTTCTCTTCTAACTACTTCAGCATTTGTGAATGATTGTGACAGGTCTTCTTTCACACAATTACCCATCTCTTTGCTGGATGGCCTCTTTTCCTCTTGCCTTCTTTATTTCTGTGCCAAGTCTTCTTCACCAGATTGTCTTCTGCTTTTCTGTACATGTGGCTGATCCACTGTAATTTGTTCTCATTGACCTTCTCTGCAACTGGAGCTATTTTGGCTTCTGTTCTCATGTCCTCATTTCTTTGTCTTTCTCACATTGTGCATCCAGCTACCCATTTCAGTCACTTCATCTCTGTCACCTCAACTTCCTCAACTACTCTGTCTTTTCTTTCCAAGTGTCTCTAGCATACAATAGTACTGGTCACATCACTGTTTGTATACCTCGAATTTCAGCTTCTTTGGCATTATTTTGTCATACACGACCCCTGCCACTCTCTGCCAGTAGAATGCAGCCCCTCGGATTCTAGCTTTGATGTCTTCATTCAGACTGTCTTTCTATTTAACCATCTCTACCAGATAGTTGACATTTTTAACCTGTTCTACTATTTTCCCTTCTATCTCACTTCTCAGCTTCTTCTGAACCCCCCCCCAATTTGCTGCCATTATGACTGCCTTATCTGTACTCAGTTTCTTCCCATGTGCCTTCAGTGTTTCATTCATTTCCCCTATCATTTGTATAAGGTTTTGCTTAAAGTCTATCTGTAATGCCATATCATCTGCTGATCTATCATATAGGAACTGTTTGCTGAAGTAGTCAACCACCATTATGAACAGCAGTTGGCTCAGAGCTGAACCCAGATGCACATCCACTCTCACAGGGAACCCCTTCATGAGACCGAACATAGTCATTAGATCCTTGTATATAGCCTGCATAAATTTAACCAAAGATTGTGGAATTTGAACCACCAGAGGACTAACTAAATCAGCTTTCTTTGGACTTTGGCATATGCTTTTTACAAGTCCAGGAATGTCAATTTGGACTCTTTCCTCATTGCTAGTTTCTTTTTAGCTATCTGACTCACTCTAAACATCAGGTTGTTTGTATTGCATCCTGATCTGAAACTGAACTTTTCATCGCCAAGCTTCTTTTCTATTAATCTGCATATTCATTTATCAGTCACCATCATGCACTGTGACAGGAGTTTGATACTTCTATACTGATCACAATTGTGGATGTCCCCTTTGTTCGTGTGTACTGGAACTAATTTGTTTATTCTCCAGTCACCAGCGATACAGCTTTCTCTCCATATTGCACTAAGGAGACATTTCTCCCTCATTTCACCCGACATCTTGATCACACCTGCTATGACCTCATCTGAGCCTGCAGCTTTTCCTGACTTAATTTCCTTATAAGATATTAACTGGAAATTTTCTACATTTGTTAAGCATCTATTTGGGTTTGTTTGTTCTGATTTTTGTTTCCACCCACCCTCCCTATTGGTATGCTGTTCTTATACTTAGTGGATTTGTAGTTGCCCACCCCTATTGTAAATTTGATCTGGGACACTCCTCCCAGTCTATTGTCATTACCTCATTCCACCTAATACAGGGAGATCATTTGTGACGGTCATCCCACTTAGTTTTTTAACCTTGAATAATCTTCTGCTCCTCCTTTCTCCCTTTCCACTTTACAAAAAAAAGTGTAAGCTTGTGTCCTGTCTTTCCTGTAAGTAGTCTAGTCCAGATACAGATTTGCTATATCAGGACTGTTTGTAAGTTTCTGAGCCCCTAAGCCTTTCTGTGCTGGAGGGAAGCTTGCTAGCTTATCAGTGGGAGTGGGAAGCACAAGGTAGCTTATTTAAAAAAAAAAAAAAACACTTTATCCATCGCCGCTTAGCTAAAGTTAAACTATTCCCTGTGCCATAAAGTCTGTTCTTTGAATTTTCCCTTAGAACCAGCAGGTTTTTTGTTTCAGCAATCAAATCCGTTTCTTTGAGCCCTTGAGTGGGGGGGGGGGTGGGAGGATGGCCTAATGGTTAAGGTGTTTGCCTTACAAACACAAGGTGCAGGGTTTGAGTCTCACAAGGGATACTTGGCTAGGCTTAAAATGGCTTGCAAGGGCAGTTAGCCTAGTACTAACCTATGAACCTATGAACACTTGTTCAGAACTCCTTGTATAAATAAGCTACAAATTACTACAACACTCAACTTTCCTCACTTGTCTAGAGGAAAGCAGTTTTTAGTACTTAATAAATAAGCACTTATCCAGGCATGTCTAAGGGTCAGCTCCCGCTGTTTTCTCCTGTCTACCTGATGAATCTGGGCATCTTGGGGCAATGCAGTAATTGCCTTATGTACACAGACAACCCTCTTCTCCTACCATCCAACACTACAACCTGTGAGAGATGCACTTATATAGCCAAACTGAAAGCAAAGCTCTCTTCACCCAAGACTGGACTAGAGAGTCAATAGGAAAAGGCAGACACTTGCACCACACCACACCACACTCGTCACATTGTCCCTCAAAACCTACAAAACCAAAACACACACACAGAAACACAAAACACACAGTTTCATTCATGGAGGCTCTCAATAGAAATCTGCCCAAGCAACAGGGACCTCCAAAGCATAAACGCAAGCAACCTCCACCCCCCCAACACAACCCAAATGACACATAGCCTACAAACTCAGTGTGCCACTCAACCACAGCCCATAAGGCATAACAAAGAACCCAACACCCTAGTCATAGGTGACACTATAATCAGGCACACTGATGTTCCACTCACCAGGCTAAAGAAGGAGAAAGTTACTGTCAGCTGCCTGACTGGTGCCAGGATCTGCCACATAATGCATGCACTCAGGTCACTCCACAACAAGTACAAATATGACTCTGTCATTGTCTATGTTGGTGTGAATGACCTGAGGCTTACCTCCCTGGACTGCATGAAAAGAGACATGGAGGAGCTGTCCGATCTTGTAGCCCAGGTAGGTATAACCCTAGCCCTGACTAGCATCCTGCCATCACCCAGAATGATACCACAGTACAAGGCCAAAATGATTGACTTCAGCAATTGGCTAATCTACTGGTGTCATTCTAATGGGATCCAGTATCTGTCTGCCTGGAATGACATGATCGACAGACCATGATGCTTTGCCAGAGATGGCCTGCACCTGTCGTGCTTCGGATTCCGTATACTGGCTAAGGCTTTTTCCACCCCTATAGTGCCTTTTTTATGCAAGGTTCAAATGACAAATTCACCACCATAACAGGTACAAGCAAGCAAATTCTGAGGGTAATGCCACTCAATGCTAGAAGTCTAAACCTCAAAATGCACTCACTCAAGGCACTCCTTAAAATGGAGAACTTTGACATCTGTGCAGTGAGAGACCTGATTCAAGGCTCCAGAGAGCACTACTGCATTACCAGGCTATAATTCATACCACACCTTTTGGCCACCTAACCTGGACCGAAACACTAGAGGCGGAGGAATGTCCATATTCATTAAGGATATTCACACCTCCAGGCTAGTTGCTCAGCATAATGCATCCGAGATTATCCAAGTGCAACTAACTCTGGGCAAGACCGCAATCCAAATTGTTGCTTGCTACAGATTCCCCACCATGACCCAGGATTCCCACTTTTCATTTCTTGATACACTGGAAAATATTAGGATACAACCTAACACCCTAATAATGGGTGATTTCAACTACCCCACCATTAACTGGGAAAACTACTCATGTACCAACTCTTTTGCTCAACATTTTCTGGAATACATGAATTCCAATGCCTTGGATTAACTTATCCACACTCCCACCAGGGCAGCAATATCCTAGACCTGGTCATTACCAACATGTTCAACTGGTGTTTCACACCAGAGGTCAATTCCTCGTTGATCAGATCAGACCACAAGCTAATCACCCTAGACATCTACATCCCCCCCCCCCCCCCATTAGGGAAACCACTGTAAATAATTTCTCCAAAGCCAACTTCACACTTCTTAAGACAGAAATGGCAAACTTCACGACACCCATGCAGACGGGCAATAGAGGTACAACTGCGGAATCATACACAGATGCACATTATAAGCACTTACACGAGTGCATGGATCGTGCAATCCCTAACAGAATCAAGATGCTATCCACTAAAAAAAGGAAGCCAATGTGGTGGTCCTCTGCCATAAACAAATTCTGCAACAGAAGAAAGAAACTGTTGCAAAAAAGAGTAAATTCCCATGATTGGAGGAACTCCCTGATCAGCCTCATGAAGAAGCTGAGATCCCTCATAAAATCCTCCAAAGCTAGTTTCGAAAACAAAATCCCCACTGATTCTAAGGACAACTACAAATCATTCTATAGCTGTCAAGAATCTCAATGGCAATACTCAGATCTGCTCTAAGTTATAGCACAATGGCACTAAATATACAGGATCAACTGATATTGCCAACATCTTGGCAGATAGGTTCAGTGCTAACTTTACCCCGTTCTCACCCCCTAAAGAGCCCATTTCTATACTGTAAGAATGCAAAGTTCCTGTAATCATGGCTGTACAGGTAAAAGCCACACTACAAAGCCAAGAACACAGCATCCGTGGGACCTGACAACATCCAAGGCTGCATTCTACACGAACTACAGAATGAACTGGCACCCCACCTAAGTACCAGGTTTAGGCATAGCCTCACCTCAGGCTTTGTGCCCACTGAATGGCACACAGCAATGGTTATCCCACTCCACAAAGAGAGAGCCACCAATGACCGTGGGAACTACTGCCCCATTAGCCTGACGAGCCTGGTCTGCAAGGCTATGGAACATTTCATAGGTTCATAGGTTCATAGGTTCATAGGTTGGTACTAGGCTATCAGCCCTAGGGCCTATACAAGCCTAGCCATAACAATTCCCTGGCTATTTTTTCCCACGTTATTTACTTTCCTGGACCCCTGTCTAGCAGGGCGATTGACGTGATCCCTGGGGTGAATTTCCTTTCTCCCATCCAATTGTCAAGGTTCCTCTTGAAGAGGTCCAAAGAGGCACTCTGCTTGACATGTATGGGCAATCTATTCCAGAGTCTGGGGAGTCTCTGGGTTAGGAACCTATCCCTCCAGCATGTTTTGTTTATTGTGATGATAAGGTTTTTACCAAATGGGGCGTTGTATTCTATAATGGGTCTAATGAGGGATGAGTACAGTGGGACAATGACCTCCTTCTTTCTGGATGAAAAGCCCTTCATGATGAGGTGTGCCACATAGAAGGATTTCCTGACTGTTGTGGCAATGTGGTTATCGAAGGTGAGACCACTGTCCACCTGTGTCCCTAAGGCTCTTATCACACTTTCTGTGTTTAGTGTACTGCCACCTATATGGTAATTCATGGATACATGTTTTTTCCCAAAGGGGATAACAATACATTTCTTGGCATTGAGCTTGAGCCCATGGCTCTGGCACCAAGCATCTGTTTCTGTAAGGCCCTTTTGTAGAGTATCCACATCATTTGGGGATTCAATAATGGCTCCCAGTTTTCAGTCATCTGCAAACTTTGTTAGCCAGAGTCCCTTAGTGTTGACCTGTACTTCAGAGAAGTAGATGCCAAACAAGAGCGGCCCCAGGACTGAACCCTGAGGTACTCCACTTGTCACTTTTCTGGAGCTGGATTTGGAGTCGGCTACTTTTACAGAGTGGGTTCTATCAGTAAGCCATTTAGCAACCCATTGGGTGACATAGGGATTAATGCCTAACTTAGTAAGGTTATCTATGATTCCAGAGTGGGGGATGGTGTCAAAGGCCTTGGCAAGGTCTAGATAGGCTGTGTGGACCACCTTACCCTTGTCCATGGCTCTGGAGACTGATTCAAAGAAGTCAATCAGGTTCAGGAGACAAGATCGGCCCTTCACAAACCCAAACTGGGTGGGGTCCAGTGTTTGAAGGTTGCCAATGTCTTTGTTTATAAGTTCCATGATAATACGCTCCATGGCCTTGCAGATAAGGCTTGTCAGACTGATGGGACGGTAGTTTCTGGGATCCAAGGTGGATCGCCCCTTGTGGATTGGGATAACTGCAGCTCTGCGCCACTCAGTGGGCACGAAACCTGAGGTGAGGCTATGATTAAACATGACACTTAGGTGAGGTGCCAGTTCATATTGTAGTTCATGTAGTACACAGCCCGGCATGTCATCTGGTCCCATGGATGCTGTATTCTTGGCTTTAGAGAGTGCGTTTTGTACCTGTGTGGCCGTTATTACTGGAATTTGGCAATCTTCCGGTATTGAGATGGGCCATTTAGGGTTGAGACGGGGTGAAGTTGGCACTGAATCGATCTGCCAGGATATTGGCAATATCCTTTGGATCAGTATATTTAATGCCATTCTGTTTTAGCTCAGAGCAGATCTGAGCATTGCCATTTAGATTCTTGGCATAGTTATAGAATGCTTTGTGGTTGTCTTTGGAATCTTTGGCAATTTTATTTTCGTAACTAGCTTTGGAGGATTTTATGAAGCATCTCAGTTTTTTACTGAGGCTAGTAAGGGAGTTTTTTGCATCCTGGGATTTTCCTCTTTTCTGCAAAAGTTTCTTCCTTTTGTTGTAAAGTTTGTTTATGGCAGGGGACCACCAGATTGGCTTCCTTTTTTTGGATGAGGGCATTTTGGTTCTATTTGGGATGGCACGATTCATGCATGAGTGGATGTGCTCATACAGTGCCTTAGTGTAGGATTCAGCAGTTGAACTTTCAGTTCCTGTCTGTGTGGGTGTTATGAAGTTTGCCACTTCTGACTTGAGTAGCATGAAGTTGGCTTTGGAGAAGTTTTTTATGGTGGTTTCTTTACTGGGGGGTGGGGTGGAATGTGGATGTTAAGGGTGATTAGCTTATGGTCAGACCTGACTAACGAGGGGGTGACCATAGGTATGGAGCATTGATTTTCCATGTTGGTGATGATCAGGTCTAGGATATTGGAGCCCCTGGTGGGACTATGGATTAGTTGATCCAGGGCATTGGAATTTATGAATTCCAAGAACCGTTGCGCAAAGGTGTTGGGACATGAGTAGTTTTCCAATTTAATTGCAGGGTAGTTAAAATCACCCAGTATTAGGGTGTTTGGTTCTATCTTAATATTTTCCAGTATGTTTAGAAAGGTGTAGTGAGAATCTTGGGGTATGGTGGGGGATCTATAGCAAGCTACAATTTGGATTGCAGTCTTACCTAGTGTTAGTTCCACTTGGAGAATTTCAGACACATTGTGTTGGCCAACTAGCCTGGTGGTGTGAATATCCTTGGTGAATATTGACACTCCTCCACCTTTAGTGTTTTGGTCCTGGTTTGGTGGCCGAAAAGTGTGGTAAGAGTTGTAGCCTGGTATTGCAGGGGTGCTCTCTGGAGCCTTGAACCAGGTCTCAGTTACTGCACAGATATCGATGTTCTCCATTTTAGGAGTGCCTCGAGAGAGTGCATTTTGAGGTTTAGACTTCTAGCATTGAGTAGCATTACCTTCAGATTTTGCATGCTTGTACCTGTTACGGTGGTGGTTTTGTCCTTTGAAGTTTGCCTAAAAGGCACTATAGGGGTGGCAAGAACCTTAGCCAGTAACCTGAATCCCAGGGCGACAGGTGCAGACCATCTCTGGCAAAGCATCGTGGTCTGTCAATCATGTCATCCCAGGCAGACAGATACTGGATCCCCTTTGAATGACACCATAAGCTTAGCCAATTGTTGAAGTCAATCATTTTATCCTTATATTGTGGTATCATTCTAGGCGAAGGCAGGATGCTACTCAGGGCTAGGGTCATACCTGCCTGGGCCACATGATCCGAGAGCTCTTCCATGTCTCTTTTCATGTAGTCCAGGGAGGTACGTCTCAAGTCATTCACTCCAGCATGGACAATGACAGAGTCATATTTGTACTTGTTGTGGAGTGACTTGAGTGCATGCATTATGTGGCGGATCCTGGCACCCTACAGGCAGCTGACTGTAATTTTCTCCTTATTCAACCTGGTGAGAGGGACATCAGTGTGCCGGACTCTAGAGTCACCTATGACTAAAGTGTTAGGTACATTGTCTTGCCTTAGGGGCTGTTGCTGGGTGGCACACTGGTGTTGTGAACTATGTGACACATTGGTTGTGATTCGTGTTTGTTTGCGTTTCAGCTTCAGAGGTCTTTGTTGCTTGGGCAGGTTACAGTTAAGGGCCTCTGCATATGTGGATTTAGTGTTGCTATATGTGGGTGTTGGTGGTGCGGGTTTAGAAGGGCTATGTGTTGCTTGAGATGTAGTGTGGGTGTTAACCTTCTCCTCCTGACTGTTTAGCACAATCTTGGGTGGAGAGAGCTTTGCTTCCATTTTGGCTATGTAAGTGCATCTCTCACAGGTTGTAGTGTTGGGTGGTAGGAGGAGAGGGTTGTCTGTGTACATGAGGCAATTGCTGCATTGCCCCAGTATGCCCAGATTCACCAGGTGGACAGGAGAAATCACCGGAAGCTGACCCTTGGACATGCTTGGTTTGGGGCTTTTTTTTTTTTTCTTTGTAAAGTATAGGAGCTGTTTCCTTAGCAAGGTACTTTGCAATTATAGGCTGTTTAGTGCCTACTATTAATTTCTCCTTGTTAACAAGGAGAGTTCAGTGTTTGTATGAGTTTAAGGCTTCCTAGTGCTTTCCAGCAGATATTAGAGAAAGTGCTAGTCACAGGGATGCTTAAAGGTAAGACTGAAAAGAATGCACTCTGCAGTGTGCACTAGAGAAGTTAGATGTGAAAGTAGGTAACTTGAGTTTTACCTGTTTAAAAAGTTAAGGTTTAGTGGAGAGTTACTATTTTTAAAACAGCAAGATGGATTGAAAGGGGTGGTCACTTTTGTATTTTGGTACTATGAAACACTGTAGGATGGCCAATACATTTAAATAATTGAAGGGGTGGGATTTCAAAAATGATGATTTTGTGATTACTCACATAAGCCAGTGAAAGTAGAGAGAAATGAGATATATGGTCAGATTAACATAAGAGGCGGGCAACTAGAAAGACAGTGGTATTTAACAAGACAACTTAAATGGGTGGGAGAGCGGGAAAAAATTCTGCCTGACTCAGAACAGAGAGAGCTGTGGTCTCCTTTGAAATTTTAATATGCTGTTAAAACAGAATGCAAGCAAAACACAAAGTAAAGAAAGCAAACTACAGTATTCAAAATATAGAAAGGCAATACAGTAATACAAAAAATAACAGCAAACTAACCTTTCCTTCACAGCAAAGTGTAGCAGAGTCTGGATGAGCCTTTCTGGTAAAGCCATCATCATGGAACTTATAAACAATGACAGTCGTAATCTCCAAACTCTGGAGCCCACCCATTTTGGGTTTGTAAAAGGCAGATCATGTCTCCTAAACCTGATAGATGTCTTTAATGCGGTCACCAAAGCCGTAGGTGAGGGTAAGGTGGTTCACACACCCTATCTAGATCTTGCCAAAGCTTTTGACACCATCCCCCACTCTGGAATTATAGATAAACTCACTAAACTAGGTATAAATCCCTATGTCACAAAATGGGTTGCCAACTGGCTCACTGACAGAACCCACATTGTGAAAGTAGCAGACTCCAAATCCGACTTCAGACCAGTGACAAGTTGACTACCACAGGGTTCAGTCCTGGCTCCTCTCCTGTTTGGTATCTACTTCTCTGAAGTAAAGGCTAACACAGAAGGTCTTTGGCTAATGAAGTTTGCAGATGACTGCAAACTAGGAGCCATAATTGAAACTCCTAACGATGTGGACATCCTACAAAAAGGCCTCACTGAGACAGATGCCTGTTGTCAAAGCCATGGACTCAAGCTCAATGCCAAAAAATGCATTATCATCACTTTTGGTAAAAACTCTGTACCCATGAACTACCACATAGGCGGCAGTCTACTTAACACCAAAAGTGTGATAAGAGACCTTGGGACACTGGTGGACAGTAGTCTCTCATTTGATAATCACATCGTCACAGTAGTCAGGAAATCCTTCTATGTGGCACACCTCATCACAAAAGGTTTCTCATACCGGAAAAAAGAGGTCATTGTTCCCCTCTACTCATTACTCATTAGACCCATTATAAAGTACAATGCCCCTTTTGGTATGTACCTCACAAGACATCTACAACAACTGGAAAAGCTGCAGAAATACACAAAGAGGATTATATGCCTCAAACAGATGCTCTATGTAGACCATCTCAAAAAACACCAGCTTTACTCCTTCACATATCACCTACTCAGAGGCGATCTCTGCCTAACATACAAAGCTATGTTAAACCCAGAGCTGTTGGATATGCTCCACTTAAAGAAATCCCAATCCCTCCAAGATCCATGCTCTAGGGACCTAAACCTTGTCACCACAATAAACAGAACTTGCTGGAGGGATAGATTCCTGCCCCAGAGACGTCCCATAATCTGGAACAAACTACCTATCTAAATCAAACAAAGCTCCTCTTTAGCACTCTTCAAAAAAAATCTTGATGATTGGATGTGAGATAGGAAATTCACCCTGGGGATCACTTCTGTGGCTCTGCTTGACCGTGGCATAGGAAAATACATTTCTTGGGTGGCAAAAGCCAGGGTACCTTTATGACTAGGCTTATAGAGGCCCTAGGGCCAATAGCCTAGTGCCTACCTGTGAACCTATGAGCTGTTCTTACATCTTCTGGTGTAGGCTCCTCCTCTTTCATTGTAGGCTTTGTTTCTGGTAGTACAGCTTATGTGGGGGTTTTCTTAATTCAGAAGCAGCTGAAGTTATTCCTTCCATTTACTTTTCATTGCCTGTCAGCTGGTGAGCAGGGATGTCGGAAGGCATACTGGCTGTACGCATTTCAGTACAGTTTATCTGAAGTGGGGGGCAGAAAATGGCTGGCACGTGGGGGTAGAATCTAGCTGGCTGTAGTACCTATGATTAGCTACAAACCGATGTCTGCTGATTGGTCCCACTGTAGTTGCGAGAGAGAGCGTGAGAACATGAGAGTAGGCCACCAACATTAATAGAGAGTACATGGTTATGGTCAGTCTAATCTTCCAACTTCCACTGACTGACCTGGCTCATCTTGTGTTGCTGCAGAGATTTGTACCTGAATGTATGTAAGTAAGTTTTCCAAAAAAAAATGCTACCGGTTGGTTATATGTAATAATGTCACATTATACAGTAAAGAAGTGAACTAGTAGCAGTTGATGGTCAATTTCACAGATTTTTGCAACTTTGCAAGAGCATTGTTTTTTTTTTTGGGGGGGGTTTCAAGTGCTTGCGTACCACTTGCGAGTCACATGCTAGTATTGCGACTTTTATTTGTCTTTTCCTCGGCAAACAGCTTTCTTTTTTTAAAATCACATTCAAGTGCACCTACCATGGATGTAATCTTTGAGTGTGACTGACGATTGCAGATGAGCAAGACACGCACACCTCTCAACTGCCCAGTATCCAGTATTGGTGGTAATAATTAAGTACTGTTTTCCAATCCACTGTAGAAATTAATTTAAGCAGCAGTGGCGTGTGGCGCATTTAAAATCTGACTACTGTAGAGTAGTAAAACCCACCAATGAGCGAAACACAATTATGCAATGGCGGTCGTATGCTTGAAACAAAACCAGCCACCATTGAGAAAAACACTAAAAATATGGTAACTCCTTTTAAATATTTGGCGACTGTCTGTATCATTTCTTTATTAAAGAATGATGAAGTGCTTACCATATTTTTGGTGTTCTTTTCACAGTGGCTGGTTTTACAGTTACTGTTGCTGTAGTGTGTTCTTTGTTTGTTGTTTTTTTTTTTTTTTTTTACTACTTAAAATACTACTCTTTAGAAAATCCAATATGGCTGACATATCTTTTAAGAATGCCATTGTGTTCTCTTGTAATAGGTAACAACACTGGATGCACTGAGACAGTCATATTTGCTTATACACTTTTCCTTCTTTCCTGTTTCAGCAAACTAAATAACCTCCGTGGTTTTTATGGAGGTAATATCCAAGCTGTCCAGGAGTATCCAAGGAATGAAGGATTATTTCACCCTTGGACAGTAGATTAAGAAAGAAGGTTGGCAGCTGAATACTTTGAGTTAAGATGCACATTGTGATTATTTTAGACATGAAGAGGTTTAGTTCTGAGGTTTGCCCTAACTTTGAGGGAGACTAGAAAAGGCTTATTACACAATGTGTGGGGTTCTAATGCTCTCAGATCAGATTTCCATATTCACCCATCACCAAAGGCAGTAAAACATTTTAGCCCACACAGTACTCCATATACTCCAATGAAATGCTTATGCATTTCCGCATCAGTTGAGGCTTGAGGATTATGTCTTTAAGATGTCTCTTTGCATTTAAAAATGCATCAGAGATTAGGTGCCAAAGGGCATTCCGATACAAAGCATGAAAGAGCAAAAGGTTTTTACATGACTATGTAAATACTGCTAGCTGTTATCAAGTTTCTACATTCTTCATCTTTTTTTGCTTCTTGGAATGTAACCCTTTGGTTACATTTAACCGTGCACTATATTAATATCTTGTTTTTATATCATTGTTTCTCTGTTATTGCTGCCACAGGGCAAGTGAACTAAAAATGTAAGACTATCTTATCACAATGTGTTTCCGGCATGTCAGTCTTCCAGAGACTAAATAAAATGTATTCTATCTTTTACATCCTTAGGTGTTTAAAAATTTAGCCTTGTTAATCTACAGAAGTGCTGAGTTTAGTGAACATTAATATGAAGCAGTAAAAGGGAACCTTGGAGGAAATGATTCATTTTGATGTCATTTTGTGGTTACTGTGCATACAAACAGATTGCTGAAGAAGTCATTGGGGAAAATGTTTCATTTTAGTGCTTGTGCATAACTAGACAAAGTACTGAAAGGGTCATAGAAGAAAATGTTTAATTTTTGTGCTTGTGTATACATGGAAAGGTAACTAAGGGAACCGTGGGGGAAATGATTCCTTTTGATGTCATTTGGTGCTTGTGCATACGTGGACAGACTTGACTGGGTCATTGTAGAAAATGTTCCATGATAATGCTTGTGCATACATAGACAAAGTATTCAAGGAATCCTTGTGGGGAATTTGTGGTTACTATGCATACAAGCAGACAGCTGAAGTCAATGGGGAAATTTGTTTCATTTTTGTGCTTGTGAATACATGGAAAAGTAATTAAGGGGAACCTGGGGGGTGATTCATTTTGATGTAATTTTGTGGTTACTGTGCATACAAACAGACAGCTGAAGTCACTGGGGAAATTTGTTTTATTTTTGTGCCTGTGCATACATGGAAAAGTAATTAAGGGGAACCTTGGGGGGGGGGTGATTCATTTTGATGTAATTTTGTGGTTACTATGCATACAAGCAGACAGCTGAAGTCAATGGGGAAATTTGTTTCATTTTTGTGCTTGTGAATACATGGAAAAGTAATTAAGGGGAACCTGGGGGGTGATTCATTTTGATGTAATTTTGTGGTTACTGTGCATACAAACAGACAGCTGAAGTCACTGGGGAAATTTGTTTTATTTTTGTGCCTGTGCATACATGGAACAGTAATTAAAGGGGGGGTGATTCATTTTGATGACATTTGGTGGTGCTTGTGCATACATGGACAAACCTGACTGAAGGTGACATTGGAGAAAATGTTTCATTTTAGTGCTTGTGCATAACTAGACAAAGTACTGAAGGAGTGCTTGTGTATACATGGAAAGGTAACTAAGGGAACCGTGGGGGAAATTATTCCTTTTGATGTAATTTGGCGCTTGTGCATACATGGACAAACCTGACTGGGTCATTGGAGAAAATGTTTCATTTTAGTGCTTGTGGATACATAGACAAAGTATGCAAGGAATCCTTGTGGGGAATTTAGGTCTATATTAGAACATCGAAGTTTCAAAACTTTGAATGTTCTAATATCGAACCCTGTTCAGCAAAAGCTGAAAACATCGAACATACAGAACAGCAAATTTTTTCCTAGGGAAAAAATTTGCTGTTCCAAAACACATACACACAACGCAAGCACACCAAGCAAACAGCAATCCACACACATACACCTAAAATCTTACACCTAACCCTACACTAAACTACACATACACCACTAACTATCCACTTACCTTAACCCAAACCTAATCCTAAGGTCCGTCACTATCGCACACTCACCTCACCTGCGCCCTAACCCTAACTCACCTACCCCGCCCTAACCCTCGCATCCACACAATCGCACACTTACCTGACCCACGCCCTAACCCTAACTCACCTAATCTGCCCTAACCTTCACGTCCACACAATTGCACACATACCTAACCCGCACCCTAACCCTAACTACCCTAACCCACACTCAATCGCATACTTACCTGAACCCGAACCGTAACTTTCCACCACAGCGCTGAAAATACCGAAGCAACAGAAACTGACAACCAGATTCTTTCCCTAGAAAAAAAATTGGTTTTCTGTTGCTTTGATATTTTCAGCTTTCGCTGAATAGGGTTCAATATTAGAACATTCAAAGTTTTGAAACTTCGATGTTCTAATATAGACCCAGGGAATTAGAGGTTACTATGCATACAAACAGAGAGATGAAGTCACTGGGGAAATTTGTTTCATTTTTGTGCTTGTGAATACATGGAAAAGTAATTAAGGGGAACCTTGGGAGGGGGGATGATTAATTTTGATGTTATTTGGTAGTGCTTGTGCATACATGAACAAACCTTACTGAAGGGGTCATTGGAGAAAATGTTTCATTTTATTGTTTGTGCATGCATGAAAAAGTAATTAAGGCAACCTTGGGGGAAATGATTCATTTTTTTATGACATTTGGTGGTGCTTGAGCATACATGGACAAACTTGACTGAAGGTGACATTGGAGAAAATGTTTCATTTTAGTGCTTGTGCATACATAAAAGTACTGAAGGAGTCATTGGGGAAAATGTTTAATTCTTGCGCTTGTGCATACATAGACAAAGTATGCAAGGAATCCTTGTGGGGAATTTGTGGTTACTATGCATACAAACAGACAGCTGAAGTCACTGGGGAAATTTGTTTTATTTTTGTGCTTGTGAATACATGGAAAAGTAATTAAGGGGAACCTTGGAGGGAAATGATTCATTTTGATGTCATTTGTTGGTGCTTGTGCATACATGAACAAATCTGACTGAAGGGGACATTGGAGAAAATGTTTCATTTTAGTGCTTGTGCATACATGAAAAAGTATTTAAGGCAACCTTGGTGTAAATTTTTCATTTTGATGACATTTGGTGGTGCTTGTGCATACATGGACAAGCCTGACTGAAGATGACATTGGAGAAAATGTTTCATTTTACTGCTTGTTCATACATAGACAAAGTACTGAAGGAGTTGTTGGGAAAAATATTTTATTTTTGTGCTTGTGCATACATAGTCAAAGTATGCAAGGAATCCTTGAGGGAATGATTAATTTCAATGTAATTTTGTGGTTACTATGCATACAAACAGACTGCTGAAGAAATTGTTGAGGAAAATGTTTTATTTTGGTGCTTGTGCATATATGGAAAAGTAATTAAAGGAACCTTGGGGGAAATGATTTATGTTGATGTCATTTGCTCCTTACGTACATAAATGGACTAGCTATTGAACGGGTCATTTGGGAAAATGTTTCATTTTGGTGTTTTTGCATACAGGGACAAACTGCTTAAGGAAACCTTGGGAAATAATTTATTTTAATGTAATTTGCTTTTGGTCATTAGGGAACTGTTTCATTTTGGTGGTTGTTCAGACATGGGGAAACGACTGAAGCAGTCTTTGGTGGGGGTGGGGGGGTTAACCCTACAGCATATTATAGTTTTCATTTATTAGTTATCTCTTGAGTGTTTATGGTACTACTACATGAGTTTATAGATTTATGCTGAACCCTTTATTATTTGGAATCTATTTCTCAGAAGTCTAGGCAAAATGAAAATGGCCATTGGGAACATGGGTATAACATGGCTACCCTGGTAAATGCCCTATGGCCATTAGCGTAGTAACCTCCTATAAATCTGTGAACCCTTGATCTATAACTTTGTTTGGATATTAATTGCAGCTTGCCAATTCTTGGTTGGGCACCTTTCTGTAAGAATGCAGTGTGAGAAGAGAGTAGTGTATTATAATATGTTAGTAGTTATGCAAAGTTTTTCTGTGTTGTGCACTTTTGTCTGTATTTCTGTTGAACATTTCAGGGTTAGTGAACTTATTTCCAAGGAATTCAATCCATCCAAGTTGGAAATTTCTGGTAGAATTCTTATTGTGCTTTTACCTGATTGGCCCGAGGAATTAACTGTGTAAAAGTCTAGCTAATTCTAGTGCTGCTAAATGGCGGTATCTAGCTAGGCATGTATATTTTATAAAAGTCATTTCTTCACTTGAATTTCTGAGGGCATCTGATGGGCGTCTGCGACATTCATTTTATAAAGAAGATTTCTGGTATGAAATGGGTATCTGTAAACAAGGCTTTCAGGCATTCCATGGTCCAGTGATCAGTGCAGGCATTGATATGGTGGCCTAAAGTGCTGTCACCCTGAACTTTTAAAGAGAAGGAAGCAGAAATTCGAAAAGCACACACTAACAAAAATGTTTAAGTATTTGTGTAAGTAGATGCCTTCCTACTCATTGCATGTCATTTTAGTAGGTTTATTTTCAGCAGCAGTAGCCAAGTGGGAACATATTTGTGAGGGTAGTAGTGTTGCAAATCACAGATGCAGTATGAAAACTGTTTACTTCAGAATTGGTGTAAGTGCATGTTGATACTCTAGCCTCTACTTGAGAAAAGAGCGAGACTTCCACGTTTGCGTCTGAGCATTTCCATGGTTGCAGCTGCGCAGTTGCTTGTTTGCCATTTCCCACATTACTGACTTGTAATTTGTTGCTTACCTGGCTCTGACAGTTGGAACTTGTTGCTGAAAGCGAAGAATTTAAACAAGCTGTTCCACTTAAGCAATAAGTAGCTACACTCTTAAGCACTGTTAGCATACCTCTCAACCTCTTAGCAGAAGAAATCTGGACAAAGGCCACAATAATGTGTGGAAAAAGGCCCACAATTAGGGAAATATTTTACATACTTATCTCATAAACTTAGAACATTGCTAGAATATCAGGATTTGTGTTTGCCTGCATTTTCTGAAATATATGAATTCTGAAATTCAAATGTATGCTATTATTTAGTGACTTCAGTCCTCTGAATTGCCAGAAATCCACAAATTGTTGGAGGAAAAAAACAAAAGTGTGGAGGCGAAAATCTGGACATTCTGCAAAACTCAGTACAGTTGAGAAGTATGGACTCAGTGTGTGTTGTATATGAAAGGAAAGCATCCCAATTTTAACATATCTGCTTGCTCATCTGTAACTGTGCCAGCAATGAGATCACTACTGTATCCACCTTGGAAGATGCTAGCCTCTGTGCAGTCACTGAGACATGGTTCACAGCAGCAGAGAGCACCCTTGCTGTGCAAGGCTACAGTGCTTTCCTCACATTCACACCTCCAAAAAAGCATCAAAGAACCAAACGTGGATGTGTATCCATCTTCATTAAAGCCAAATACAGCAGGAGACTAACAATGAATCCAAAAGAGGAAAGTGCCCAAACCAAAACTGCAAATCCAAAATAAGAGCACAGGACAGCCGTTGACCCGAAGAAAAAAAATTATTAATGACACAGCAAACCCAAAAGAGCACCAAACAGCAGGAGACTAGTCAAACAGCGAGTCTCTTGTACTACTCCAGTACATCAAGACTGTTTTTGGCTTCTTGAGAGTTAGATTTGTATATGCAAAGATTTTTTCCTTTTATTATACAGCCTTTTTATATTAGGGTTTCACCATAGGAGTTTAAATTTTGGATTTGGTGTTGCATTTATTTCTCAGGAACACAGTTGCGTCTATACAACTGCTTTTATATGCATGGAATTTGACAGTATTCTGTAGTGTGGAAATTTGATACAGGCCTAGTAGACGGACCTCATCCTTAACCTCATGCCCTGTGCCCAGACACCAACTCTACTAACATGTGCACAGTAGATCACTTACACTAGCTTATATGTGGCAATTTATTTCTTTAAAATTCCCTGTAATCACACCTAAGAGTATGTTGAGAGATTTCCCTAATTTTTAAGGGCTATTTGCCTAGGGGCTGTAGATCCTATAGTCAGCAGCACTAGCGAAGCTAAAGTAAGCCACTGCCATCAGTGCAAGGGAAGGGAGTTTAGTCTTAGGGGAACCAAATTAGTTGACTATGCCATCTATCTAGGGAAAGAATGAGTTGCCAAACTCTTGGCTTTGATACAGATTGTCTGGTTTTCAGTCCCAAGACAGAATCCAGCAAAAGGATGATGTGACATTGGACAACATCCATTGGAAAGGAGTAAAGGGGTTAATCTGGATGGCAGGGTTCAGGTCTGAATTTTCAGCAAAGTGACCTGGCTAGACATGTCCAGTGAATATGCTGTTGTCGTTGAATTTGTTTTTACCTGCAAAAGCATTTAATACAACAATCATCTGACTTTGTGATTTACCTTGGAAGCATTGTGGCAGTACTTCACCTATATTACTGTGCCTGTAAGTGTACATGTATTACATGTACATTACACACGGCTGTTCTGCTGCATTAATACAGCTTGTATTTCTGATAGGCTGGAAGCTGCAGTGAAGAGGAAAGCAACCATCTGGTGCCCAGCAGAGGAAAGCGAAGTGTACACAAAAACAGGAGATTGCTCAGCTTTCAGCAAGTTTGGCATCCTTCCTGACTCGGTAAGCATATGTATTTACACATACTAGGGCTTTATTACAGAAAAACCTGCAAATGTAAAAAATGTACAGTGTACTGTTCTGGGGTACTTATTTGTATTTATTTACTACTATTTGTTGATTTCTGGTGTTGTAGAGGACAAAGTTCTGACCACTGAAGAATGAACACATGCTGATGGTCTTCAGTATGGCCAGGTGGCACTAATAATGTGCAATGGATTTTTAGGTGTGTGCATCTTTTGAGGGTCTGTTTGTCCATGCACCCTAAGATGTATTAATAAGCTAATCTAGGCTTACTTTATCTGCATTACAGCCGATATGCGCTGTTATAAAGGCTATACTTCTGCTGTGCCCAAAAATTGCTTTAGAATGTAATTGTACATGTTAGCCTTGTCTTGGAAATGGTGTTGAGCAAAGAGTACTTTTCAGAAATGAGATGTTTTTGTGTATTGTAGGACATTAAGAGTATATGCCTGCAAAATTGTACAATGTGTAGTCTTGTGCTTGCATAATTAGCTTTTGTATTGCTTTTTAGAAAAGGCACACCTTCAAGTTGTGCATCGAGGACAGACTTACAAATGCTGCCTACTTCTGTTGCGCCATTTGATCTACAAAAGCAGCCATCCATAAACAGGTACTTTTTCTTGTGTACTGATTATGACACAATGCATCAGACTACATTATAACACAGCCATGCTTAATTGCACAGTAACATGATTTATTTTAACAGATCCAACAATGGATCTACTTTTGTTGAACTAGAACATTTTTGAGAAAGACCAATGATAGTTTGATAAGTCTTTTACACAATTTTTTTTATCAATTGCTGGTGATACACTATACAAAGCAGTGCTGTGTGAACACATTTCATGCTTGTGTTTCATGTGTGCATTTCTTTGTTTTACTGCTGGTGATATACTATACAAAGCAGTGCTGTGTGAACGCATTTCATGCGTGTGCTTCATGTGTGCATTTCTTTGTTTTACTGCTGGTGATACACTAAACAAAGCAGTGCTGTGTGAACACATTTCATGATTGTGCTTCATGTCTGCATTTCTTTGTATTACTGCTGGTGATACACTATACAAAGCAGTGCTGTGTGAACACATTTCTTGCTTGTGCTTCATGTGTGCATTTCTTTGTTTTACTTCTGGTGATACACTATACAAAGCAGTACTCTGAACATATTTTATGCGTGTGCTTCATGTGTGTATTTCTTTATTATACTGCTGGTGATACACTATACAAAGCAGTGCTGTGGGAACACATTTCATGCTTGTGCTTCATGTGTGCATTTCTTTGTTTTACTGCTGGTGATACACTATACAAAGCAGTGCTGTGTGAACACATTTCATGCTTGTGCTTCATGTGTGCATTTCTTTGTTTTACTGCTGGTGATACACTATACAAAGCAGTACTGTGTGAACACATTTCATGCTTGTGCTTCATGTGTGCATTTCTTTGTTTTACTGCTGGTGATACACTATACAAAGCAGTGCTGTGGGAACACATTTGATACTTGTGCTTCATGTGTGCATTTCTTTGTTTTACTGTTGGTGATACACTATACAAAGCAGTGCTGTGTGAACACATTTCATGCTTGTGCTTCATGTGTGCATTTCTTTGTTTTACTGCTGGTGATACACTACACAAAGCAGTACTGTGTGAACACATTTCATGCTTGTGCTTCATGTGTGCATTTCTTTGTTTTACTGCTGGTGATACACTATACAAAGCACTACTGTGTGAACACATTTCATGCTTGTGCTTCATGTGTGCATTTCTTTGTTTTACTGCTGGTGATACACTATACAAAGCAGTGCTGTGGGAACACATTTCATGCTTGTGCTTCATGTGTGCATTTCTTTGTTTTACTGCTGGTGATACACTATACAAAGCAGTGCTGTGTGAACACATTTCATGCTTGTGCTTCATGTGTGCATTTCTTTGTTTTACTGCTGGTGATACACTATACAAAGCAGCACTGTGTGAACACATTCCATGCTTGAGCTTCATGTGTGCATTTCTTTGTTTTACTGCTGGTGATACACTATACAAAGCAGCACTGTGTGAACACATTTCATGCTTGTGCTTCATGTGTGCATTTCTTTGTTTTACTGCTGGTGATACACTATACAAAGCAGCACTGTGTGAACACATTTCATGCTTGTGCTTCATGTGTGCATTTCTTTGTTTTACTGCTGGTGATACACTATACAAAGCAGTACTGTGTGAACACATTTCATGCTTGTGCTTCATGTGTGCATTTCTTTGTTTTACTGCTGGTGATACACTATACAAAGCAGCACTGTGTGAACACATTTCATGTGTGTGCTTCATGTGTGCATTTCTTTGTTTTACTGCTGGTGATACACTATACAAAGCAGTGCTATGTGAACACATTTCATGCTTGTGCTTCATGTGTGCATTTCTTTGTTTTACTGCTGGTGATACACTATACAAAGCAGTGCTGTGTGAACACATTTCATGCTTGTGCTTCATGTGTGCATTTCTTTGTTTTACTGCTGGTGATACACTATACAAAGCAGTACTGTGTGAACACATTTCATGCTTGTGCTTCATGTGTGCATTTCTTTGTTTTACTGTTGGTGATACACTATACAAAGCAGTGCTGTGTGAACACATTTCATGCGTGTGCTTCATGTGTGCATTTCTTTGTTTTACTGCTGGTGATACACTATACAAAGCAGTGCTGTGTGAACACATTTCATGCTTGTGCTTCATGTGTGCATTTCTTTGTTTTACTGCTGGTGATACACTATACAAAGCAGTGCTGTGTGAACACATTTCATGCTTGTGCTTCATGTGTGCATTTCTTTGTTTTATTGTTGGTGCTACACTATACAAAGCAGTACTGTGTGAACACATTTCATGTGTGTGCTTCATGTGTGCATTTCTTTGTTTTACTGCTGGTGATACACTATACAAAGCAGTGCTGTGGGAACACATTTGATACTTGTGCTTCATGTGTGCATTTCTTTGTTTTTGCTGTAGGCACGTGGATAGCAAAGGTGAACAGATCACTGCGGTTCCTCAAAGTGATGTACCTATTGAACCAGCTGCAACAAGCTTCCCTTCTGTGGAAAGAGGCATACAAGAAGCAATTACCAGTGAAGGTCCAATTAGTTTATCTTCCAGCACTTTGGATGCTCACCCATTGGACACTGTGAATCTGGGGAAGAATGATGAAAGTGACACAGATAAAAGGCTTTATCACTGAATGAGTGATGCTCTGCAGAAGGATGATGGAGATATAGGGCTATATACTCGCACAGTCCTCAATGACATGGATAAGAAGACAACCTTAACGGTACAGTGGCAGCCTCCTAGGGATTTTACATTCCCTAAACGACTTGTGGATTTTGCTGGAAGGAGGCATTTTCACAGGTGTAAATCACAGCTGCTTCATGACTTTAAATTTACACAGTACTCAAAGAAATTAAATGGAGTTTTCTGTGGCCCTTGCTTCGTCTTTAATAGTTCAAAGGACACTGTGTTGGTCTGCAAACCAATGACTGACTGGTCAAATGCAAAAAAGATCTTGGAGTGGCACAGTAACTCTAAAGAGCATGGCAATGCAGTTGCGAGGTCAGAGGCATTTGTAAAATTGTATTGTGGCAGGATGAAAACAGCACTGCACTCCATTTCACAGATGGATAAAAGACTGCAAGAATGCACATTACATGCCTTAAAATGTATAGTGAGAATAATCATCTTGTGTTAAAGAGAAAATTTGCCATTACAAGGACGACTGTCCGACAGTGGGACCCTCAAATCTCTGCTGCAATATACTGCTGAACTGGACCCTTTGTTTGCAGAACATCTGCAAAAAGCACCTAGAAATTTATTCTATAGTTCAGCACAGATTCAAAATGAATTGATTCAGCTCATTTCCTGCCAGATTCAGCTAAATATTCTTAACAGGGTGAAAGACACACATTACTTTAGTTTAATTGCAGATGGCACTACAGACATTTCCCGAAAGGAGCAGATTATGCTAACTCTAAGATATGTTCACCACACTCACAGGGAGGTAGAAATTCGAGAAGACTTCGTTGAGTTTGTAGAGGCTATGGACACCACTGGAAAAGCATTGGCAGATCTTTTCTTGCAGCGACTGACAGCATGGGGTCTGGATAAAGGATGTATGTGTGGACAGCGTTATGACTGATGTAGTAGCATGAATGGTCATTTCAGTGCAGTTCAGGCAAGAAGTCAGGCATTCTTTCCAGAAGCGCTATACTCGGCATGCAAAGCACACAACCTAAACACTGCTATTTTACATTCCTGTGCAATGCGTGAAATGGCAAATACACTTGACATGTCGAAGTGTAATTGCCGCTTTAAATTCATCTGCAAAATGTCATAATGTATATTTGTATCAGCTGAAGGAAATTGCATGTTTGCCATCAGAGTACAATGATGTGTCTGCAGATAGAAGTACTTCTCTACGTGCACCAGGGGCAACAAGGAGGATTAGTCATGCCGATTGCCTGTATGCTATTGCCAGTTGTTTGGAAAATATGGCAGAATTTGACAAAGAGACAGAAAGGTACCTATATTCCATTTCCAAATTTGATTTCATTGTTGAGTTGGTAATAATGGAATCTATACTGGGCATTGTTAAGCCTCTTCATCTTTATCTTCAACATGAACAGATCGATCTGATACAGGCATCAGAAGAAAGTTCAGTTATCATAGAAACTCTTAAAAATATTAGAGGCGATGTTGACAGCAAATTCAAAGTGCTCTATGAAGAGGTAAAGGAACTTGCAAGTAAAGTCTTCACTTAAGAAAGTGTACCTAGGATATGTGGCAGACAAACAAAAAGGAGCAACATCACTGTTTCTAATCCAGAAGAATACTACAGACAAAACACATTCGTACCATTCTTGGACCATGTGATTGCTGAACTGACTGAACAGCTTACTGAATGTCGCCCACATTTCCTTGCATAATATTTTGTACCCAAGTCATTGTACATTCTTCATGATGATGCCAAAATTATTGAACTGTATGAGGATTACAAGACCGACTTGTCCTCTCTACATAACCTATGGGAGGAACTGGTAAGATGGTTCACAAAGTGGAACATGGTACCAGAGAACCAACTCCCTACCACAATTATTGATACACTGCAGCACTTAAAACCTGAGTTTTATCCAGATGTCAACACTACATTAAGTATTCGGGCAACAATGCCAGTCAGTGTTGCTTCTGCAGAAAGGACATTTAGTGCCTTGAGGAGGATAATGACCTGACTGCAAAATTGCATGACCGAACACCATTTAACAGGTTTGGCACTCATGCATATACATGATATAGACATTGACATTGAGCAAGTCCTAAGAGACTTCAATCTGTGCAATGATCGGCGCATAAACTTATTTCCAGCATAATAGTGCATGACACTGAGATGCACAAGTGTTTTTTGCTTGTGTGTGTAGATGAGAGATTTTCTAGATCTTGTGTTTCCCTGCTACTTGCAATTGTTCTAGGTTTTCACCATGTTAGTTAACCAAGAGCAGAGCATCAATGAAGAGGCTTAAAGCAGTACTTGCATCCCAGGTTTATGAAACCTTTTACCCCAGACTGATTTTCAATTACATTTAGATACTTTCTTCAGTAATTATTTTCTAACTACTTTTTCTTTTAAACCTGTACTGCACTCCATATATTACTAAAAAACTTTACAATTTCCTGTTCCACTATATAGAAACATGCCTGACTACTGTATGTTGAAGTAGCTGGTTTTTTGCAGTTTTTTTATGTTAATAAGCAGAGCATCACAGACTAAACTACTGTCTGCATTCCTAGTTATAAAACCATTAACATTTATTATGAGTAGGCATTTCTTTTTCTTATTTCAGTGTTGCCATGTGGTGTTTACTGGCACTTGGAACTATTTGATAATGCCTTGGTATTTCTATTTAACTGGTATACTTGTGTGTATATTGGTATTTCTATTTAACTGGTATACTTGTGTGTGTGTGTGTGTGTGTGTGTGTGTGTGTGTGTGTGTGTGTGTGTGTGTGTGTGTGTGTGTGTGTGTGTGTGTGTTTGGGTGTGTGTGGGGTACAACTTCACTGGAATGAAGTCTGCAAAATTTTAAATGAGAAGGTATTTTGTTTTTTGACCCATGAAGATATGAAAGCTGCTTCATCATGCAAGTAATTACCATCCTGGCATACGGCTGACTATGATAATTCAGGAAGTAGCATTGTGAAAGGGGCGTAGCATTGTCAGCAGTTTAAGGAAATGCACTGACAGCAATGTGTAGATGTGGGTGTGGCTTGTTGGGGGTAGCAGTCTAGGAGCTGTGAGTACAAATCTGAAAATCCTGTCTACACCCAAGCGGGTGAGAAGGCTGTTGCTGGCATCCCTTACAAAGGGTATCTAACTATCTCCTTTATCTTTCTGTCTTTGCCTTGCAGCCTGATAAAGTTTCTTTGTGCCATCTGACAAGCCAGTTTTTCAGAAGCTGGTAGAGTGCCTCTGATGCCTCTGCTGCTTATTTCTTTTCTATCACAACTCCTCGCCTAGCTTTTTGTTAGCCAACCAGTATTCTGTCTTTTCCCTCTTGCACTTTTTCCTACACCCCTTCTTTCATTTGATAACCTCCTCCTGCATTCCACCAGCAGCTTTCTTTATGTACTTTATTTCGATACCTGGCTCGACCTCATATCTGCTCGGTTCCCAGATCGAATGTCATATGGTCAACACCATATGATCGAACTTTAAAAAGTTTGAAGGTGAAAAGCAATGGCTGCATACAGCACAGAATGGGAAAATTTCCCTTTTCTGCACTGAAGTGCGATCTCGGAGTTGGTATATTTAAGGAGGGGGGGGGTGTGGGGTGCAGAGTGTCAAGGTAAGTTTTTTTTTTTATTTTTTATTATATTTTCAATGTTTCAAATTTTGCTCATATGTTGTCGAATATATGAGGTTCGAAGTTTTGAAACTTCAAATACATAATATAGACCCTATCTGCACTGCAGTCCTCACACATTTTATTTGAAGTGCTTCTATTGTTTTTCAGCTCCACTTCTTTCCTCTTCTTTCTGAGGTGCTGAAGTCCTGAGGAATTCCTTGAACTCTTGTGCTTTCTCTCCAGTCATCAGTGCCAACTATGACCATTCTGAACACCTACTTAGACACTTTAATCTAAGCATCTCAACTGGAAAATAGCTGTTGTAATTCCATTGCACAAAGGTGGCCCAACTGTGGACCCAGGCAACTATAGACCCATTAGTCTCACTAGCCTCATTTGTAAAACTAGGCAGTGCATTACCTCAGACATCATTAATACTGCCAATGAAAATCTCTCAACCCTGGACACCCATCAATTTGGCTTTATCAAAGGACGGTCCTGCCTCTTTAACCTCATCAATTTCTTTGAAAAAGTAACTGAAATTGTGTGTAGTGGTTATGCAGTGCACACAGCACATCTAGACCTGGTCAAGGGCTTTGACACCATTTCCCATGCAAGTATTATTGCTAGACTTAAATATGAATATAAATCCTTATAGTGTGTGTTGGATAGCTAACTGGTTGTCTGCCAGAATCCATGTGGTTAGTGTAGCAGTTGTCACTTGTGAAAGCCAAACAGTTAGCAGTGCTTTACCCCATGTTTCAGTTTTGGGCCCTCTCTGATTTGGCATATATTTCTCAGACCTCAGGACTATGGTTAACAAAGTTTGCAGATGAGTGTAAACTGGGTGCTGTTATTGGATATTCAGGTAACTCACAATTGCTCCAATGCAGTTTATACCATATTAACAATTGGAGCAATGACAATGGTCTCAAATTAAATGTAAGAAAATATAGCATAGTTCATTTTGGTAAAAAAAATAAAGAAAAAAATAAAGAAAAACAGTTTCACCTACCATATAGGAGATGCCGGCCTCTAATCAGTCACTGTTGTAAGGAATCTGGGTACCCTTGCTGATAATTCCTTATTATTTGACCATCATATCTCCACAGTAGTTCATTAAGATTTTTTTATCAGGCCCATCTGATTTCCAAGGGCATCCCAGTAGATCCAAAGAAGTCTTAATTCCCCTTTACTCATATCTTATCAGACCAATTATTGAATATAACACACCTTTTGGCATGTATTTATTTACACATATCATGCAACATGGGAGACCTCACAGATTCATAACTAAAAAGATCAGTGGCCTCAAAAATCTTAGTTATCAGGAGAGACTGACAGCCCTTTCTGTGTACTCAGTCTCTTACAGACTCCTCCACGGTGATCTATGTCTAGCCTTTTGTGCCATGAAAGATCCAACCCTAACTGATCTCCTAATCCTTTGTAGAATTGATGGTTCATCAAGTACTTAACTTAGTTAAAGGAACTAAATCTTCATCAGTAGATAAATAAGACACATTGGCATGATAGATTCATATCACAATGTATCCCTCACCTTTGGAACACATTTCCATGCCATGTCAGGCAGAGTACCACCCTTGCCACCTTCATGGAAAACCTAGATTATTGGATGAGCAGCCTTAAATTCTCTCCTGGATTATCTTATCTTGCCCTCTTTGAGGCTACTGTGAAATGATGAGTAAGGATTACAAGCTAGGCTTAAAATGGTCTGCAGACTGAGTGCCCATTACTTACCTATGAACCAGTGGTTCACTGATTCTACCCCAGTCCCTTTTCCATACTAGGAGAAAGTTTACCTGAGTTGCATATTGGCCACTCTTAAATTTTATACTGTGACTCTTTCTCTTGCTGAACCACGTGTTAGCCACTATTAAGCCAGATAGAAGTCTAGAACATCCTCTCCTTCTTTATACCTGCTGCCCACCCATGTAAATCTAGACAGTTTTCATATTATGTTAACATGTCCTGAGTTGTACATTCAGGTGCCTCATTATCAACACTAGCTCCTGATGTCCTGCTCTATATTGCTGGCCCTAAAACTTCTGCCTGAATACACTTTTTTCCTCACATTCGCAACCCTGCTATGGGATGTACACTGGAGTATGCTTGCCATGAGTCTGTTACTAATTCTGATGGCATTCCCCCATTGTCTTCTAAAGCAACTCCCTCAATACAATTCCCACACCATTTGTAGCCTGAACTCCTCCTGAGTAGTAGACTCTGGATCCCAAATCAAGTGCCCTGACAACTTGTCTCTTGGATGCATAGGATGTTCTGCCTCCTCCTTACCATCATGTCATCTACTTCGAGGCTACATCCTGTCATTAAACCTACATCGAGTGCAGGAAATGTTACTTTATGTTTGGCAGTATGATTGGTTTTACATCCGACTTTCACTCAATTGAGCTATCTTAGGACACTGCCAAGCCAGTAGCTTTTTAACTGATGTCTTTATGGTGGGAAAAAGTTGTCTACTGCTTGGTATCTACTTCTCTGAAGTACAGGCTAACACAGAAGGCCTCTGGCTAATGAAGGTCACAGATGACTGCAAACTAGGAGCCTTAGTCAAGTCCCCAAATGATGTGGACATCCTACAGAAGGGCCTCGCTGAGACAGATGCCTGGTGTCAGAGCCATGGCCTCAAGCTCAATGCCAAAAAGTGCAGTGTCATCCCCTTTGGGAAAAACTCTGTACCCATGAACTATCACATAGGCAGCAATCTACTTAACACCAAATGTGTGATAAGAGACCTTGGGATGCAGGTGGACAGTAGTCTCTCCTTTGATAGTCACATCGCCACAGTAGTCAGGAAGTCCTTCTATGTGGCACACCTCATCATAAAAGTGTTCTCATCCAGGAAAAAAGAGGTTATTGTTCTCCTCTACTCGACACTCATTAGACCCATTATAGAGTACAATGCCCCTTTTGGAATGTACCTCACAGGACATCTGCAGCAGCTGAAAAGACTACAGAAGTACCTCACAAAGAGGATTACTGGCCTCAAACAAATGCCCTACACTGACCACCTCAAAAAATTCCAGCTTTACTCCATAGCATATCGCCTACTCCGAGCTGATCTCTGCCTAACATATAAAGCTATGTCAAACCCAGAGCTGTTGGACATGCTACACCTAAAGAAATCCCAATCCCTCTGAGCTACATGCTCTAGGGACCTAAACCTTGTCACCACAATAAACAGCACATGCTGGACGGATAGATTCCTGACCCAGAGACTTTCCATACTCTGGAGCAGGCTACCCATCTATGTCAAGCAAAGTTCTTCATTAGCACTCTTCATGAAAAATCTTGATGAGTGGATGGGAAATAGGAAATACACCCCGGGGATCACTTCTGTGTCTCTGCTCGACAGTGGCACAGGAAAATAACTTTCTTGGGTGGCGTATGCCAGGGAAATTTGTTGACTAGGCTTACCTAGGCCCTTGGGCCGATAGCCTAGTACCTGACTATGAACCTATAAACTTATGAAAAAGCCCTCCTACTGTTATCTTTGGATTAGAACCCTGTACACCATCACACAATTTACCTGCCGTAGTCCTTTGAACCACATGGGTTCATAGAAAAGGTCATAGTAGGCCAGATCATCAATCCACTTATCACCAGCAAAAACCTATGTCTATTTGGCGACATTAGTCAACACAATCAAATCACTTAGATTTTTTTTTCTTCAGTAATAATTCTTTATTATTTTTCAACTTGTTCATACAAACATTTGACCAAGAAATACATAGGTAATTTCCAAACAAAACTTCTAACAACATTCTTATAACATATGTACACTATTTACATGATTGCTTCCCTATTTTAGCATAGAAGTACATATGAAGATTCTTATCACTAGGGATAATATCTTGTAATAATATGATTCCTGATAGGGTTAGACTTTATACTATATATATCCAGGGAGTTTCCTGGGCTTGGTACATTAAGCCAGTATAATATTGAAAATTTGTTCCAGAATCTTCAGATTATTTATATGTTTGCTATGATTATTAATTAGTAGTTTGTGGGCTAATATATGTTTTATCGCTAAAATCTTGAAGTTGTCCCATCTACTCAAGTCCTAATCCCCAAGAAGTTCTTTAAACAAATTCACACTGAATCTGCTAAATTTATATGGGAACCAAGGAAAACTAGAATATCATATGACAAATTGATGACCCCGAAAAATAGAGGTGGTCTAGACTTACCCAACTTTGAAAAATATTACTTAATAATAAATGCTAATAGAATTTTAAGAATTGCTAATTATGATGCACGTAGTAATAATTGGTCCCCAAACTGGCTAAGATTGAATTACAAACATGCTGAGAATCTGAATATAAATCCTAAATCATTACCTTACCTAAGAAAAGATACTATTAAATCATATGCACTAATGGAACACATTAAAATATATATATAACATTATTACAAAATCTCTTTAGATCATTAAATCTCCTCCAACACATGATGACCTTACAACCTTTTCATAGGAACCCTAACCTGAAAATTAATAATCAACTAATAAATCACTTAGATTTTAATTTTTAAACCATCAACTGGCTAGTTCTGACATGGCATGCAATCTGTGATCTGTATTCTCCTTTTCTTAGGATAGTGCACACCACAATTGATGCCCAAAGCAGTGCTTTATAGAACTTTTCTCCCTATAGGACATCATCTATAGCCTGTGCTGCTGCTTCCTGACCATTTCTTAGGTGAGTTTGAGGTGGAAACACTCAGCATGTTATTGGGAGGTTGCAGGAACCCCACAGGTGAGAGCATGCAAACTCCATGCAGGCACTGACAAGAAGTCAGAATCAAATCATACGCCTTGTGCATGGGAGGCAAAGACCTTAACCATTATAGCAATGTGTGTGTGTGTGTGTGTGTGTGTGTGTGTGTGTGTGTGTGTGTGTGTGTGTGTGTGTGTGTGTGTGTGTGTGTGTGTGTGTGTGTGTGTGTGTGTGTTAAAGAAAGAGAGAAATCTAATTAAGCAATATTATTGGAGCCAAATGTTCCTAACAAAGCCACTACAAATAATTAAACAAAGCTCATATAGCTCAGACCAAACACATAGACTTATGTATCATAAGACTCATAAGAGTAGCCTACTTAAACTGTAAATGTAATCTATGAAAAAAGTACTCTCATCAACCTTATAAATACATATTTTATATAGCACCCATCATCAAACATACATCTAAGAGTAATACACTAACTCTATTCAAAAGCCCATAAAGCAAACTTAGTCTAATATCCTAGTTGTAGGTGACTACGTAGTGAGGCACACCACTGATCATCCCACCAGGCTGTGCAAAGAGAGAGTAACAGTCATTTGCCTGTCAGGAGTTAAGATTCATCAATTCACACAAGCATTCAAGTCTTGTTCTACAAGTTCACAAATGATATGGTCATAGTACATGGGACGTGAGCTGCACCTCCCCTGGTTATATAAAGACAGACATGATGGAGCTCTTGAAATATGTGTCCGAGGCTGGTATGAACCTAGCCTTAAGCAGCATTCTACCATCACCAACAATGATGAAGCAATATTGATATCAACTATGAAGTGGTAAGAGTACTTTATATCACATACTTGGACCCAGACGAAATAGCCAACCAACTAGTAGATACATTTAAGTCATACTCCTCCTCCTATCCCATCTAATATTCTCAGATCACATACCACATCTGCTACCCCACCTTCAAATATTCCATGAACAAGTTCTCATTGCACTATCTTTGGGCAAGAACATAACATCTAAATGGCCAGATAACATACTAAGCTGCCTACTGGTCAGTCTGAAACTTGCCTTATCTGACTCTGTACAGAAATTGTTTAATATGATCTGCAAAACAGGCTTCATGCCAGATGAATGGAGGAGAGCAACAGTCATTCCCTTGCACAGAGGTAGGATTTCAGTGGCCACAGGTAGTAATAGATGCATAAGCCTGACCAGACTCATCTGTAAGGCTATGGAAAGAATCATTTTGCATTAATAAATAAGAAAATAGAAATCCTACAGATTCGCACACCGGTAAGGTCTGGATTTATTACAGGCTTATTCTACCTACACAACAAGGATGATTTCTTCAAAAATGTTACTGAAGCAATGGATGGAACACTCAGGCATTGTAGATGAACTATCACAGCTGGATTAGTCAAGCCGATTGCCTGCATGCCTTTAAGATGAAGTGTGTTGTTATTGCCAGTTGTTTGGAAAATATGGCAGAATTTGACAAAGAGACAAAAAGGTACCTATATTCTATTTCCAAATTTGATTTCATTGTTGAGTTGGTAATAATGGAATCTATACTGGGTATTGTTAAGCCTCTTCATCTTTATCTTCAACATGAACAGATTGATCTGATACAGGCATCAGAAGAAAGTTCAGTTACCGTAGAAACTCTTAAAAATATTAGAGGCGATGTTGACAGCAAATTCAAAGTGCTCTATGAAGAGGTAAAGCAACTTGCAAGTAAAGTCTTCACTGAAGAAAGTGTAATCTCTGTATACCTCACTTGGTAGCACAATGGCTCACAAAATGAACCCAATAAGTTAGACTGTCTGACTACCTCCACCAAAAGACCTATCACTAGTATTGTACCCCAGGTTCAGTTCTTGGGTCACTCTTCTTTGGCAATTACTCCTCAGTTCTCATCATTAATGTTAAGGATTTGTAGACAACCATGTGTGCAGATGTTTGCAAACTTGATATCATCATGTACTCTCCAAAGAACACCAAGATCCTCCAACACAGTGTTCTAAACAAATAGCCAGTATCAAAAACATAGAATAAAAGTAAATGCTAAGAAGATTATAATTGTATCGATCAGAAAATATGTCTCACTTTGTAACTATCACATTGATAAAGTACCTCTGAAAACTGATCCAGTAGTTAAGGATCCAGAAACCTGTGTCAACAGTGACCTATCCTTTGATCAACACATACCTGCTGGTGTAAGGAAGCCCCTTTTTAATTGCACAGCTTATATCTAAAGGTATTATGTTCATGTTAAGGGATGCAATCATTCCACTGTACTTTGCACTCCTTAGGCTAATCAGTGAGTATAATTTCCCTTTCTGTACATAGCTATTCAAACAAATAAAAGCCCTGGAAATATAATTTATAGGGGGCTTGAGTATTTTTAAATTTAAGGTAATTTGTTCATTCTTCACACTCATGTCTACATAATTAAACAGTGTTTTATGTTTTTATATTTTAACATTAAGTATACTGTTTATAACACTGTATCTTTAAGGCTTAATTAATCTCAGCATGTAATTTTAATTTGACAAGTATTTAAGTAGTTTGTGGTTTTGTTCCTTTATCTGAAGACATTCCACTTTAATGGATGAAAGTGCTTATGGAAGTTTATCTGGTGAATATGAATGAATGTGTCTTTCATCTTTTCCCGGTTAGGGGTTGCCACAGCGGAACTCCGGTCCGCTAATGATTGGCAGTTGATTTTTATGTGCCAAGTTGCCAGCCCTGATGCACAACCTTCAACGAAGGTACGCCCTTTCACGCATGTCTCTTCGCAGAAAACGCTCTAGCTGAGAGTCGAACCGGACAGCGTCTTACTGTGAGGCGACAATGCTAACACAGCACCACCACCGCGGATTCTTTTTTTTTGACTGACCTCAGCGGACTAACTTCCATTTTTATCAGTTTTTTAGTTGTTGTTTTGTGTGTTGTAAACCAGGATCTTGTCAGGTCACACACATACCTGGTTAACCCTTCACTCTGATATATATATATATATATATATATATATATATATATATATACATATATATATATATATATATATATATATATATATATATATATATATACATAAATTATAAAATTAATGAACATATCTGACAAGCAGGGTCAAAGATGAAAAATCACTTATGTGGTCTATGTAGACATGTGTTTTCTATTTCACATATGTTTGAATCCCAAGTTGTACAAATTAATTGTATCAGTGTGTAAAGTCACACAAACTCACAGTTAAAACAGAGTAAATACACTCATATTGAAAATGTCATATAGCATTTCATATAATTATTTATTTTGACTGATGAATTTATAAGTATGTATTTCCATATGTGTACTGCTGACATAAATCGAGTACTGTTTTTTATGCAGTACTTCACTATAGTCATTCCCTCTCACATTTTTGATAATTATCACATGTAATTATTTAGTACCATCATGAATACATATGTAAAAACATTAGATAGAACTGGAACACTATGGAGTATTAGACAGAACTGGATTTGAACCCTGTATCACCTGTACTCAAAATAGGAATTAAATTTACACCTGCTGCCACAGAATCAGATAGACAGTCAGTGTGTTTCTTCCACTCAATACTGTCCAAAGTGCTGACTGCCATGCCTCTCTCCTTAGCATGTTTGTGCATTGAAAGCAAACCAATACAACTCTTATCTTTTTCTGAATGAAACAGAGACCCACATTTGCTCATTGCTTAACTACATGCAAATGGGGAACAACACATCTGAAAATAATTAGTTATGAACACCATTAAATCTGTTAGCTGTGTCCACCATAGCCAGTATGGGTAAGTATTTCTCATGTTTAACTAGAATCTTTAAATGTGGACCTCGCATGCGCAAACACAGCCATCAGTCATGCAAACCATCTGCATGGCAGTCACTATGGAAAGTGCCTATTACCATGTACTACTTAGGTTTACTGTCTAGTTAGTCTTCATCCCATTAAAGTCCATGAAAAACACAACCAAAGGAAAGTCACTTTTTAATGACTGAAAACATATTTACACCATATTCATGTGTTACTTGCACCCATGCACTTGAAACTTGGTATCTCAGTATTTTTCCAAAATATCAACTACACTTCAAACATACATACAACAAATGCATTGTTGTATAACATGTACACCTTTATAGTGACAATACATATTAAAATTGTCTTATACTTGTATTAATGTGGAAAATTCTTCACAAATATGAATACATGGATATGATCACAAAAGTGTGTGCGTCTGTATGTGACAATTCAAATGTGTAATGTACACAACATCCTGGGCAACAGCTGCATATGTCTCATTTCTGCTACATGCATCCCTGACTTTGCATCTAGTTTGCGGTCCCGGTCAACAATAAAGGACGTCTTCACAAATTCAGTCGAATGCAGCCAGGAATATACCAAAAAACAGTTTATTGCACAAAACGATCCATAAATAGTAAAAATGATACTCCTGTATACAACCAGAGCCTTAGATTAAGTGCTTTCGTGTCCAATCGGAGACTTCATTAGAATCCAAGGATTAACAATACTAGCACCCTTTTATGATGACCAAATCCATTCAGCTGGCATCTAATTGATTCCATTTTCTTTAAAGTAAATCCTTACCAAAAATACTTTTGAAAATATTTCAAAATCTGTATGAATGAATAATCTGCAGGTAAGAATAAACACAGTGGATAGGTATAAACACACAATATAATAAATAAGGATATAAAAGTACGTGATAAATATAGTATAATAAATATAATGGTAGAAAATGTATAGTAAATATAATAATAAATATAATAAATGTAATAAATATATATATATGTGTATAAATATGTATCTATGTATGTAAAAATGCCACTGCAATAAAATAATAATATTATATATAAAACGTCATAAATATATGTATATTTAAAAAAATTCATATGGAATATAAATATTCTTGAGAAATATAAAATTGTGTTTGAATACATATTATACTGTTTAAAAAATATTCAAACATTATATAAAATATTCAAAATATTAAAGATATTTACAACACATAATGGATGAAAAACTAAGAATGATATGTATATGAATATATGTAGGGAATCACTTCCAATACAATCAAAATAAAGGATGAAATATAACAAAAAATATATATATATGTTTCTGAATACATCTTATAAAATGTAAAAAAGTAAAAAAGTAAAAATGTAGTCAACCCTAGGATTAAATCCATAATAGTTTTATTTAATATTGGTAATAGTGGTCATAATTAGTTTTTCATCCATTATGTGTTGTAAATATCTTAATATTTTTAATATTTTATATATTGTTTGAATATTTTTTAAACAGTATAATATGTATTCAAACACAATTTTATATTTCTCAAGAATATTTATATTCCATGTGAATTTTTAAAATATACATATATTTATGACGTTTTATATATTATATTATTATTTTATTGCAGTGGCTTTTTTACATACATAGATACATATTTATACATATATATTTATTACATTTATTATATTTATTATTATATTTACTATACATTTTCTACCATTATATTTATTATACTGTATTTATCATGTACTTTTATATCCTTATTTATTATATTGTGTGTTTATACCTATCCACTGTGTTTATTCTTACCTGCAGATTATTCATTCATACAGATTTTCAAATATTTTCAAAAGTATTTTTGGTAAGGTTTTACTTTAAAGAAAATGGAACCAATTAATCAATTAGATGCCAGCTGAATGGATTTGGTCATTATAAAAGGGTGCTAGTATTGTTAATCCTTGGATTCTGATGAAGTCTCCGATTGGAGATGAAAGTGCTTAATCTAAGGCTCTGGTTGTATACAGGAGTATTGTTTTTACTATTTATGGATCGTTTTGTGCAATAAACTGTTTTTTGGTGTATTCCTGGCTGCATTCGACTGAATTTTTGAAGACGTCTTTTATTGTTGACCGGGACCGCATTCTGCTTTGTGATTTGTGAGGAAGTGTTTGGTTACAAGTTTTTTTGCATCTAGTTTCCCAAGCTGTCTCTTAAAGTATACCTGCACATTGGAAACACAATAGTAAATAGTACATCCACACTCTGCATACCACTGTCATAATAGGATATCTTAACCAAATCATATAATGATGATGGCATCATCTATAAAGACCACTATAACAAGGCAAATATATACTTCAGAAGACTGTAACTGTTTATCCTACTGTCAGCAATTTGGTTCCATGGAATGCAACTATTTTGACAGTCATACATGGCTACCCATCCATTTCATATAGGGCCTCCCAACATTTTCTGTCAAACATCTAGTGATGATATCACCCACTATTAGTTGTCCAGCAGCATTGTAAAAGTCAGCCTTGTGCTGTAGTGCTTGCAATACATAATGAGTTATCTAGCTGGTCTACTTAGTTACACAGTGGTTCTAATCTCACCACAATTATATGGTGCCTGGGTGTGTCGATTAGTGTTCATTTGCATTAAGTACTGTGCTGTTTAGATAATCAGGTACAGGTTCTACTTTCACTGAGGTCAACTGGCATGTGTGGGTATGTTACTGTTCACTTGCTTGCCATTCAAGAGACCATTTTAGACCAGCATGTGAGACATTCCTACTACTATCTTCTTCTCACCACACACTGCTGATCTCATCAGCCACAAACTGTTGTCTGACACTCTAAAAGTCAGACTTGTGCTGTGATGCTTGCATTAAGTACTGTGCTCTGTAAAGGTTCAGGTAGGGGTTCTACTCTTACTGTGGCCAACTGATTTGTGTGTGCATTCAACAATCAATATGGTGACAATTTTGTCACAACATGTGAGTCCACAGCTGTGTCAGAACATCCTCCAAACATCTTCTTTTAACATACACTGATGATGTCTTCCTCTATAACATGCACTCTGACAGTAATCAAGACAAACCTGTGCTGTGGCAGTAACATTACCTACTATGTTCTCAAGCCACTTTACCTAGGTATACATATACAGGGGTTATAATCCTACAGCAGACAACTTGACTGTGTATGCATTCAAGTACTACTGTTGAGACAATTTAACACAGACACACAGACCCCAGTTAAGCACCATGCTCAATAATAGCCTCACATCAGGCTTTCTGCCCACTTAATAGCACACAGCAATAATTATCCCACTCCATAAAGGGGGAACCACCACTGATCCCAGGAACTATCGACCTATTAGCCTGATGGGCCTGGTCTGCAAGGCCATGGAACGTATCATCATGGAACTCATAAACAAAGACATTGGTAACCTCCAATCTCTCGATCCCACCTAGTTCGGGTTTGTGAAAGGCAGATCATGCCACCTGAACCTGATCAACTTCTTTGAGACAGTCACCAAAGCCATAGATGAGGGTAAGGTGGTTCCCACAGCCTATCTTGACCTCACCAAAGCTTTCAACACCATCCCCCATTCTGGAATTATATCTAAACTCACTAAACTAGGTATAAATCTATATGTCACAAGATGGCTTGCCAACTGGCTCACTGACAGAACCCACACTGTAAAAGTTGCAGACTCCAAATCTGACCTCAAAGCAGTGACAAGTGGAGTACCACAGGGTTCCGTCCTGGGTCCTCTCCTGTTTGGTATCTACTTCTCTGAAGTACAGGCTAACACAGAAGGCCTCTGGCTAATGCAGTTCACAAATGACTGCAAACTAGGAGCCATAGTCAAGTCCCCAAATGATTTGGACATCCTACAGAAGGGCCTCGCTGACACAGATGCCTGGTGTCAGAGCCATGGCCTCAGGTTCAATGCCAAAAAGTGCAGTGTCATCCCTTTTAGTAAAAACCCTGTACCCATGAACTACCACATAGGCAGCAATTTACTAACACCAAATGCGTGATAAGAGACCTTGCGACCCAGGTGGACAGTAGTCTCTCCTTTGATAGTCACATTGCCACAGTAGTCAGGAAGTCCTTCTATGTGGCACACCTCATCATAAAAGGGTTCTCATCCAGGAAAAAAGAGGTCATTGTTCCCCTCTACTTGACACTCAGACCCATTATAGAGTGCAACGCCCCTTTTGGAATATACCCCACAAGACATCTGCAGCAGCTGGAAAGGCCACAGAAGTACCTCACAAAGAGGATTACTGGCCTCAAACAAATGCCCTACACTGATCGTCTCAAAAAACTCCAGCTTTACTCTGTAACATATCGCCTACTCCGAGGTGATCTCTGCCTAACATATAAAGCTATGTCAAACCCAGAGCTGTTGGACATGCTACACCTACAGAAATCCCAATCCCTCCGAGTTACATGCTCTAGGGACCTACACCTTGTCACCACAATAAACAGGACATGCTGGAGGGATAGATTCCTGTTCCAGAGACTTCCCATACTTTGGAACAGGCTACCCATCTATGTCAAGCAAAGTTCTTCATTAGCACTCTTCAAGAAAAATCTTGATGAGTGGATGGGAAATAGGAAATACACCCTGGGGATTACTTCTGTGTCTCTGCTCGACAGTGGCACAGGAAAATAACTTTCTTGGGTGGCGTAAGCCAGGGAACCTTGTTGGCTAGGCTTACATAGGCCCTTGGGTCGATAGCATAGTACCTACCTATGAACCTATGAACCTATGAACATGTGACTCCACATTCATGTCAGACTCCCAACATGTTCTTCTCAGCATACAATGATGCTATCATACCCCATAAAGTGCAACATGACAATATTAAAGTCAGACATATGTGGTGATGCTACTGGTACATCGCATGGCATTCATCTCCTATACCTACACACGTGTAATGTTCAAATCAGACCTGATCTACTGCTGTGTGTTTGCGGTTGGTGGTACATTATGACCATTGTATGATTTTTTTGTATCATTCTACATTTCACTATCACTTAGGAGAGCTTTTAATGCAGCCCCATGTATCCACCATCCTCTTTTTTCCTCTGACCACATGGCATCATTCCTGCAGAGAAGAGGAGGATGTCCTCATGTCAAATATGCATACACACATCGTGAAGCAGAGTCCTTCCATGAGCCTCTGCAAGCCATCTCCACACCACTGCATATATGATTGCTAATTCTGCCATTGTGTGTTGCACAAGTCCCATATGGACAGTAGAAGTATGCAATGCAATCCAGCAAATGCACACATATGCAAAATACTCTTAGTATTTTACATCGTATAGATATAGGGAATTTGTTTTAAATGGTGTAAGGCTAGGATTTATGCAATGTTGGCTGTTAGCTTTATAATGTCCTATGACCCCATTAACATTGGACATGTCAAATGTTGCTGTCATTAACACATGCTATGATGAAGTTATTACAATCTGTGATGTGAGCTAATGTATCGATGTCTCCTGCTTTTAGTTCATCGTATGCTCCTTCAATAACAACTGTAGTAATACGCCTCCTGAGCACTGTTAACATGGTATGATAACATTTTATGTATATTGGTGGCATATTAAGGCATGTGTTATTTCAGTGGAGCAGATCAACATTCTACACAATTCTCATTACACCATCACAGAGACACTTGCAGTATTGTACAGGTATGCATGTGTCTACCTACCTTCATTAAATGCTTCATGAAAGACATTAGTAAGAAATTCGTACCAATTACATGGGCACATAATTCTTGTTTCATCCACATGTTGTAATGTTGTGATATACACAACAATATCACATTTTGATTCAAATGCAACCTTGTAGAATTAATTGCATGTGTGGTTGTTTTGCTATTCTCAGGGATTATTGATGTGGTCAGCAGCACCGTTGTATGATTATTAGCAGTTGTGTCAAGAAATTTTCTGCATGAACCACAAACAACTGATCTGTGATGTATCCTCATATGGCATCAGGCCACTCAGACACAGTTTTCACATGATACACATGTAGGCAAATGTACAATTGTTGTAATTATGTGACACTGGTACAGCTGTATGACTGTGTGAACAGTACCAGTGTGTGGAATGTGATGCGTGACCAAGATTTTATTTGGAGGTCTTTTCACAAATCATTTATTTCAATAAATGTGAAATATTAAGGGGAGTGCAGAAGTAAGCACTGAGCTGTTTGTGGATGCCACCAGTCATACTAAACCAGAGAAAACAGGCAATCTACTAGCTGACAGTTTGCCTCACACTTCAACCACCTCTCACCACTGGCCAGCAGCCAAAGTATACATGTGAATATAACTCAGTTTTTTTTCTCAGGAAGGCAGCTTATCTGTGTACTGACTACAGCTAATAACACACAATCATTGGGCCCTGACAACATCACTGGTTGCCTATAGTGTGACTTAAAATCTGACCTAGCAGACACAGTTGGATCCCTAATTCAACACAACCTCCAGACAGCCTATGTTCTCATAGAAGGCTGTACAGCAACATGCATCCATCTGACCAGACGGGAACATTAGCAGATGCATGGAGTTATAGACCCATACACCTGACTCTCCTCATCTGTGAGGCAGACCAATGAGTCATCATGGACCTTATCAATGAGGATATCATTAATCTCCTGACATTGTACCAAACCCATCCTTCAGGATAACCCCAACCCCATTTGTCCTCCCATCCAGACCATGACAGAACAATTTGAACCTGCCTCCTATACAACTGGCCTTACTCCCCTTCCATCTGGTCTCTTGCACACACAATATATCAACCTTCCTTCTCTTCATTATATCAACTAGCTCTCTCCCTATACCAGTCATACTGCCAACATTCAAAGTTCCTACCCTCACTACTACACTCCTAACCTTTCTCCTCTCTTACTGCCTTTGGGCATGCCTTCCCCCTCTTCTTCTCCTTCTCTTTCGGCCAACAGTAGCCCAATTTCTGGCAGCACACTGTGGGCTAACGGTACTGGTGGCAGTTGTTAACCTGGGCCTCAACTGATTCGGTATGTAAATCTGCATTGTTGTCTGCATATGTCATTTGTCAAAAGTTTTACACTGGATGCCTCTCCTGATGCAACCCACCCCATTTATCCAGGCTTGGGAGTGACACAAAGAAATGCACTGGCTTGTGCATCCCCAGTGGCTGGGTTGCTATGAAGAGGATAAAGAATGGAAAGGCTGTTGGTCCAGATGACATGGAAGTGGAAGCATGGAGGTGCTTAGGAGAAGTGGCAGTGGAGTTTTTAACCAGATTGTTTAATGAAATCTTGGAAAGTGTGAGGAGTGGAGAAAAAGTGTTTGGTACCAATTTTTAAAAATAAGGATGATGTGCAGAGCTATTGTAACTACAGAGGGATAAAATTGATCAGTCACAGCATGAAGTTATGGGAAAGAGTAGTGGCAGGGAGGTGATGATTAGTGATCAGCAGTATGGTTTCATGCCAGGAAAGAGTACTACAGATGTGATATTTGCTCTGTGAGTGTTGATGGAGAAATATAGAGAAAGTCAGAAGGAGTTGTTTTGGGTCTTTGTGGACTTAGAGAAAGCATATGACAGGGTGCCTAGAGTGGAGTTGTGGTATTGTATGAGGAAGTTGGGAATGGCAGAGAAGTATTAAGTCTGATACAGGATATGTACGAGAGTAGTGTGAAAGTGGCAAGGTATGCTGTGGGAGTGATGGATGCATTTAAGGTGGATGTGGGATTACAACAAAGGATCAGCTCTGAGCCCTTTCTTATTTGCAATGGTGATGGACAGGTTGACAGACAAGATCAGATGGGAGGCCCCTTGGACTTTGATGTTTGCAGATGACATTGTGATCTGTAGTGAGAGGAGGGACTAGGTTGAGTAGACCCTAGAGAGGTAGAGATATGCTCTAGAGAGGAGAGGAGAGGAGTGAAGGTCAGCAGAACTAAGACAGAATATATGTGTGTGAATGAGAAAGAGGATAGAGGAATAGTGAGGATGCAGGGAGTAGAGGTAGTGAAGGTGGATGAGTTTAAATACTTGGGATCAAAAGTTCAGAGTAATGGTGAGTGTAGAAGAGAGGTGAAGAAGAGAGTACAGGCAGGATGGAATGGGTCGAGAAGGGTGTCAAGTAATTTGTGAGAGACAGGTACCAGTAAGAGTGAAAGGGAAGGTATATAAGAGGGTAGTGAGACCATGCTATGTTATATGGGTTGGAGAGGGTAGCACTGACAAAAAGGCAGTAGTCAGAGCTGGACATGGCAGAGTTAAAGATGTTAAGATTTGCTCTCGGTGTGATGAAGATGGACAGGATTAGGAATCAGTATGTTAGAGGGTTTGCTCAGGTTGGATGGTTTGGAGACAAAACCAGAGAGGTGAGAATGCATTTGTTTGGACATGTGCTGAGGAGGGATACAGGATATATTCGGAAAAGGATGCTAAGGATGGACTGCCAGGTAAGAGGAAAAGAGGAAGGCCTAAGATAAGGTTTATGGATGTGGTGAGAGAGGACATGCAGGTGACTGGTGTGACAGAGCAAGAATGCAGAGGACAGGAAGAAATGGAAACAGATGATCCACTGTGGTGACCCCTAAAGGGAACAGCCAAAATTGAAGAAGAGGTATACCAAAGCCACGTGTGATTTATTAAGGCTACATCATGTCTGTTACATCTGTTTGATGGCTTCAAGAGGGTCACTAAGAGCAAATATGGGGAAAACACTATAATTCTGCATTACTTGACTTGGCCGATGAATGTGACACAGATCCACACTCAGATATTACAGACAAACTGTCTCAAGTGGGCATAAAACACCTACATCACCAAGTGTGTAGACAACTGGATCACATATGAGACAGATAATGTCTAAGTGTGTGATGTAACCTCTGTCTATAATCCAGTGCCAGGTCTATACCTCAGGGTTCTGTACTAGGCCCTTTCCTGTTCAGTATTTAAGTCTTAGACATCAAGACTAACTGACAAATCCTTTGTTGAACCAGCTTTGTGGAGGGATGCAAATTGTGGACAGTCACTGAATCCACGTATTGTAATGGTATAATGCAAACATTATTAACACACAAAGGGTTGTTGCCACAGCCATGGAAACACAGTAGATGAACAAAAATCATGGGAGGATTACTTCCTTTATGAAAGAAAATACACAAGCTAATTACAGTGCAGACAGCAGACCCCTGTGGTACGTGTCCTGTGTACTTAGGTAGATGGTATGCGAAACTTCCACCAGCATGTGGCCACAGTTATGACTAATCCCTTGTATGTAGCACAACTCCTGAGTATGTGCAGTACATGCACATCAAAGGGTATTATAGTCACATTGATATCTGCCTTCATCACACCAATAACTGAGTAAAATGCACCCATTTGCATATACCTTCCAACACATTTTCTGGGATTAGTTAATAAAGTGTATCACTTTTGCCCCAGTGAGCTCACACACAACTTATCGGCCATACCTAAGTATTCTTCTTGATGCATAACCATTACAATTTGACAGTACAGAACCCCCTTCAAGGTGTTATATAAGATGCATGTGTGATACATGTTCCTTGGATGAACACAGTAAATATAGCTGATTGACAACATTGATAACATGGGTTACATATGTGAAAGTTAGGACTGTGCATAGATATTTATATATGTGCTATACAAACCTGTCAGCTAATCAGGATTGCTCATAATTTCAACTACAGGTGTATCAGTGTCCCACTTAACACCTTCATAGGTTCATAGGTTGGTACTAGGCTATCCGCCCTAGGGCCTATACAAGCCTAGCCATAACAATTCCCTGGCTATTTCTTCCCACACTATTTACTTCCCTATATATTGGTTTCCTTCAGAATCTCGAACTACTGAAATCACGAATTTCAGTAGCTTGAGACCAGAAGGGTGAAAGTGCATAATCCAGAAACCCCAGAAGCGCAAATTTCAAAATCCTGCCATTCGGAAATTTTGAATTAGCGGTTCTGGTGTTGAGGTGTGTGAGTGGGTGGTTGGCGATATAGGTAAGTGTTTGCATTTTATGGGTTTTGGGTAGGGTTCTAGTGTGTGTTTGTGTGTTTTGTTAGTGCGATGTGTGTGTGCAAGGGGTATGTAGCTTGTGTGGTGGTGTTTTTGTGTGTTTGTCTGTGTAGTGCGACCTCTGAGTTAGTATGTTTAAGTAGGGGGGGGGGGTGCAGGCAGGGCTTCCCCTGCTTGTATGTAGGATAGGTGTTTATGTACGTGCAAGGAGGTGTATGTTTGTGTTTGCGATATGTTTAGTGTAGAAGTCACGATTTTAAATTTCGCTCTTCTGGGGTTTCTTGTTTATGGAATTTGACTTCATGGTCTTGAGATACTGAAATTTGGGATTTCAGTATTTCGAGATTATGAGTGAATATATATATATATATATATATATATATATATATATATATATATATATATATATATATATATATATATATATATATATATATATATATATATATGTCTATATATATATATATATATATATATATATATATATATATATATATATATATATGTATATCTATATATATATATATATATATATTTAAAAGGAATCTTATTATACACACACACACACACACACACACACACACACACATTACTATAGATATATATATATATATATATATATATATATATATATATGTATAAAAGGAATCTTATTATACACACACACACACACACACATGTGTGTACATACACACCACATACACTTTTTGTGTTGACTGCTAGTAAATGAAAGGCTTTATTCTTTATATACTTTTAGGTGTTATTATCTTATTTATGTTTGTTGTTTGTTACAGGACATATTAATGTATCCAGGTTTTGATTTCCTGCTTGACTTACTGTTACATACATGTATATACAAATGCGCATATATATGTATATATATATATATATATATATATATATATATATATATATATATACATATATATATATATATATATATATATATATATATATATATATATATATATATATATATATATATATATATATGTGTGTGTGTATGTGCATTTAAATACATATATATATATATATATATATATATATTTATACACACACACACACACACATATATATATATACACACACACACACACACACACACACATATATATATATATATATATATATATATATATATATATATATATATATATATGTTTGTGTGTATGTCAGTATCTCACTCTTTTCTCTGTCTGTCTGTCTGTCTGTCTGTCTGTCTATCTGTCTGTGGATCTGGACTTCTCTCCATCTGCTGGCCTCAGTGGATCTCACTATATCACAATAGTTCATAAATTACACTTTGAGTACACATGTTCTTGTAATATGTGTAGTCAAGCTTGTAATTTTATGATCTAATGCAAATCTAATAACAAATGTTTAATACAGGGGCAAGACCCTCTGCACCCCAACTTTATAATTTTCACTCCACGATCACTGAATCCTAATGAAAGGGCAGTCTCTAACAAACAATGTAACATCTGTCATTCACTTTTTGCATAGTTCACTGACCTTAGACAAATCAGGGCTCATTATTATCTCATGTCTTAAAATCTTGTTCTACAGAGTTATGAAAAGAAACACACGCACATATAAGCTTGAGCTCTCATTCTAGGGCAACTGTGACTGTCAGCCTATAGAGGTAGGCAAATATAATGTGGTATAGTAGAAGGTTATGTAAAATTGCACAGCTTTGTATTGATTTATGTATGTGGGTGTTTATGTATTATTGATTATTCTGGAGTTACTTAACTGACCTTCTCAAGTTTAATTAGTGGGTATGCTTCTAAGTATGCTACTGCAGTGTTTTATCAAAGAGATAAAATTGCTAGTTTATGCTTTGCAGCAAGAACAGTGTAATAGAATGGCAGGCGTCTGATTTTATTAATTCTGTAACTGATATGAACATCATCAAAATTAGATGAAGTTACTAAGATGCCAGGTAAAAGGGTAAAGTTTTCTGCATAATCAATGAAGCTGAATAAAGATTTATAAAAAAAGATTCCACTGATAGATATTACAGAAAATGGCACATCTCTTGTGCCAGAGAATCTGTAACCAGCACAAATGTGGGTACTGATAAGAAGCAGCCATACTTGGGCATATTTTTTGATAGTGGGCTGGGTGGGATACACAGAGCTGGTCTCTGCTTATGAGTATGGAATAAACAGTCTTTTTTGTATGCAAGCCACTGCACTTGCATATAATTCCTACATAAAAATGAAAATCTAGTAAATTAAGCTTTCCTAGCATTTCTATAGAAATAACAAGTACATCATATAGATGCTTTCTTTACCTCTAATCTGACGAGAGGAAGAACAGATAGACAAGATATGCTTTTTGGCATCACATACAAAGATTTTTGATGTTTGCTTTGCTTTATTTTCATGATAAAAAATTCTTATTACTGTGGACATATTTATCTGTGGATAATAGGAGTTTGTACAAGCGGCTACAATGTCAACGTTTACAGTAAGTGTTTAAATCTGAACCTGATCTTTGCAAAACATTTTGAGTGATACCCTTGTAAGGTTTAAGAACTTCATTTCTAAAAGCATTTTCCCGGTTAATTATTTTAAATGTGGAAACCTGTAGAAGTAGCCAAGTTGTAATTGTTCATATGTCTGTTAATACTGATCATGTCGGTCAGGATGTTAATACAAGCTGTAACTACGATAGCAATCAATGATTCAGGCAGTCATATAACTTTTTTAACCTTAGTGAGATTATGGTAGTAAATTTATATGAAAATATTAAACGATTATACAAACCTGAAGCTACAGAGGTGTTTCAAGAGGCAATTTATTCCTGCCTAACAGTGGATATTTTTAAGGACGTATGCATATTATATCAATGCTTTTTGCAAAAGGTATGTATTTTACAATAATAAGGAATCAAACTTAATACAAGATGAGTATTAAAACTCACCAATCTGCACATAAATATTTTACACATAATTTCCAGCATATAAGGACTAAACTTCCATGTCAATCTCTCTCTCTCTCTCTCTCTATATATATATATATATATATATATATATATATATATATATATATATATATATATGAGTGTGTGTGTGTGTGTGTGTGTGTGCGTGTGTGTGTGTGAAGAATTTCAATGAATTTATGTTTTATTTCTTATCTATAAACTAGTTAGGTACACTGGCCCAAGGACCCTATACAAGTGTACCCTGGTACATCTTCCCCTCAGTAAATGCACAGAATGTATCAATAGTCGATTAGGTCTATGCAAAGAATATGAACATGATCAGAAACAGAATCATGAGAATGTCCTGATATGCCTTGAAAATATTCCTGTAAGAGATGCTTCTTTAATAATCAGTAACTTCAACTACCCCTTTGTAGACAGTAGTTCCTTTCTATACTTCTAATGTTGGGCATGGATAATGTTTCAAACAGTGGGTTAATGAGAATTCCCTGGATCCAACGGTCTAAAATTCCATCAGGGATAGAAATATCCTAGACCACGTTCTCACAAATGTGACCCCAGCATGTTTCATATCACTGGTTGGCTTCTTATTAGTTAAGCCAGGTCAGAAAATGGATTCCATTACCCACAGAACATCCAACCTCCCCCGTGAAAGTAACACCACACTTTCTAGAGACTTCAGAAAAAACAAGCCTTTTACAATGGTATGACAAAATTGCAAAATTCACTAAAGTTAACCCCAAGAGGATATTAAGACACGTACCTACCTATTGCAAGAATTTTTATGTTCCATTTGACAAATGCATTGTCATAGAAGTAACTATTAGAACATTTAAAACAGAAGGAACAAGCTGTTATGTTTACCATGCTCAGAACCCATCACTAACAGAATATAAAATGCCTCAGCTAAAAACTGAAGGCAACTATAAAGATCAGTGAAGCACCCCATGCACATAGAATAGCTACTGTTGCTAAGGATAATTGTAAGTCCTACTTTAGCTATGTTAGAAAAATAAGGAATGATTTACACCACTGATCCAAAATTATCTTAAATGGTACCTCACATTCCAATCCTAAATACATTGCAATGCACTGCCAAATATGTTTGCAGCTGATTTCTTCCCTGAAACTATAATTCCACCATCTATTAATCAGTACCCCCACCCATTTCTATCATGTGAAATAATGACATCCTTAAAGCATTCTCCAATACCAAAAATACATATTCACTGTTTTTTGAAAATGTACAGAGTTTTCTAATAAATAGTGTCAGGCAGGCTCTTTTCTTGCTGATCCCCTCCTTAATTTGTTCACCCTAAGCCTACCAATAGGATATCTTACGAATATGTGGCACACTGTACTGATGATGTTCTATAATGTTTCCTCACTACTTACATGAGTAGCCACAGAACTGTTAGCCTCAGTAGTCTTGTATGTAAAGCCATGGAACACATCATCACTGACCTCTTGTATGAAAAGCCACGGAACACATCATCACTGACCTCATGAACCTAGACATTAAAATTTGTTCAGACCTGATCCAGGACAATTTGGATTTATTGAGTACAGGTAATGGCTGTTAAATCTCATGAACTTCGTTTAAAAAAGGTCATGCAGGTTGTGGACAGTTGTCATGTTGTTCATGCTGCCAAGTTAGATCTGGTAAAGGCATTTGACACCACACCACATGATGGTCCGTCGATAAGCTAATGGTAGTAATCATCAATTGGACTGCAAACTTATTCAAGGACAGAGTGCATGTTGTTGTTGTCAGTGATGCCTTCTCAATTAGGGAAAAAATGGCCAGTGCCATTCCCCAGGTTTCCATACTAGGCCCTCTCTTATTTGGCATTTATTTCTCTGACATAAACACTGAAAACAAGGATCTCTGACTGACTGTTTTCACTGATGTTTGTAAGCTGAAGGACTTAATGATTGCAACCATGATATATATTTCTTGTACACATGTTGCAGATGTTGTAGTTAAATCAACCAATGATACTACCTTTCAAATGGAACTAACATGGGTGAACTTCTGGTGCACCAAAAAAAGGTTTCAAACTAAATGCTATGAAATACAGTATAATCTCATTCAGAAAACAACAGCCTGCTACCATCTACTGTATCAATTACACCCAACTCTGCAATGAGTTGGTGATCAGGGATTTTTGCACCTAGGTCAATGGCTTCTTCTCCTTTGATCCCTGTGTAGCAACTGTAGTCAAAAAATCCATATACATATATATATATATATATATATATATATATATATATATATACATATACATATATATATATATATATATATATATATATATATATATATATATATATATATGTGTGTGTGTGTGTGTGTGTGTACCTCACAATAAATTGCAAAAGCCATGGCATCTAAAACCGAGGAAATTATTGTTCTTGTAACTTAGCTAAGACTATTGTTAATTTCCTCCTCACTCACTCCCCTTTCACAGTCTATCGGCTATCTGTATCTCTGCTAAATCTCCTCTCCATTGCATACTTCCCTATTTTACTTTCTCATTCTTACCCATAATGCCTTGATGCATTTAAGACTTCTCCCTTTCCTCCTCTGCAGCACCTTTCCCTCTCTTTCCCCCTGCATGTACACACAGACCCAGTGATGAGCAGCAGTTCAACTGTGTGTGATTGTTTGGGATTTTTGCCATCACTACCAGATTTCACTGCTACTTATTAAAGGTAACAGTCACTTACTCAGCTCATATTATGAGATATCATTTTATTTCACAAGTCGCTAAATTCTGCAGAAAGTTTGTGGGGATGCCCGGGTGACTCTCCTTGTGAAACGGACTACAGCTCTGCATAATCATGTTTTTTCCTGACTTGTTGTCTGACTGAGGCTTCCATTGTGATTACTTTCACTTGATATTTTTGCCATAGCTTTGTACTTATCAGAATGCTAGTTCACTTCTAGTCTGCCTAGTGTAACCGTATTTTTATTGTCTACCTCTGCCTTTTTATTGGTATATTTTACTTTGCTGATGTGTTTATCGCACAATTTATCTCCAAGCACATTTCAGAGGGTCATTTTAGCTATATTTACTGTTTGTTAAAGAGTTTAGATGCCATCACCGTACTGCTTTGTTTTTTTACCTGATTTTATTGCCTGTACTGCTGTGCGAAAGCTGTTATAGATGTCACAGCTGGATAATACTAACTTTTGTTTCTAGTGAGACCTACATATAGATGTTATCTACTTGCATACTGTGGCTATTGAATGTTTAACATCTGCAGAAATCAATAATACTGTTGTTACTGATTCCCCTTGTGTTCAAAGGTTATTTTCACCTGAATGTTAATGTCACTGCTGTATATATGTCTCTATTCACCCTTATTCACCACATTTCTTCTCTAATATACATACTTACACTCCATTTTTTATAATTCAGAGGCCCTACTGCAACCTAGAACAATATTTATCTGCTACTCACTACTAACAGTGGCAAGCTCTTTCATTCATTCCTTCACTCTCACAGATAGGCCACCCCCCACACGCATACACACACTCTCTTGTCCAGCGATCACACATTCTGGTAGTCTCCCTGTACCCAAACCTGTCTCTCTCTCTCCTCTCTCTCTCTCTCTTTCAGGTTAACAATATCCACAATAGAAAGCCCACAGACCTTATCCTGCCTGGAAGTAGTCTGAGCTACAGTTCCTTCGGCAGTGCTTTCCACCCTTAATCTAGATACTAAGTATGTCCTAATAGTTTCATGTCTCTGATAAATAACAAACTGTAGTACTGCCCTACTACAGCTTACAGCTGCTTGCACATCACTGTATGGCTCCTTAGCTCTACTCGCTCTGCTATTCCACCCCCTGCTTTCTCCCGCACTCTACACCCTATAGATTTTTCTCTGCTGCTGTCATCCTGGCTATCTCTGTTCTCACTTTCTCTGCCTAACCTTCCTTTCTCCACCTAACTTTATCTCCATACATTAGTTTTCCTGTACTCTGCTTAGCTATCTCTTTTTCCCTGAGTAATATCTGAATGACTCCCTAATCAATTTCTCTTTTCTCCTCTTCTCTTCTCACTGTTCTAGGTCACCATACTTACCAAGTTTGCAAATTGCTTTTTGCTGATTCCACAGTATCTCCTGGGTGCAGCCCTGCTCCCTTCGCCCTCATTCCGCTTGGGCTCACTTCACTCCTCTACCCTACCCCCATTCTCCTCCATCCCACTTCCATTACATTTATTTCATCTAGACACACCCTTTCTTCTAGCCGTTCACTCACCAACCACTTCCTTCCCACCCACCATTTCCAATTAAACACTGCCACACCTATTAACATCACTTACCCTTTTCAATCATCCCACCTCTATCCCACCTTGTAATTACACTCTATTCAACTCACAATGATATTTCCATCCTACTTCTTATCCTTCTCTCAGTCTCAACTTCCTATCACAATAACCTCTTCCCACCTTATATATATATTCTTCCACCACAACCGCCCCTTACAAGTGCAGTAGCCTTCACTCATTCATAATCTCTATATCTCTCCTTAACCTCTGCAACATCTGCTTTCACAAATGCACCTTACTAAAGAATACTCTTCACTCCAGAAAACCCAGACCTAAACCATATAACTGCTACACATTGCAGACCCTGCTTAACTTATCCACTAGTTCCTAACTTCTGTCTGGGGACATCCACCCCAACCATGGTCCATCTACTCCACCCCCCAACTGCATACACCATACCCCATCCTCCTCTTCCCCCTCCCCCTTTCAACCATACCCTCCCCACCGCCCAATACTCACATCTCCTCTCATAAAAACCTAACCATCTACTCCCTAAATATCCAAACCTTGTTAACAAAGTTACTGAACTCCACACTTGGATAGCCCATACTTCCCCTCACATTCTAACTCTATCCAAAACCTGACTCAAACCCCATATCACTAATAATGAAATACTTCCACCTTGGTAAAATATCTACCGTACTGACAGAATCCCTAAAACAGTTGGTGGCATGGCCATCCTTTATTCAGATAAACTCAGTCTCTCACTTGTAACTATTGCTATTCCCAGGTTTCTCCCTGCTGAACTACTTCTCCTGAACTGCCACATAAACTCACACAAGGAATTTGTCATAGGCTTCATATATATTCCTCCAGGAAATAATATTCTAACCCTTAAACTAATCCTGTCCTGACTATCCCACATTATGCCCTATGAAAATGCCTTCCTTGGATATGTCAATATTGACTGGTCTAATCTAACATCTGACTCCACAACTTAGTATCAACTTGCACACATTCCACCAGCATGTCACATTTCCAACCTGTATGCACTAAACATCTCCTTCCAATCCTATACTTGATTGGATCCTCACTAGCACTCCTAAGCTCCATCACAACCCCTGAACCTTACCTGACACCTTAAGTGACCATCTTCCCACCTTCATCCTAAGACACTCTCCAGAATCACCCAAACCATACTCTTACAGAGACTGCCATAAACTTTCTAACTTTAACCCTAAGATATTTAATTCTACATTATCTAGTATTGACTTGTCATTCCACTGGCAGCTCCAACTCAATGAAGCTGTACCAAAATTTAACAATATATTTCTTGAAATTCTCAACCCTCTTGCCCCTACCAGAACAATTAGAGTCAAAAGCAATTATGCCACCTGGCTATCTAAAGAAACTCAAGCTCTTATTCACAAAAGAGATAATGTCTGGAAAGCCTGGGCTAAAACCAAAACTCCATCCTTGCTCCAAACCTATAAAGAACTCAGGAACCTTGCCAAGAAACAAATCAACAAAGATAAAAAATCCTACTACAACTCTCCCCAAATCAAAAGTAAATCCAACCAACAAAAATTCTGGTCTACCCTTAACAAAATACTCCATCCTGGTAGCCCTGCCACTCCCTCCCTTCTCCCTAATAACACTCCGCTAGAAACTGCCACCCTTCTCAACAATTATTTCATTGATACTATCCAAAAACTTACTCACACCAACCACAAAGCGTATCCCTCTAACATCTCTTCCAACCCAGACAACAAACACACTTTTCTCCCTTAAACCTGTTTTCACTGCTTACATTAAATCACACCTTCTCAAGTTAAAGCCCTGCTCTCCCTCCACAGATAACCTTCACCCTATCTTCCTAAAGCTAACAGCTGAATGCATAGCTTACCTGGTATCTCTGCTAATCAATAGATCCGTTCAAGAAGCCACAGTACCAGACATTTCAAAATTCTTATTTACCATCTCTTTATATAAAGGTGGAAATTATACCGACCCATCTAACTATAGACCCATAGCCATAATTTTCGCTCTATCTAAAATTCTTGAAAAATGCATTCATACTCAGTTGCTCAATTGTTTCCTCCAGGAAAACCTTCTAACACCCACTCAACATGGCTTCCAGCCAAACCACAGTGCTTCCACTGTACTCTTCTCTTTTAAAACACTGTAGCTGAAGCCAGAGACAATAATCAAATTGTATCCTGTCTTTTCCTCGACCTCTCCAAAGCTTTTGATGCTGTTTCTCACTCTATATTTTTATCTAAACTTGCTGATCTCAATCTCTCTGGTCCCTCCCTAGACTGGTTCACCAGTTACCTCACAAATAGGCAACAATCTGTCAGATGGCTCTCTTCCTGCTCCTCCTTCCTATCCATCACATCTGGACTACCCCAGAGTTCTATCTTGGGCCCCCTTCTAGTCAATATTCTCACCAATGATCTCAATACCTCTTGCAAACAAGCCACCTTTATTCAATATGTTGAAGATTCTACACTCATCTCCATGTCTAACCATATCTCTGACCTCCATGCTCTCACCCAGGCCTCTTTCCTATCCATTGAAAAGTGGCTCTCTGATAATTAGCTCATCTTAAACCCAAGAAAAACTGAACATTTGCTATTTGATCCACATTCTCTCTCTCAACACATATCAGCCTTTGTCATCACATCCTGTGACACAACCACAATTAAACCCGACCCTCACACTAAGCTCTTAGGTACCATCATAGACAATGAACTTAAATTTAACTTGCTTATCCTACAAAGTATTAAAACCCCCACCAAAAACTTGGTTTACTGTACAAAAATCAAAAATTTCTTATCTCTAACTCTAGACTCTCCCTGGCTCAGGCTTTTCTTTCCCCCCCTTCTCTATGCCACTCCAATCCTTACTAACATGCAATCTGCAGTCTTGACTAAACTCCAACAAACATACCACAAAATTGCTACATTTCTCACTAACACACCACACAACTCTCACCACTGCCTTGCACTCAAATCTGTTCTATGTCTGGAATTCCCACAACAACTCCTACTATCACAATTTCAAATCACACACTCAATACTATATAAGCCATCTTCCTGTCCTCATCTTTCCTCCCTTGTTTCATATTACACCCTCACTTGTCCCCTCCGTACTTCTAATCAGCAAATCCTCAATAATTATAAACCTAACAAAAACATTGGGAAATTATTGTATAAATGCTCTGTAGCCCAAGCCTGGAACAAACTCCCCCTAGCCATAAGATCCATCCCCCACCCTACTGACTTCAAAAAGGAACTTAGACTACTCCTGTTTAACTCAAAGCCCTGCTCCTGTCATGACCGTACCTAATTTTTCTCTCACTAATGCACTACCACTATTTTATTACATGGTTACCTCACTCCATTATTCCTATTCCTCCTTCTTAACACATAGTTTTACTACTCTTTAGACCCAAATGCCTAACCACTACATCATAGGTAAATATGTATATATGTCATTACTACTTTAAATGTCTTCTCTGTACTTGTATTATATCTGTGTATTGATTTTTTTCTATTCACTTTATGTACTATAGTTTCCATTTGCTATTTGCTGTTTTTAAACATAAGTCCTCTAAGATTGTGTTGTACTTCAAATATGTTAATCATATTGTATTTCTATGTATTGTAGCGTCTCTCCTCAGGTGCCACTGAAAATGGGCCAATGGCTCATTTGGACCAACCCGGTTAACAAATGTCAAATAAATAAATACATTTATGAATGTTTACTAGAGTTAAACCTCACTGTTTATTTTTCTTTTTTGATGATGTGAACCTGAACACTGAGCCTAAGAACTTATGTAAAAAAAAAATAGTGCCTTCAACTCCCCCACACCCCACCATTTCAGTCTTTGAAAAAATGTGTGAACAAGAGGTGAGAAAAACATTCAAAGGTAAAGGTGGGCTGACATGAAGCAATCCTGAGGAGGGTGAGAAAGCCTCACTTAGCAAAACAAGCACCAACTAAACCATTAGATGCATGAAGCCTGACAAAGGTAGGGGGATGGTGGGAATGGACCATACTGACTATATTAATAAGCTGGAGACTATGCATTTTTCTGACCAATATTAGGAGAGCTCTAGGAATCAATTACATTTTTTCTATAGAAAATAGGCCCTGCATGTGTTATTGCTATAGCTTTATAGGTTCATAGGTGTTTTCTAGGCTAATGACCACAAGGGCCTTTTTAAGGCTAGCCATGCATCCCAAAACTCTGACAAGTTCTGATAGCCTTGATAAGTGTAATCAGGGGTTTGGGAGATGAAACATTTACAAGCAGGGGCCTGAGAGATTAAACATTTACAGCTTTCCTGTGTTCATTAGAGAGATAGGTACCAAACCAGTGATGAATTTCCTGTTCCCCATCCAATTGTCCAAGTTACACTTGAATTGGGTTAGGGAGGAACTCTGTTTCACATGGACAAGGAGCCTGTTCCATAGACAAAGCAGTCCCTGGAATACATATCTGTTTCTGCAGCAGGTCCTAGTTATATCACAGACAAGGTTTAAGTCATTACAACAGGTAATTCTGGTGCTGTTTGTTTTGTGGATATGCAGGAGGTGCATCAGAGTGGGGTCTGATAATGTCCTATAGGCCAGGCATAGATCTCCCCTCAGAGGCCTGTAGGAAACAGAATACAGGGATAAATACAATCTGAGGAAGACAACAGTCGAAAGCACTTATTGGATATCTTCAAGGGACAGTTTTGAGCTTTTTATTTTTCATTTTATTTTCAAGTCGAAGTTTTATTCGTATTAAAGGACTACATTTTAATTGGAACATTTGTGGATTTTGTTGACTGGCCATCCATGGGTGGATTTTCTGTCTTTTTTCTGCCAGAATACAGGGATAGGCCCTGAAGGCAGTCTGCATAGGACATATTACTACACCCTGTATTCTTTTAGTGAGAAACCTCTGTGGATGTTCCAATTGTTGGATATGCCTGATTAGGTACATACCAAAAGGGCGTTGTACTCATTGATAGGTCTTATAAATGCTGAATACAGAGGAACAATGACTTCTGTGGACTTAGGTGCCATACCATTATTTATAAGTTGCTCAACATAGAATGATTTCCTCACTACTGTAGACACATGATGGTCAAAGGCTAAATTACTATTTATATGTGTCCCTAAGTCCCTGATTACTGGGTCAATTCTAAGGGGTGTGTTGTCATTATGATAGTTACCAGGGGTGGATGACTTCCCAAAGGATGCTATTATGCATTTCTTGGCATTTAGCCTTAGTCCATGGCTCTGACACCAGTTGTTTGTCTGTATCAGCCCCTCCTGGGGAACATTTGTGACAGTGTGGGATTCAATGATAGCTCCTAATTAGCAATCATCTGCAAATTTAGTCAGCCAGAGACCACTGACATTGGCCTTGACTTCAGAGAAGTAAATGTCAAAAAGGAACAGTCCAAGAACTGATCCCTGAGGGACTCCACTTGTGACTGGCCTCTTTGTAGAGATGGAGTCCCCAATTCTAACTTCCTGGCTCCTGTCTGTGAGCCAGTTGACTATCCACTGGGTGACATATGAGTTTGTTCCTAACCTCTTGAGTTTGTCAACAATGTCTCAGTGGGGTATTGTATCAAATGCCTTGAACAGGTTAAGGTAGGCAGTGTGAACCATTTTTCCTTCATTTGTTGCTTTGGTTACCTACTTAAAGAAGTCCAACAGGTTGAGTAGGTATGATCTGCCCCTGATGAAACCAAACTGGGGTGGGTCGATGTCTGGAATTTTACTATATCTCTAGTGATCATTTCCATGATAATTCATTCCATGGATTTACATATAAGACTAGTGAGACTTATGGATCTGTAGTTTCCAGGGTCTGTAGATGAACCTCCTTTGTGCAGAGGGTTAATAGAGTTGACTACTATTTACGTATTCAATTATATTAAGAATGAATTTCCATGGATCCCCACAATTTTTGGGATCCCTAAAATTCACAAGAACTTGGCAGAGCCACCATTACAACCAATTGTAGATGCAAAATGCTCCAAACCCAATACAATAGCTAGATTTTTTGATACAATGTTAAAAAATGCCAGATGAATGTTCTGCCCAAGCCAACAATAAGTCCAAAAATCCAGAAATGGGCAGTACAAATGAAGACAGATCCAGGTTAATGAAAACAAGTTTATTGTATAGACACACGTAAGTGCTTTCACAGCTATTAATCTGCTTTTCCAGACATTAATAAACATAACACAAACCCTTCCTTAAATAGTAAATCATCACTGCCCCTCCTTGCTCCGAAATAAATCAATTACATTATTAAAGGGGCTCATAGCTAATATATACCAAAATGTTTATAAAATATTAAATATACATACATTTTAAAATATATATATATATATATATATATAAAAATATATATATATATATATATATATGTAGAACATTTTATAGCATTTCATAAAACATTCAATCATAGCACCTAATGCACATAAACAAAGAAAATTTCTCGTCCATCAGATCTCAAAATTAATAATGCACAAAAAATAGCAAACATTAAAAATGACTATTTAAATTGACATCTGGTATATGAGGGAAAAAGTATAATTGTATACAACATATACAAACCTGTGCCTGACGTATAAAGCCATGTCCAACCCGGAATTAATGGACATGCTGCACCTCAGAAAATCAAAATCCCATCGAAGCCGCGCTGAGAGACTTGAACCTCAGCACTGAAATAAATAGGGCATGCTGGAGGGACAGATTCATAACCCAGAGGCTCCCTTCACTCTGGAATAAAATCCCAGTCCAGGTTAGGCAGAGTCCCACATTGACTCTCTTCAAGAGGAATCTTGATGAGTGGATGGGAGATCGTAGGTTTACCCCGGCTATCACTTCTGTGTCACTGTTAGACAGAGGCACAGTATACTAACCTCAAAAAAAGGCATAGCAAAATTAATTTAAAATGGGTGGCGAAAGCCAAACACACTCTGGCTAGGCTTATAAATGCCCTAGGGCAGATAGCCTAGTATGAACCTATGAACATGAACCTATAAAGCCACTCATCTAATGCACAGATCCTATACTTTTATGTATGTGAAAAAGACAATACAACCAAAGTCTAGAGCTATATAGGAACCGTTGTTTATGCAAAAGCTTATGTGTGTTACTATACCTCATACCATGACAGGGGTCTACCAAAATAAAGGTCTAGCTTTCAAGATAGGTTTTAAAGGAACTTTATCTTTCAAACCTCTGCCACTATCTGCTCTCATGCTAACTATTCATCTAGTCTCGGTCACATCTGTCTTATTTCTAACATCTCCTAACCTCTCTTCCACTAATCTTGTTCCAGTAACTAGGAACTTAAACTGATGTGTATTGTCATTATCCATCACATGTTTTGCTAAGGCACTAGTGGTTACCCTCTTATTAATGTACTAGACGTGCTCCCTTATTCTATCTCTCAACCTCCTATCTCTTACCTATATAGAATGTCCAACATACCATACAATGAGCCAGATAGACCACATGCATTGTATCACAACTTGTTTCAATCTTAAAAATAAAATTCCAATTTAAAATTGGATGAAAGAATTGCCCTAAGGTGTCAATAAACCTACAATAATTACATTTGGAGCAGGATAATGTAACCATTGCATTGTCCATATTTTTACCAACCCCTACATTTTTAGGTTAACACAATAACCGTTTCAAAGATTTCATGTTCTTAAATATGAAACTGTGGTTAGGTCCTACAATCTTACTAATTCCCTCATCAATAGTGAGACCAGGCCAATTTTTCTTATACACATCTAAAATGTTTTCACATTACTGGAATATAAAACTGGCATCCTTTACTCCTCCAGTTTTCATGATCATTTTCTCACATTTATCCCACCAGTCTTTATCTGAAAAATATGGTTTAGCCTCAGTTTGTCTCATTTCCTGTACCTGTGTCAGAATATTATTAACCCTGCTTGAGCTGTAGTCTCTTTTAGTAAATATAGTATAGTATAGTTAATAGTCAGTTCATAGGTTCGTACTAGGCTATCGGCCCTAGGGCCCATACAAGCCTAGCCAAAAAAGTACCCTGGCTTTCGCCACCCAAGAAAATTATTTTCCTGTGCCCCTGTCGAGCAGAGCCACAGAAGTGATCCCCGGGGTGAATTTCCCATTTCCCATCCAATCATCAAGATTTTTCTTGAAGAGTGCTAATGAGGAGCTCTGTTTGACATAGATAGGTAGTCTGTTCTAGAGTATGGGAAGTCGCTGGGACAGGAATCTATCCCTCCAGCATGTTCTGTTTATTGTGGTGACAAGGTTTAGGTCCCTAGAGTGTGTAGCTCGGAGGGATTGGGATTTCATTAAGTGGAGCATGTCTAACAGCTCTGGGTTTGACATAGCTTTGTATGTTAGGCAGAGATCACCCCTGAGTAGGCGATATGCGATGGAGTAAAGCTGCACTTTTTTGAGCATAGGGCATCTGTTTGAGGCCAGTAATCCTCTTTGTGAGGTATTTCTGTGGTCTTTCCAGTTGTTGTAGTTGTCTTGTGAGGTACATACCAAAAGGAGCGTTGTACTCTATAATGGGTCTAATGAGTGATGAGTAGAGGGGAACAATGACCTCTTTTTTTCTGGATGAGAATCCTTTTGTGATGAGATGAGCCACATAGAAAGATTTCCTGCCCACTGTGGCGATGTGATTATCAAAGGAGAGACTACTGTCCACCTGTGTCCCAAGGTCTCTTATCACATTTTCGGCATTAAGTAGACTACCAGCTATGTGGTAGTTCATGGGTACAGAGTTTTTACCAAAGGGGATGACAATACACTTTTTGGCATTGCGCTTCAGGCCATGGCTTTGACACCAGGTATCTGTCTCAGTGAGGCCCATTTGTAGTTTGTCCACATCGTTAGGAGTTTCGATTATGGCTCCTAGTTTGCAGTCATCTGCAGACTTTGTTAGCCAAAGACCTTCTGTGTTGGCCTGCACTTCAGAGAAGTCGATACCAAACAGGAGAGGACCCAGGACTGAACCCTGTGGTACTCCACTTGTCACTGGTCTGATGTCGGATTTGGAATCCGCTACTTTCACAGTGTGGGTTCTGTCCGTGAGCCAGTTGGCAACCCATCTTGTGACATAGGGATTTATACCTAGTTTAGTGAGCTTATCCATAATTCCAGAGTGGTGGATGGTGTTGAAAGCCTTGGCGAGATCTAGATAAGCTGTGTGAACCATTTTACCCTCATCTATGGCTTTGGTGACTGCTTCAAAGAAGTCAATCAGGTTTAGGAGACATGATCTGCCTTTTACAAATCCAAACTGGGTAAGGTCCAGAGTTTGGAGATTACCAATGTCTTTGTTTATGAGTTTCACGATGATACATTCCATGGCCTTGCAGACCAGGCTCGTCAGGCTAATGGGGCAGTAGTTCCCGGGGTCCATCGTGGCTCTCCCTTTGTGGAGTGGGATAACTGTCACGGTGCACCATTCAGTGGGTACAAAGCCTGAGGTGAGGCTATGATTGAACATGTTACTTAGGTAGGGTGCCAGTTCGTTCTGTAGTTCGTGTAGAACGCAGCCTGGGATATTGTCAGGTCCCATGGATGCTGTGTTCTTGGCTTTGGAGAGTGTATTTTTTACCTGTGCAGCCGTGATTATAGGAACTTTGCATTCTTCTGGTATAGAGATGGGCCCTCTAGGGGGTGAGAGGGGGTAAAGTTAGCACTGAACCTATCTGCTAGGATGTTGGCAATATCAGTTGGTTCTGTATATTTAGTGCCATTGTGCTGTAACTCAGAGCAGATCTGAGTGTTCCCATTTAGATTCTTGACATAGCTATAGAATGCTTTGTGGTTGTCTTTAGAGTCAGTGGTAATTTTGTTTTCATAACTAGCTTTGGAGGATTTTATGAGGGATCTCAGCTTCTTACTGAGGTTGACCAGGGAGTTCCTCCAGTCATGGGATTTTACTCTTTTTTGCAACAGTTTCTTTCTTCTATTGTAGAGTTTGTTTATGGCAGAGGACCACAGATTGGTGCCTAAAATCTTTCTCATCCACACTCAGTCTTGAGATTCTAATCCCTTGTCCTTTCGCATCATCATCAAAGATGTGAGTGGGGTGCATACTCTTTCTATGTAATAAATTATTCCTATTACATTCCTTTCGATGCACCATCATGCCATCCTCCCATCTTGTATTCATCATAATTTTTATATCTAAAAATCAATTTCATCATAAGAAAAACTCATTGTGAATTGCAGAAAGTTAGTAGTATTATTAACATGCTCATAAAATGACCTCAATCCATCCCCAGGGTTCCATCCTATACCAATAACAGATCATCAACAAAATCTCAATAAAAGCCTATAAACTTATTGAATGCACCCCTCAGTACAGCATCTTCTTCCCATGCTGCCATGACTAAGTTGGCATAACTATTGGCATAGGAAGTGTCTATAGCTACGACATCTTTCTGTAAATCTTATGTTGAAAAACAAATATATTATTTTCCAACACTACCTCCTTCAATAAACATAATAAATCAGTAAATTTATGATAAAACTCACTATGTCATGTCAGATTTTGTTGCAATAATATCACCCCTCTCTCATTAGGTATATTAGTAAACAGGGATTGTACATCCAAGGTGACAAAAACTAGGTCCCTTACTTCTTTTCTGTCCCTTAAAAACATGTACAAGTCCAACAAAAACTGTTTTGAATCCCTTAAAACTAATTGATTTTTATCCAGGAATGGTCTCAGATGTTTCTATAAAAATATAGAAATTGGCTCTGTGAACCAGTTTCACCCTGAGACAATAGGCCTAAGTGGGGGATTTACAGGACCTTTATGTATTTTCTGTAACCCCTGTATCACTGGTATTAGTGGTTCATCAATTTTAAAATATTCCTGTATAGAATACTCAGTGATGTGAGATGTGGGACATTCATTCAGCATATTGTGTACACTATTAATCATACTATACACATCATTGTAATTAATGTTCATATACACATTTGCATCAATCAGCATTTGCTTCATATTAAAAAAGTAATGTTTCCGATACATAATCACTATAGAGCCCTCTTTGTCAGTAGGGTGTATCACTATGGTGTCATCCTCCTGTAAACCAATGTATGCCTCATATTCTGCTCTATCTAAATTCCTAAAGATCCTGTAAGTTCTTTGTCAGGCATTCCCAAAAATTACAAAAGATCTTATATAGTTCTTCAACACATAATCTCTCATAGAATGCTAATACTGGCACTTGGTCTGGCACTTGGTTTACTGATCCTCTTGCTACAAACACTAGCTTCATTACTGTTATGCATAAGTTTAAGCATAACAGTTCTCATGTAACATTTCAAATCTAAAATAAAATCAGTTACCTCTGCATTATTCTCTGGAATAAATAATAGTCCTTTTCCCAACATAGCTTTCTCTGCACTATTCAAATGTCTCTTTGAAAGGTTCCAAATTGGAGTTTCTCTTTGGCTGACTACATTCTTTTCAATGTATGTCCTGTGTTCTGATCAAATTCCTGTTTCCTTTTCATTTTTTCTCTGCTCCTTGATCTCTGCCACTGTTTCCTTATCTCCCTGGACATTGGCAAAGGAAACTTATGAAAAACCTGTTCTTGTCTCTTCACTTTCATAGCGGTCTTACCATCTCTCAAAGTCATAGTTTCGGATGTCGACTCCATCTCTGAATGTAAAGTTTCATGCCCTGTTGTAGCTGCATTGTGGATTAAGGCTCTAGTTGTTGTTAAGCAGGATGCTTTCCTTCTCGCTCCAAACTGAGCCGCTTCCCCACTATCAACACTATTCTTCGGGCTCATAACAGTCACTTCACTATCCTTACATTCTTCAAAATCAGCTGCTTTATTCTCTGTGAATTTCCATGGATCCACACAATTTTTGGGATCCCTAAAACTCACAAGAACTTGACAGAGCCACCATTCTGACCAACTGTAGATGCAAAAGTGTCCAAAACCCATACAATAGCTTGATTTATTGACACAATACTAAAAATATCTTATTAAAGGAAATTCAAATTTACAAGGATGCGTGGGGTTTCTTGAGTAAGATTCACATGGATACTTATGAGAGATTAATTTTGGTTACCACTGATATTAAAGACCTTTTTTGGTCATACTCCATGACACAGGCATTGGTTGGTTTTACTAGTATTTATGCCAGCACACACAACTGGAAGATAGGTTGGTGAAGGCTCTTTTCCCCTTATGGAAATGGTTTTAAAAACAACTTTATATGATTTGAAGGGGCTATATATAAGCAGGTCAATAGTCTAGCAATGGGGGATGCATGGGCCCCCATTTTTGCAAACATAATTCTAGCCTATTGGAAACATAACTATTTGTTCAGTTTACCATATAGCAACTGCTGGAGCCTGTGTGGGTGTTTTCTTGATGACATGGTCCTTTTTTGGAAAGACAGTGAGGCTAAACTAAACACATTCTTCACCTTCATCAACAACACTACTCATTTTTTGACTTTTATTACGAATAAATCATTTGAAGTCATAAACTACTTAGACATGGAACTTAGAATTGACCATCCCAGCCACTGGTTTTCCTTTACATTAAACAGAAAACCCACATATTCAAACTCCTTGCTTCATTTTGACAGCTGGCATCCTTTCTACCAGAAGAAAGCACTGATCAAAGGCCAGCTGGTTCGTTTAGCAAGGATGGTTTCCAAAACTGACACATTTTTGAAGGAAGGGGACATTTTAATTAACATGTTAACAAATCATGGGTATCCACCCCAATTTTGGAGGGGATACTTCACAAGGTTAAACAAAAAGATTACACCAATTTTAAGAACTCTTATTAGGTGTCAGTAGTGTCATAGGATTGTAGAATCATAGGAAGTTACTAGGCTATTAGCCCTGAGGCCTTGACAAGCCTAGCCAAGAATTAAGCCCATGTTCCAACAAGTCAGCAATCCCAGAAGTGTATTTTCTGTTCCCCATCCAGTTATCCAGGTTGTGCTTAAAAAGGGTTAATGAGGTACTCTACTTGATGTGGAAAGGCCATCTATTTCACAAAAGGGGGAGTCTCTGGGACACGAATCTGTCCCATCAGTAAGTTCTATTGATGTCATAGACCTGGTTGAGGTTGCTCATGCAGGTTACTTGAGTGGAGTTTGACTTGCAGATATGCAGCAGCCCCATCAAGGTGGGGTCTTGGATTGCTTTGTATGCCAGACAGAGGTCATCTCTGATTAGTCTGTAGGAGACTGAGTAGAGGGACAGGGCCTTTAGCCTACATGTGTAGGGTAGATGTCTGAGGCCCTGGATTCTCCTGGTGAGGAACCACTGCGGTCTCTCCAGCTGCTGCATGTGCTTTGTGAGGTACATGCCAAAAGGGCATTGTACTCAATAATAGGTCTTATAAGGGAAAAATACACTGATGTTATGACTACCTTGTCCCTGGATGAAATATCCTTACTAATGAGATGGGTTATGTAGAAAGCCTTCTGTACAACGGAGGCAATATGGTGGTCAAAAGTCAGTTTATTATCAACCAGGGTGCCCAGGTTCCTCACAACCAATTGCGTGCTTAGGACTTTATTATCAATGTGATAATTTGAGGGAATGTCACTCTCCCCAAAGAGGAAGATGATGCATTTTTTGGCATTCAGTTTGAGACCATGTTTTTGGCACCAGACATATGTTTGGGTGAAACCCTCTTGAAGGATGTCCACATCACTAGTGGAACTGATGACAGCACCCATCTTGCAGTCATCTGCAATCATGGTCATCCATATCCCACTGGTTTTAGCCTGCACCTCAGAAATGTATATCTCAAACAGCAGAGACCCCCCAAGACCAATCCATGTGGTACACTTCTCATTATAGATCTACTGCTTGAAGTGGCTTACTCTATTCTGACTAGGTGGGTTCTATTAGTGTGTCAGTTTGCTACCCATCTGGTAACACATGGACTGATGTCTAGTTGACAGAGTTTATCTATTATACCTGAGTGGAGAATAGTATTGAAGGCTTTGGCCAAGCCAAGGTAGGCATTGTGCACTATCTTCCCCTTGCCCATGACCCTGGTGACTGTCTCATAGAAGTCGACCAAATTTAACAGGCATGATCTCCCCTTGATGAAACCAAACTGTGTGGGATCAAGTGTCTGGAGTTTGCCAATGTCCTTGTTAATGAGGTCCGTGATAATCTGCTCCATGGCCTAGCAGATCAGGCTAGTTAGGCTGATTAGTCTATAATTTTCTGGATTGGTGGATGCTCCACCTTTGTGCAAAAGGATGATAGTGACTGTCTTCCACTCGGCTGGGATCAATTCGGTACTCAGGCTTTGGATGAATTGGGTGCCTAATGGTGCTGCACGTTCCTACCTGAGTTCATGTAGGATGCAGCCTGGGATGTTATTGGGCCCCATGGAGGCTGTATTTTTTGCCTTTGAGAGGGCAATGATGACTTTCTCCCTAGAGATAAGGGGAGGGGGGGGCAGGTACTGGAGATGTCCTGTTTTACTGATGGGGTCACAAAGGGGTGAAGTTTCACTGAACCTGTCTGCCAGCAGGTTGGCTCTATCTACAGCATTTGCGCATGTGGTGTCCTTGACCACCAGTTCTGAGCAGATTTGGGTGCTCCCCTTCAGATTGCAGACATATGTGAAGAAAGCCTTATGATTGTCTTTAGTAGATGTGGTCAGTTTGGACTTAAAATTTGGTTTGGAGGATTTTGCTAGTGCTCTTATTTGCTTGTTCAGGCTAAGAAGTGATTGCTTCCAATTAGGCAGCTACTCCTTCTTGATCCTGGACAGCAATCTTTCCTTTTATTATACAATTTATTTATTGTAGATGCCCACCAGACAGGTTTACTCTTCCTTGAGGAAGATGATTTCATCCTGTCGGGTATTCCTGATTTCATTCAGCTATATAAATGCTCATATATTACTTTGGTGTAGGTTTGGACATATGTGCCAGTTCCTATGGAGGGGGTGGGGGCTATGACTCTGTTTATACCTTCACTCAGGAGGTTGTAATTAGCTTTGGAAAAGGTTTTTTGTTTGACTCTAGCTAGGGGGGTCCAGGGAGATGGCGACTTGCAAATTGACCTCTTTGTGGTCGGATCTTATCAGGGATGATGACATTGTAGGTATACTGCAGTGGTTACTCATGTTGGTTAATACCAAGTCCAAGATATTTCCACCTCTTTTGGTCATGTCGACCAACTGATCCAAGGCATTTGCACTTTTGAATTCAAGGAATATCTGGGCATTTGTGTTTTGGCATGAGTATTTCTTCCAATCTATGGGTGGATAGTAAAAGTCACCCAGGATTAGTGTAAAGGGTCGAATCCTGATAGATTTGAAGAGATTCACATAGGTGGAGAGGGCATCTTGAGTAAAAGTTTGAGGTCTGTAGCTAGCTATGACTTGAATAGGGGTATTGTCAATTGTTAACTGCATCTGGAGTGCTTCCTGTGTGTCATACTGTTTGACCAGCCTGGAGTTGTGTATGTCTTTTATACATATATATATATATATATATATATATATATATATATATATATATATATATATATATGTATATATATATATTGCAACATATATATATATATATATAGATATACATATATATATATATACACATATATATATATATATATATATATATATATATATATATATATATATATATATATATATATATATATATATATATATATTGACCCTCCGCAACTCCACCTCCTTTTGCTTTTCTACCTACAGTTTGAGATCTGAGTGTATGATAGGATGAATAACCTGGTATGGCTGGGTGCTCTCTGCAGCTCTGAACCTGGTTTCTGTGACTGCACAAATGTCAGCATCTTCCAGGCTTAAGAATGCTTGCAATAAGTGCAGTTTCATGTTTAGACTCCTAACGTTTAGCAGCATGACCTTTAATTTACATTTTGATGAACCTTTCTTGTTGGTAGTTTTGACCTCATGGCATTGCCTAAAAAAGGCACTATGGGGGAGGCAAGAGCCTTTGCCAAGAGCCTGAAGCCCAAGGGAGACAGATGCAGGCCATTTCTGGCAAAGCATCTTGGTTTGTCAGTCATGTTATCCCAGGCTGTCAGGTACTAGATCCACTGGGAATGACACCAGAAACCAAGCCAATTGTTAAAGTCAATCATTTTCTGTTTGTAATGAGGCATCATTCTAGGTGACAGTGGAATGCAGCTTAAGGTTAGGAACATACCTGCCTGGGACACATATTCAGCGAGCTCAATCATGTCTCTCTTCATATAGTCCAGGCAGATACATCTCAAGTAATTCCTGCCAACATGGACTATGACATGGACTATGACAGAGTCATAAAAGTATCTATTGAGACACTTGAGTGCATGGGTGATATGTGTATTCTGGCACCCAACAAACAACTAACCATGACTTTCTCCTTATCCAGCCTGGTGAGGAGCACATCTGTGTGTCTCACAATGGGGTCTCCTATGACTAATATGTTGGGTTTACTTTTAGGCCTTAGTGGCTATGAGACACAGGTGTGTAGACTATGTGTGGAGTGTACTGTGGTGGGAAGTCAAGTTTGTGACTGTTTTTGCTTGGATGTCTCTTTTGTTTGGATATATTTTTGTGAGGACCTCCGCATATGTGGGGGTGTGTTGTGCAAGTGTGGGTAGTGTTTGAGATGTGGTGTTCATGTTCACAACCATCTCAGTGCCAGATATACTGGCTTGTGGGGAAGAGAGCAATGACTCTAAGTGCTTGATGTAATTGCATCTGTCACAAATTGGTTTCCTAGGTGGTAGTAGTAGAGGGTTGTCCAAGTATAGGGGCTACACTGTCTCAGGATGCCCATATCAACCAGACTGGCAGGAGAAAATATAGGAAGAACAGTAGCTCATGATCACAACAGTAAAATGCAGCTCGAGTAAAGCAGCAATTCAGTAGAATACTGTCATCAATTTAATAAGGCTACCGACAAGCACTAATAAATGTGGCAAACAAAATGCAGTTGAACTTTTAAGTACAATCAGCAAAATGAAGTAGGAAGAGGCACATGTTTTTTTAGTAGAAAGTGAGGAGGCAGAAGATAATTCAAGGTTGAGAAGGTAAAGGGGTGGGCCTTCACAGGTTATCACACTGTAGACAGTAGAATGAGCTGATGTAATGGGACTGGGGGGAGTGCCCAGTATCAAATTTATACTAACGGTAGGCAACTCAAAGACACCTAACTTTAATACCACAACAGCAGCTGGGCAAGTGGGTGGGATATACAAAATCAGAACAGAGGTAAGCATTGAATTCACTAAGTCTAAAAACAGTTGCACAGTTTAAACAGAAAGTCAGCAAATGTTTTTAGTAGATCAGAAGTTCAGAAAACAGCAGAAAATAAGCATTTATCTTTTCCAATCTCACAGCAGAGCAATGACAGAAGGCCTAGCTCACTGCAGCTTTGAGCAAACAAGTACAGACTGTTTTAAACACTGGCTATTTAAGGCAGTGAAGCAGAAACTAGCCAAATTATCCAATCAAAAAAACACAACCTTGAGTAATGCCTCTGGCTAGATCAGACCAGAGTGAATTCCCTCTCTCACAAAGAAACAGCTAGGCCTCTCTAGACAAAATATTTCACTATAAGCTCAAAAGGTCACAAGCAGTAATAGATATTCAGCTCTATGCTAATGTTTTTCAAGTACAGCAACAAGTAAAAAGAACAAGCAAACAGAAGTGTAGAAAACAGGTAAATAAAAGTGCAGAAAACAGTTGAGAATAAGCACTTATCTTTTCGAATCTCATAGCACAGCAATGGCAGAAGGCCGGTCTCACTGCAGTTTTGGGTAAACAAGTACAAACTGGTTTAAACACTGGCTATTTAAGGCAGAGAAACAGAAATCAGCCAAATTATCAAATAAAAAACAGCATTGTAGTAATGACTCTAGCTAGATCAGACCAAACTGAATTCCCCCTCCCATGAAGAAATAGAAGAAATAGCTATGCCTCTCTAGACAAAAGATCTCACTACAAGCTCCAAAGGTCACAAACAGTAATATATATTCAACTCTGTTCTAGTGTTTTCAAGTACACCAACAAGTAAAAAGAAGATGCAAATGGAAGTGCAGAAAACAGGCAATGAGAAGTATAGAAAACAGTTAAAAATAAGCACTTATCCTTTCCAGTCTCACAGCAGAGTAATGGCAGAAGGCCTATCTCACTGCAGCTTTGAGCAAATAAGTACAAACTGGCCACATAACGCATGCACTCAAGTCACTCCACAACAAGTACAAATACGATTCTGTCATTGTCCATGTTGGAGTTAATGACTTGAGATGTACCTCCCTAGACTACATGAAAAGAGACATGGAAGAGCTCTCAGATCATGTGGCTCAGGCGGTATGACCCCTGCCCTGAGTAGCATCCTGTCTTCGCCCAGAATGATACCACAGTATAAGGACAAAGTGATTGACTTCAACAATTGGCTAAGCTTCTGGTGTGATTCAAAGGGGATCCAGTATCTGTCTGCCTGGGACGACTTGATTGACAAACCACAATGCTTTGCCAGAGATGGTCTGCACCTGTCACCCCTGGGATTCAGGATAATGGCTAAAGCTCTTGCCACCCCTATAGTGCCTTTTTTAGGCAAGGATCAAAGGACAAAACCACCACCATAACAGATAGAAGCATGCAAAATCTGAAGGTAATGCTACTCAATGCTAGATGTCTAAACCTCAAAATGCACTCTCTCGAGGCACGCCTAAAAATGGACAACATTGATATCTGTGCAGCAACTGAGACCTGGTTCAAGGCTCCAGAGAGGAGAGCACCCCTGCAATACCAGGCTATTACCATACTTTTCGGCCACCAAACCAAGACCAAAACACTAAAGGTGGAGGAGTGCCGATATTCACCAAGGATATTCACATCTCCAGGCTAGTTGCCCAACACAATGCATCTGAAATCCTACAGGTGCAACTAACACTAGGTAAGACTGCAATCCAAATTGTAGCTTGCTACAGATCCCCCACCAGACCCCAAGATTCTCACTACACTTTTATAAACATACTGGAAAATATTAAGATACAACCAAACACCCTAATACTGGGTGATTTCAGCTACTCTGCCATTTACTGAGAAAACTACTAGGGTACCAACAATTTTTACTAATGGTTCTTGGAATTCATAAATTCCAACACCCTGGATCAACTAATCCATTGTCCCACCAGGTGCTCCAATTTCCTAGACATGGTCATTACCAACATGGGAGATAGATACTCCACACCAGTGGTCACCCACTCATTGGTCAAGTCTGACTACAAGCTAATCACTCTTGACATCCACATCCCACCCCACCCTCCAGTAAGGAAACCTCTGTAAAATACTTCTCCAAAGCCAACTTCATGGTACTCAAGTCAGAAGTGACAAACTTCATGACACCCATGCAGATAGGAACTGAAAGTTCGACTGCTGAATCCAACACTAAGGCACTATACAAGCACATCTACTCGTGCAAGAATTGTGCCATCCCAAATAGAACCAAGATACTCTCCACCAAAAAAAGGAAGCCAATCTTGTGGTCCCTTGCCATAGACAAACTATACAACAGAAGGAAGAAACTGTTGCAAAATAGAGGAAAATCCCAGGATGCAAAAAAACTCCCTTACCAGCCTCAGTAAGAAGCTGAGGTATCTCATAAAATCCTCCAAAGCTAGTTATGAAAATAAAATTGCCAAAGATTCCAAAGACAACCACAAGGCATTCTATAGTTATATCAAGAATCTAAATGGTAATGCTCAGATCTGCTCTGAGCTACAACAGAATGGCATTAAATATACTAATCCCAAGGATATTGCCAATATCCTGGCAGATCGATTTAGTGCCAACTTCACCCCCATCTCACCCCCTAAAGGGCCAATCTCAATACCAAAATATTGCCAGATCCAGGTAATCATGGCTACATAGGTAGAAACCGGACTCTCCAAAGCTAAGAATACAGCATCCATGGGATCAGATGACATCCCGGGCTGTGTACAACATGAACTACAAAATGAACGGGCACCTCACCTAAGTGTCATGTTTAATCATAGCCTCACCTCAGGCTTTGTACCCACTGAGTGGCACACAGCTACAGTTATACCACTCCACAAGGGGGGATCCACCTTGGATCCAGGGAACTACCGTCCCATCAGTCTGATGAGCCTGATTTGCAAGGGCATGGAACGCATTATCATGGAACTTATAAACAAAGACATTGGAAACCTTCAAACACTGGACCCCACCCAGTTTGGGTTCGTGAAGGGCCAATCTTGTCTCCTGAACCTGATTGACTTCTTTGAATCAGTCTCCAGAGCTGTGGACGAGGGTAAGGCAGTCCACACAACCTATTTGGACCTCACCAAGGCTTTCAACACTATCCCCCACTCTCGAATCATAGATAAACGTACTAAGCTGGGCATAAATCCCTACATCACTCAATGGGGTGCCAGCTGGCTTACTGACAGAACCCAGACTGTAAAAGTAGCTGACTCCAAATCCAGCTCCAGACAAGTGACAAGAATAGTACCTCAGGGTTCAGTCCTGGGACCGCTCTTGTTTGGCATCTACTTCTCTGAAGTACAGGCCAACACTAAGGGACTCTGGCTAACAAAGTTCACAGATGACTGCAAACTGGGAGCCATTACAGAATCCCCAAATTATGTGGATATTCTACAAAAGGGTCTTACAAAGAGATGCTTGGTGCCAGAGCCATGGGCTCAAGCTTAATGCCAAGAAATGTATAGTTATCCCCTTTGGGAAAAAACACGTACCCATGAATTACCACATAGGTGGCAGTACACTAAACACTGAAAGTGTGATGAGACACTTAGGGACACAGGTGGACAGTGGTCTCACCTTCAATAACCACATTGCCACAACAGTCAGGAAATCCTTCTATGTGGCACACCTCATCACTAAGGGCTTTTCATCCAGAAAAAAGGAGGTCATTCTCCCACTGTACTCATCCCTCATTAGACCCATTTTAGAGTACAATGTCCCATTTGGTATGTACCTCACAAGACATCTGTAACAGCTGGAAAGGCCACAGAAATACCTCACTAAAAGAATAACAGGCCTAAAGCATATGCCCTATGCTGACCATTTATAAAAACTCCAGCTAAACTCTGTGGCATATCATCTACTCAGAGGCAATCTCTGCTTAACATACAAGGCCATGTCAAACCCTGAGCTGTTGGACATGCTCCACTTAAAGAAATCCCAATCCCTCATAGCCACATGCTCCAGGGATCTAAACCTTGTCATCACAATGAACAAAACTTGCCGGAGGGATAGGTTCCTGACCCAGAGACTCCCCCATACTCTGGAATAAACTGCCCATACATGTCAAGCAGAGTGTCTCCTTGGCCCTCTTCAAAAGGAACCTTGATGACTGGAAGGGAGATAGGAAATTCACCCCGGGGATCACATCAGTCTCCCTGCTAGACAGGGGTCCAGGGAAGTAAATATTGTGGGAAGAAATATCCAGGGAATTGTTATGGCTAGGCTTATGACTAGGCTTGTATAGGCCATAGGGCCAATAGCCTAGCACCAACCTATGAACCTATGAACCTAAACACTGGCTGTTTAAGGCAGAGAAATAGAAACCAGCCCCATTATCCAGTCAGAAAACATAGCCTTGCAGTAATGCCTATAGCTAGATCAGACCAGACTGCATTCCCCCTCCCATGAAGAAACAGCTAGGCCTCTCTTGATAAAAGGTTTCACTACAAACTCCAAAGGTCACAAACTGTAATAAATATTCAGCTGTATGATAGTGTTTTTCAAGTACAGCAACAAGTAAAAAGAACAGGCAAACAGAATTGCAGAAAAAAGGGAAACAGAAGAGCAGTTGAAAATAAGCATTTATCTTTTCCAGTCTTCAGCAAGGCAATAGCAGAAGGCCTATCTCACTACAGCTTTGAGCAAACAAGTCAAGGTGAATATTAAGCCTGTGGAGAATGCAAAACTTAAGCATGGGTGCATCCTTCATACAACAATGAGGCCAGGGATGTTCACCATATTTTAGGGAACTACTGAAAAATCTTGCAAATTGGTGGCTTGGACATGGAGAAGTTTAGGGCTAAACCACTAGTCACTTTTGGAAGGGAATGGAACATGAAAAATGACTTAGAAAGGGAGCTCTTACAAACTAATGGAAGTAAGTATACCCACCTAATGTCCAAATGTGGTTGATGTTCTTATTGTTCCTGTATTAATGAAAGGGGATAAAGTAAAGGTGAAAGGATGTGAGACAATTTTATACCCTAAAAATGCAACTGTAAAACTGAAAAAGTGGTTTACATAGCACTTTGTTCCCAGTGTCCCTGTTTCTGCATTGACAAACTGAAAGAGCTTTAAAAATAGAATTTCTGAACATTTAAGGGACATTAAAAAAACAAGATAGCAGGAACAGTTTGTGGAATCATATTCAAATGCATAAGGACCATGGTTTCAATTTTTTGTGATAGATGTTCTTGATATATACCATAGGAGGGACCATGTAAAATTAAGTTAGAATGTAAGGAATCCAAGTGGGAGACTAGAACATATGCCACCGAACCATATGGTTTAAATGAAGGTATTTCACTTGCTTGCTTAACTCAAAGCCTTTAGTTAGTGACATCTTTGTGTTTTGCTTGATATGATATCAGCTCGCCCCCAACACACTTTTCTTCTTCTTCTTCTTCTTCTTCTTCTTCTTTTTGTGATGGGGAACATGTCAAAGGAAAATTACCACAATTATTTTGAGAGTTCATTTAAGACAACTATGTTAAAGTCATGCAAATAAAGTCATGCGGATGGAATTTTTTTCCAAGGCTTTTAAGTTTCAATGAGTCTTAAAGTCTGAACATGTATCTTGATTTTATTGTTTTATGTTGACTTGACAGTTGGTTACTTTGTATTTTTCCCAAGCTTTTGCATTTAAATATGGCAACTTTGTTTGAATCATTACTCTGATGAAGTCCCTTGATTTTTTAAGACACAAGCACTGAGGTTTTATTGTTTTACACAATAAATTAAGTTATTATTACTACCTTGGATTCTGCATTGATTTTATACTGCCTTTGAGCCTATTGAAGTGAACTGTGGTGCCATTCTTCCTCTAGTTCCCTACACTTGAGTGTAAATTATTGTACTCCTGTATTCTGCCCTGGTTAGATCCAATTTGAATATAAAATACTTTTTGGCACATATCTCAACAGAGATAAACAAAACTCAAGCAAATTCACAAGTTCCTAATAAGAAAATCTAGGGACTTAAACATTTTAGTAATCAGGAAAAGGTGCTATTATTGTCCCTGTACACTATATTTTTATAGGCTGTTTAGGGGGGCGTCTTGTGCCTTATTTTCTGTAATCTCAGGAATCTTATTACCCAAGAATACATCTTTCTCAATATAGGAAATAGTGTAGCCAGCAGTAGAACAAGGGATCTCAGTTTGTAAAAGATAATTACCCAGTAACTCCCCTTAATCTGGAATAGACTCCCGTTTTTAATTTCTCCAAGTCTTTTGCGTTTCTAATACCATGACAAGAATGGACTCCATCCCTAAGTCAAAGTATGACTAAAGTTCATGAAATTAGTATTGTTTCACTATTTGATGTCAGCCAAAAGTGTTCTTCACAGCACCCGCAATGTGCCCAGTAATGACTCCTTCTGCAATTTGTATGGTGTTACATGAATTGGTAACATATCTAAATACGATTGTAAATTCTTTTCTATAAGACCAGATGCTCCTACTACTATTGGAACTGTAAAAACAACACCAAAACAGACAGGCAGAGTCCAAACTGGCCGATATTAATTTATTGCAAAATGTTAGCACTTTCGGGTGAAACCCTTTTTCAGACAAATTTAACATACATGAAAACATCTGTATATATAGTTAAAAATTAAACAATTAAGTTTAAAACAGTGAATCACTTCTTGCATTTAACCCACCTTCTTTTTAAGGCTGGTTTTAAAAGGTATTGGAACTGTCTGGGTACCTTTCTTCCACGTGGCTCTTGTTTCTGCCTGCAGATCAAGGTATTTTATGACTTTGTGTCTCTCTGTACACAAGACACTGTAGTCACTAGGTGTGGCTATTTCAATGATCAATGCTCCTTTTTTCTTCTTTTCTTGGACCACTATATCCAGTTTTCCAGCATCTGTCTTTTGAACTATTGGTATTGGACTTCCGCTGCATGTCAGACAATGTGACTCCATGTCAGCCTTCCAACATAGCTTATAAAAATGGATGGCTACTCAAAAAATATTCTCTGGGACTTACAGACCTTGACCTCCTTGAAAGGTCTGATAGAAATTGAGGGTGGTTATTGGCAAGGCGCACACGGCCTCTTGTAGAATAGTCTTGTATTTACTATTATTTCTATGATTATGACATTATCTGGATAGATAATTTAATGCTGTGCACTGGGTGAAATATTAAAACATTCAGCATAGTGTTAATACAAGATTGTACATTAATGTTATACATTAGCTCAGATGAATGCTCATAGACAAAATTCTTTATGGATACAACATTTCCAAGGGTCTACTGAATTGTTTAGTTTGTTAGTTGTATTTATTGAACAATAAAGTTTGGCTAGAAAGTTTCCATTTACAATGGACTCTCAGTGAGAAAAAATATATAAACATTAAAAATACTTAAAGTCAGCCAACATCAAGAACATTTTCTGAGACATAATGAAATTATCTATCATATATATATATATATATATATATATATATATATATATATATATATATATATATATATACAAATTTTATATAGAAGTGATCCTAATTGTTATTTGTAAAAGGTCTAAGATGTTAAAAACTGAGGGAAACACAACCCTAACATGGACATGTCCAACATCTGAAATTAAAAATGTAATAAAATACCTTAAAATTGTAAGATATTCCATTGGTGGTGAAGGAGTTAATGACTGCACAATTGATATTTATTTCAAGCGCATGTTGCAGAGGTTTATAGGGAAGTCTTAATAATATTCAATATAAATGTGACTGTTATAACTACTATACATGCATGGAGGGTATGCGAAGAACTAACAGCTATTAGAACATAACAACTAAACAATTTTACATTGCTAAAAATATGTATTGCAGGTAATCTTTAAGTTGTCACAGAATATAATGTTGGTTGGAACTCAGTTTTCACTAACAAATGAGATGCCAAGTCACCACACTTGCAATTCCATTGCACCTGCATGTTGTTTTAAGCTATCATAAAGATCCATTATTGCATGGTTAGATAACCACAGCCAGCACATTGTAAGCGCAGGGTGCATATTGAAATGACCACCTTCTGTCAGATAGTCTGACTACACACAATTAAATGTCAGTTCTGCATTATGGTAGGTAGCAAAAGGTGATGACATTAATGATATAAATATATTTAAGATAAAAAATGTTTACTGTGTCGCTTCCTGTTTTAGCAGGAAACAGACAATAATGCATTTTTTCCAAATATAGATATTATGCCATTTGGAGAGCAACCATTTAAGCTATATATAGTCTACTGAGAACCCTTGGATGTGGCTGAAATCCAGAACCTTTCGGATGATGTTGTTTTAATATTTTTATTTATTTATTTATTTTTTTATTTTATTTTACATTTGTTTATCAGGAAAGTCCGACTGGATACAAGTACTTGTTCAGGTGAGGCCTGGGGAGAAAAGCTCAAACATATGACACATTACATTATAAAATAAAATGGCACAATACATTGCACATTAAAAATATAAGCTTACATAGTATTGAAGTATGTAATGTATGTACACATATTAATACATTTGATTTACAAAGACATATCATGCTACTGATAAATGAGAATATTAAAACAGTATATACTTGTCTAGTTACAAGGTGATATACAAAAAAAATAAAAGTGATTAGAGGGATGTAGAATAGTTTGTATATAACACGAGTCAGAGAATCAGCTAGTAGCATTGATTATATCTTTCTTCCAGCCAGTCTGGATAAGAATACCATCTGATGTCAGGATGGAATGTTTGCAGTTGGGTGTGGAAAGAGTGACTGGGCATTTGACTAGCCTGGACTGACATAATTGCAGAGCCATATATCTGCTAGGTGTATTTTTAGAGCTTTTTAAATTGTGAAAAGGAAGAAACTTTGAGGCAGCACATAGGTGGAGAGGAGGAGGAAGAGGGATGTCTTGACACTTTGCATCAATATTTGCCACCCGATCCCTGTCTACTTGTAGTATCACAGATGTCATAGCAAAGAAGTAAGGACATGGGAATTAAAGGATTTTGCATTCTTGAAATCTATGATCTTTGAAAACATGTTTTTACAAGCTTCACTTGTCACTTCCATTTCAATATTTAGCATGCTTTGTTTTGGACAACTGGCAGTTTGGTGTGCTGTGCAGTAAAAACTATGTTTGTCCAGTTTTTATTGTACTACAATCTGCTTTAACCAACAATACCATATGCAATAAAGGCATGCTGAATATATGAGCATAAGAAACAGAAGAGTAGGTAATATGGTTGAAGTTTTATTTTTGGCAGTAAGAACATGGATTCTGTGTGCATATACAAAATCTTCAGAATACTTTTGTATGGTGATGTTTATTAAAAATGTAGATGCATACAACCACCAGTTTCCTTATTGCTGTTAATGAACAGAGCAAGTATAGAATGAGTACAGTTGTCATGCTTGGATTATGTTGAATCACTGAAGACAGTTCAAATGAACGTAAAACATTCAAAAACTGTTTGCCGAAATTATCTTCAGTGAACATCTGAGCATCCATTTTTCACAGGGCTAAGAACCACTGCAGCCCTATGTGGACAGGCATACCACACACTCCCCTGAACTTAAATATGCCTACTCGAAGGTCAAACAGCAGTGAGAAAACAAGCAAACTGAACTCTCAGTGAAAGAATGCCATTAGATCTTTTTATCTTTTTTTATTTTTATATTTTTGTGCTATTTGTTTATTTATTTACTTATTTATTCATCTAATTATTTATTTATTTATTCAAAGAAATTACATTCTGCAAATTTACAGGAGCCTTTTATGCTTCTGTATATGTCTATTCATGATCTGCCAACATACAAGGATACTGACTGGAAAAGTAATTGTGGTGTTTTAAAGCCATTAGAGTAAAGCAGCAAAATGCCATGCAGCTCCACCACTAATGCCATTCTTCAGTCCATGTCTTGATCATTTTGATCAGTCCAAGCACTGCCAAATATTCTAGTCACACGTTCTGTGCCATCATTTCAGCCAATACATTTCAGTTCTATATCAGCAGTAACATGCTATCAATTGTTTTGAAACAATATGATGCAGGGAAAGCATATTCACTTTCTATTTCTTGCATTTTGTATGTACCACTCAAACATTCTATTTGTCCAGGTCCCCTTCAAGAAACACATTACAATGAATGGCATTTGACGACCTTTATTAAATTTCCATAAACATAAATGTTAATCAATATTCATTCATTTAAACCAAACATGATACAGGTGAAATAACATCCATGTAAAATTATCTTAGGACAGGACAGTGTAAACCTGCTCTTCCTGATCAGTAAGCAGCGTCCCTACCTCCACTCACTTACTTATGAAGCAGCATACCCACTCACTTCCATTACCCTTTATCAGTACTTATCAAGCACCGTAACTGCTCACTTTCATTACCATTTATTGCATTATACCATCAATCCAATAAGCAGCTTCACCCACTTGCTTATATACTTATCAAGCAGTGTAACTGCTCACTTTCCCTACCATTTATTGCATTATACCATCAACCAAATAAGCAGCTTCCTCCACATACTTATGTACTCAAGCAGAGTAACTGCTCACTTTCTTTTCCAAACTTATTGAATTGACCATCCAGCACCAGAGGGGGAACAGAAGAGGGCAAGCCTGCCCATCTTCTCTCCCCATCAGCCTGACAAGCTGTTCCCACTCTCTGCAGCACCCTTACAGTAAGCTAAACACCATTAATGCATCCAGCCAAAATAATTCAGTGTACCCCATTCCCACTAGCCAAGGTGGGTAGAGTTAACTCTTAAAACCCTATCACATAGCAAAATAAGCAGCTACCGAAAAAGCTGAAAACAAAAACACTGACCCTTCACCTATGCTAAGATAACCTAGCATTGCACTGCACATGAGCTAAATAATCTTCACTTCATGACCAATAGCAACTCCGCAATGACTTCAAGGGCATTATAAAAACCATGCAGTCAACCACATGCCATCATGCCACATTGCAACCCTATTTACCACCCAATCCAGTAATAACCAAATGAGCTCTCCTTAATCCCAGAGCAATAGCAATTCTAATGACTCCCCCATCACTACCAACCAAAATAGTATCATTAAACTCCCATTGTCTAAGAATCCTGCCATCACACAATCTCTATTATAAGCATTTTTTTTGACTTACAGCTTATGCCAAGACTAACACTGATCACCCTCCAAGAATCAGTGATGCAAATTACTGCAAGGCATACCACCTCCCCTATTAATAATAGACAATTGCGAAATTGGTTCCCCTTAACGCTGACCTCCTTCCTCCAAACACCTCTCCCAAACAGTTTGTTAAAGCTATGACATACATTTCAACCTCCTACAACAAGCAATCCAGAAGAAGCCATCAGCAGTGAGGTACAAAGGGCTCAAAAGGTATGACGTCTGAAACTGAAATGATAGTCTATTTCCTGACCTTCACCATCCATGAATTGCTAGAAAACCATGGCGTTATGAGAAATGGACCAAGTATGATGCAAAATCAGGATATTCCGTGAAAATCTCTCAAACCTCTCCCTTCCCCGCCATTGATGTTTAACCCACATGCACAGTCCTTCCAGCTGATTGTCTCACACCCCAGCCCGCGAAAACACCTGGTGAACAGTCACTTTGCCTTAAGTAAAATGAAGCACTCAGCACAAATTATTATTGCTGACCGGCATGTCAAAAGCCTCATAAACAACCGCACTTGCAGCATAAACAGCCCGGCTGCTACAATTTGCCCATAGCTCTCCCGACCTAACCCATTGAAACAGCAAGTTGATAACTGTGCTCTTACTCTAAAGTTATTAGCAAGCAAGCCCTCCCCAGAAAATTTTAGCAGTGTATGAATTGAAACTGCCCACCCTTATGAAAACTGACCAGAATATGCAGTAAGATCTAGACTTTCTGCAAAATCTCAACAGTTAAGGCACCTTGCACATCCATCATGTTTCAGGAACACATCATGGTTTATATCCATATTAATCTATGGTACATTGATGTAAGACATAAATAAATTACTTAAGATAACATCACAAATGCCATAAAATCATTTAAACACACAGAAATGTATATTTACTAACTAAAATAATGTGGCAGTTGGATTGAATGAGTATTTACATCACAATACATTATCAAACAAGCTATTCTATCAGCTAAAATAGTCATTTAAAGCATCAATGTTTACAAATAGTACCTATGCCCGGGTTGTAAGTGCAGCAAGGTATCCAGGGTGGGTGTGCATTACACATATAGTAACACTCCCAAACCTTGTCAGGCATTTACAATGCCTCTGTGAGTGAGGTAACACCTGCCCACCACATCCACTTCCCTTCCTACCTTTTCTGCTTTCATTCTAAACTCCCAGACTCCAATATCTGACATTGTGTTCTGCCCCCCCCTGTCAATAATTAGTAAAAAAAACCTCAGTTTAAGAAAGAACATATGATGGAGAACACCTGGATATTATTTTCGAACTAACAATGTTTTAACAAATCTGTTTAAACATGTTTAGTAAACTGACCAAAGGGACAGAAGGGCAATCTTACCTGCTTAATGTGCAATCCTACTTGCTTAGGTAATGTAATCTGTAGGCAGGACTTGGCTCTGTTAATTATCCCTGCCCCCTTTCTCTTGACAATTACTCACTCTTTCATTTCAGCAAAAGGTTTCAGCACCACAGAAGAAAAACGGGGGACAACATCAAAGTTCATTCTGCAAAATAAAACATTAAGTGATCCACATCTATTCTTAAATCTGATAAGACAGTTAATAAGTGTGGTATTTTCCATTGAAACGTAGATCAGTCCCACTTTGGTAGGATGACAGTTGTGCATAATGTGACAGCATTGAGGAAAGGTACAGTAAAATCTCAACCCCCTGTGGTACAGTTAAACTGAATCCTATCACCACTGAAGGAATGTACACAAAATGGAAGCAGACTAACGGGTTGCAAAAAATGAGAATGGTCCATCCACCACAACTGCACATGCACCGAACTACTAAAAATCCATGACCAGAAGCATGTCCAGCAAGACGCCAACTGCCAATGGAACGAACAGCAGCATTCACCCACAATGACCCTCAACACATTGAATTCAAAGTATCTCAACCAATGCATCCCTCCCCCAAAGTCCTGGGCATATCTTAGCCTGCAAATAAATTATTAACCCGATGGGCTGCCATAATTATACCCAAGGACCAACACAGCTATGCAGAGGCAATGGCTCAATAATTCCCGAGGCCCCACACACCAGCCAACTGGCATCACCACATCCCAAAACAAACCCTGACACCAAAACCTAATGATCGCAAACCATAAACCATAACTCTCAACCTCCTGGGCCAAAATCTGAATGAAGCCAAAAATAAAATCCGAACATGGGCCAAAGGGGGGGGGGGGCAAAGCCTCAGAATAGGGACAAATTTAAAGTGTTCTGAAAATATGAACCAGCATGAAAGGCCTTGTGTTACCATGTATTTTCTAATGATGTGAAGTCTAAAACTCAAATGGCCATCATCATAGAGTAAACCCAGTCCTCCCTGACTAACCACATAATACAGAAACCACACAACAGACAAAAAAAAAAAAACTCAGCTAATCCTTTAGATACTGCAAAAATCTAGCCAGTTGAGAGGCATACCTTAATGTACTAATATAAACTACAATACTCTCTAGTATTCAAAGGCCTACCTGCATGCAGAAGTACCTAGTGGTTGTCATGGGCATAATACTTGTCGTAGCAAGTTCACTCCAGAATGTGACTCCTATTCAAGTTACACTTGCCTAACATCCTTTAAGCCCCTCCCTATCCCTCCCTCACTTCCTCCCAAACCTTATCCATTCCTATTTAACCATACCCTCACCCTATCCTCCCAAATCCTGCTACTCTAACTAACCCCCCACCTTGAAGATGTCCGTGGACAAAATGGTCTGTTCCAAACGTCATTTCTCTGCTCATCCCAAAGTCCCAAATACAGTTTTCACCACATTGGCAGCTCTTTGTTGCATGATTTATACTTGTCCAATTTTTCCTTTTTTGATGTGAGCACAAGTTATGTTCACCATTCCCAAGACTTAGACCTTTCTCTAGTGTTTGCAATGGTGGATTATATTATTACTTCTGCAATCCACTCAGATAATCTATGTTTTATTGGTATTTACATCAATATTTTGACATTGTGTAGCCTAATGCAGTTTATGACTATAACTCCAAATATTTTTTCCATTGTCCATCATAAGGGTGTCTCATTCAAGTCTACATGCTTCCATTTCTTAGCAAAGTATTGCTTATTATACATCACACAATCACTGTCTTAATACACTATCAGCAACTGTCTAATACTGTAGTTATGTATTGGTGTCAGCACTTCTGTATGGAGCTTTTATGGACAGGCCTCTAATGAAATTGGGCTACATGCCCTGCTAGACATTCTCGGAAAAATAGTAAATAAATAAATAAATACAATAACCACCAAGAACATTGCACAGAATATTTTTGTTAACTGGAGTCTTGTCAAAAAGCAACAACTATTCAAATTGGAAAATATTTGATTCAAATGGAAAAGCACTTTTGTCCTTACTGTTTGTAGATCAATGGCTGGAGGGGATCTGGCTATTTTTGTCTCATAAAATAATATGATAATAATAAAAATGGATGGAATGGGATCCAAAGTGGAGCTAGCATATCAGACTTATTTGTCAGGAGTTATTTTTAGTTTACCATGCTAGAGTAGCAGTTAGCTATGGCAAAACCATTATATTCATGGTTACAGGTACTGTCAAAGAGTTCTGATTGTTCCAAGAACCCACACATACCATATTGTACACTCTGCCTGTCATTAAGTTATCCAAGTTTACTATGATGGCCTCCAGGGGCAGTGCTTTCTGTATGTCCATAGGCACAATATAGGAACCATTTTTTTTCAAGAGACACTCCATTGTTCCTTTATTACTGCAATAGTTCTTTTATCATATCTCATATGAATGTTTAGGACAATTATTGCCAGGCAATCTTATTTGAAAGTAGACAGTTAACATTTTATACCAAATGGCATGGAATATAATAATCAAGTCAATCCACACTTTACAGTAGGAAGGAAAATTATTTAACTTTTTAGTTTGCTTTTTTACAGAAATAAAAACTGAACTAAATCATTAAATTTTTTTGACATCTTTCTATTTTGTATTGAAAATGTTTCCTTGTAGCTTTGTATGGGACAATGGAGTCCTAGTAGTCTAACTTTGATCTTGTTTGTCTAGTGTATATTACAATCATTCCAGATACCTATTAAGCCTGAAAACCCTTCATAAACATCCCACCAATTTGCAGGCACTCCAATATTATTTATCAATTTGGAATTTGAAGGATAAATTTAGCATTCATCATCTCACTATCTAGTTATGTCTCCCTATCTCTCACAAATTATTGCATACAACAACCTTTTAAGTATGTATGTAGTCTGCCTACTCTAAAATCAGATTGTCCATATTCATATGACATCTTTCAATACTTTACTTAGCTTCTTTAATTTGAAAAATCTCATTCATATAACTTGTCTGGGTAACACCTTGTACTACATAAAAGACTAGCTATTATCTTCTGTTTAACCTGGAGTGGAATCCTAAAAAGACTTGCTCTGAGGTACTCCAAGTGCTCAATACAAATAATGAGCTGGTGTAATGTTTTTGGAATATTTACAGGGGCTATGTAACAAACAGAGTTCATGTGTAATATGCAAATGAATTGCAACATTGTCTTTACACATCAACCCCTTTTCCCATTTTCTACATGGGGTAGGGCTCTCGTCTCAACTGCCGCCATCTCTCTCTGTTGAATGCTACTGTCCTGCCTTCTTCAACACTCATGCCTGACAGTCACAAGTTTTCTCTCTCACAATCCATCTACCTCTTTGCTGGACACCCTTGTTTTTTTTTCTTGCCTTCTTCCAGTCTGTCCTAAATCTTCTTCACATGTGCCTGAGCTACCATAATCTGTTCTCTTTATCCATTTCTGCAATTGTAACTACTTTGGCTTCTTATCTCATGTCCTCATTTCTTCATCTGTCCCACATTGGGCATCCTACCACCTGTCTCATGCACTTCATCTTCTTCACCTATAGCTTCCTCAACTACTAGGTCTTTACTGCTCAGGTTTCCATGGCATACAGTAGTATTGGTTGCACCACTGTTTTATACACTTTACTTTTTAGCTTTTTTGGCATTCTTCTGTCATATACTACATCTGATACTCTGTGCCAGTTGGCTGTAGCTCCTCTGATTCTAGCTTTGACTTTCTCATTCAGACTTTCCTTTTCCTCAATCACCCATTCCAGATACTTTAAACTGTTAACCTGTTCCACTGTTTTTCCTTCTATCTCAAGTCTCACCTTCTTCTGAACTAAACTATTTGTTGCCATTGCAACTGCCTTATGTGTACTCAGTTTCATCCCATGTGCCTTCAGTTTTGCATTCCATTCGCATATCCTTTATTGAAGCTCTTGCTCAGAGTCTGTCCATAATGCCACATTGCCAGCATACAGAAACTTTGTTGATCTGTCCCCTATCTCCTGTTTACTGATGCAGTCCATCACCACTATGAACAGCAGTGGGTTTAGAGATGAACTCTGATGCACACCTACTCCCACTGGGCACCCATCTGTAAGACCGAACACTGTTTAGTAATTGAGTGTTTGAGTCCTTCTGCTTAGCTTTCACTAATTCTACCAATGCTTCTGGAACTTTGATACACCACTGGACTGCCTAAATCAGCTTTCTTTGGACCTTGTCATATGTTTTCTCCATGTTTTTATGTCGATATTACAGATGCAGACATCTGGTTGGATAACTAAGATGCTAAGAAAAGAGTTGCAATTGGAAAGAACAAGGCTTCAGAAGCACTCAACCTGCTTGTGGAAAGTAAGTTGGTAAAAGGCACAAATAAACTACATCAGGTTGCAAGGCAAAGACTTCATAAGGGATGCCAGCAACAAACTGCTCACCAGTCCACAGACATGAAAGACAGATGGAAGGAGTACTTCCAGCTGGCCTAGGAATGAAGAACCCCCCAAAAAAAAGCTTTACTTCCCTTAACAAAGCCTATAATGAGCAAAGAGGAGCAATCTACCATAGGAGAAGTAAGAACAGCACTAAGGAAAATGAAGTCAGGCAATGCAGCAGGCTCCCATGAGGTGACAGCAGGTAAGATAAAGATACTGAGTGAAATAGGGGAAAATATCTCCTGAGGGTATGCATAGCAGTGCGGAGAGAAAGGAGTATCCCAGATGAATGGAGAATAAGCATACTAGAGCCAATGTTCAAGAACAAAGGAGATTTCACAGCTGTGGGCAGTACAGAGGTATCAAACTCTGGTCATACCGCATGAAGGTTCTAGAGAGGGTAATTGATAAAAGAATACTCAGCATAGTAGAAAGTATGTCAGGGGATAAGCAGTTTGGATTTAGATCAGATACAGTACATCTGATCCAATGTTTGCAGTGAAGGAGATAGCTGAGGAGAATCTAGAGATGAGGAGTCCCTCTGATGCCTTGTTGTTTGCAACTGCAACTCCTTCCTTAGCATCTTTGATAGCCAACCAGATGTCTGCATCTGTAATGTTGACTTTAAAACATTGAAACATAGAATGTCGTTGCAAACTGTACATGCTCAGAGGATCACTCAGGAGTACAACCAACATATATTTTCCATGTAGGGAGCTGTACCACTGTACCCACTGTCAATTATATATAATAATGCATATTTCTCTGGAAGACTGTTTTTTTTTTGTTACTTTTTTTTTTTTTTTTTTTGTAAATCCACGAAAATGATGTGGATTTGGCTAATTTGTGGGTACCTGTGGATTTTCTCTAAGCCCTACTGTCATAGAATACATTCATTTGACTGAAAATACAAAATATGTAATCACAAAATGTTGAAAACTTAAAATATTGAAAATTTTAATTTGCAATTTCCTCACTGTTGTGTGATTCCAGAGTCGGTATGAATAATTAGCAGGGTGGAGCACAACAACCGAAAAGGCGGTATGGGGGGTTTGCCCCTACTTTAATTAAGCTTGCAATTAATCTGATCATGTAACAAGAAAGTGATTGTTTTAAAACCTTGTTTGTTGAATGAAGGTGTATTCTGATGAAGTCTATAACAGTAAATGAGACAAAACTGCTACATTTTAGATTTAATAAATAGTTGTTTTATTTTGAAGTGTATGGCATGTCCACTGTGCTTTACATTTTTTTCTATTTTTTGGGGGGCAAACATACTGTGAACTTTTAGTGCCAGTATTTCAGTTTGCTCTTGTGATTTGGCTGCCACCATCATCATCACAGCCAAACAGTTTCCTGACAACAGGCAGCATAATACCCATGGTGGATGACAGTGATAACAGAGCACCTGTGAAAAACAAAAGAATCATCTAAACTAAGTAAAAACCCTCTCCATTAGCTACAGCCTAGTGATTAAACAGCCAATGCTTAAAAATGTGGCATGAGACAATAACAGGAAAAAATGCCCTAGGCTGAATACCTCAGAATTTAAAGTCCAGATGTTCCTGCAAAATGATGACGTTATGGTATGAAGTCCTACTAAACCAGATATTTAGGTAATGTGGCAAACAGTTGTCCATGTTAGGACATACCAACTTTGTATATCAACAAAAGATATGCATTGTGACTTGGTCATCTCTGCACCGAAGTCTAGCACTGTACCATAGGTTGTGAAGGTGACTGGTCCACTATGTCACAAGCTCCTCTATTTCAGCTAGTGGTGTTTCAATAAACAAATAATCCCCCATCACCCTCTGCTCCTGTAACATGTGAGTTGTCTGACATTTGGCTGCACTGTTCATTTTGGTGGCCAATTGTCTGACTTGATGAAAATCCCGCTCCGGCCAACAACAATATTTATGTTATTAATGACATCCCACCAGGTACAGTCACATAAGAGCTGGTCAGATTTCAAATGGCCGATCATTCACCAACTATGGAAGTGGAGGGGTCATAGAAAGAAACCATTCCCCACATGAGAGAACATCCATTTTCTTTGTTCCTCACAAAGTGGCATACTTATCTAAAATGGAAGAAAACATCTGTGATAAATTCCCTGGTTCTACTTGACATACCCGACACAACTGTAAATTCTAGCCATCAAGTGGAGCAAGAAACATATGGCATTGACATATATATGGGTGGCCACTCACAGATAAATGTTATATACATTAGCACAATGTGTTACACACGTTATATTATGTCACCACATGCACTGGAGGAAGACATCAGGTACACGCATGACATTATGTAGTATTGCTGTTTCTATCTGTAAGTGTATACCCCTTACACAAATACATGTCCCAAATTGACAGCAGATGTCTCCTTCCATGGGTAAATGCACAGGTCTTACTTGCCCTAACCTTCTCCAGAAAAGAAGTACATGAAAGTGAAGTGAGAGAGTGAAAACATATAATGCTCTGTCATAGTATTCCACAGCTGAGGAGCATAACTGGCACACAAGCCAGTTTGAGAATATACTCATAAGCCATACATCTATCAACCCAAACTGTTGTGTGCATGGAGGTGCCATTTGTATCCATTCAGTAAGGTACAACAAAAACAGATGAAATGTACTCAGTCAAGGTCAGAATAAATTCAGTAATAACACAGATGATTGAACAGCATACAAAGAACATGTTGGCTAGGACGGTGGGATCCAGGTTATAAAGAGACATAGCCATGACTAATGAAGCCTGCATTTCTAATTGCTACCAGCAATATGAAGGAAACTTTTGACCTAATGTCTTGTACCATGTTCTGGGTGACCTGTTTAGTGATATGTATATCACAGAACTCTTCCTATACTCACACACATTGCACAAGTCAATACTGCATCACCTTCTGATCAAAATTACAAATTATACACACCCTTAGACAGGTGTAATATGTCTTCCCATACTCACACACATTACACAAGTCAGTACTGTATTGACCGTTGATAAAATTTACAGACTATACATACTGTGAGACAGCAGACGTTATTAACAGTGAGCAGCAAGAGGTTGCCCTACAGGAATATCTGGACTATGTCAACTCACATAATAATCAGAAATGGACTGACAGTAAGTCTGACAGCCAAACTCACCACTACATTTGCCCTGTGATGACAGTGTACCTTTGGCCAAGATAACAGTGTTCTTAACAGTGGTAGCACTGTTGTATCTTTTGAAAGCAATGTAAATGATCACTACAACTGCATACTATCAGGGACATCCTGATCCACTGGATGAGATACCAGCACTTTTTCAGCATGCTTACTTTTCAGAAACAAGGGTTGTACTTAGAACTGCAACTTCCTATTTTTTTCAATAGCAACTTTGATGTGGCAGGCAATCTTCTGTAGAGTGACGAGGCAAATATTGGATGGTGGAGATTATATTGTGCAGTTTTGAAACTTCTACATTGCCAAACAGGTTCACGAGGCACAAGTTAATGAATGTGGTTGAATCACATTTTCCTTATTGTGAAAATGATCACTGCCAGAGGATTCTTCGTGCATATGCACTTGCATTAACACCTGCAAAGTGCATTGAGCATGTATGGGCAGGACAATGACCCTTGCAGGAATGTTGTAAAATCTAGTTAGATTTTGTGTCCTGCTGAGACACTAAAGAACAAAACTGATATCACAGTTAAGCATCGTGCAGCTATTAGACAGTTTTCTTGCCGATGGTAATATTAATTAATTTAACCACTAGATGCATGTACATACTGTATGAGTATATACCTGAAGATACCAGTACTGCTTCTTGTGTATTACAAGTAGAATTAATTGTACCTACCATGTCATGATATTGCTGCTTGTAAATATGACATGACGTTTGCAACAACAGGTGCAGTGATGTAATTGGTATAACAGGTTTAAGAAGTAATATCTATTAGGAAAGTAAAAAGCAAATCTTTATACTATAGTCACTGGTCTTCTCACACCCTCAGCAGTACACATGATACAGGTATAGGCTACATGGCCATTTGCTCCTACTGATAGGGGCCATCTGCCCTACAATACTGCATCTATTATCAGTGGCCTGACTGCCTAGGTCAGTATATATATTTCTTACTGAAAGAAATGTTTAAAACATATGGCTCCTTGCATAATTGATCAACTAGTTAATGTACAAAGTGATTAACAAATGAGAAAGAAAGTACTTTTTCCCAGTTTTTGATCAGAGTTCTGAAATAACAGTATCAGAACTGAACACCATACTCATCCCTACAATTACAAATTCAGTAAAAAAATGCCCTTATTACCACCTACACAGTCGATAGCAACCTTATTAAATTAATTTTTAACCAAATCTGGCTGTTGGTATCAGAAATAAGAGTGACTAATGAAAAACTAGGACAACAAGCTATTGTTATATACAGAATAATATCTAATATGAAGAAGATATTAGAAGCAATGAACAACAAAAAGCCCCCCCCCCAAAAAAAAAACTTGCAACATAAACAAATACGGTAATTGCCCTTTCTGTGAATATATTCAAATTGGAACATCTTTCAATATGAAGTTATACAATATGAAAATAAAAGGAAGATACAATTGTGAAACCAATAATGTAGTCTATCTGGCCCTTTGTCAGTGTTGTCCTGGGTTTTACTTAGGGAAGATTGAACCTAAACATAAAGAGCAAATATATTAACATTCTTATGACATCAGAAAAATGAAGGAAACATATTCAGTTTACAAGCATGTTAAAAATAACCTGAGACATGAATGCAAGTTCACTATTATAGAAAAAGTAAGCCATAACATGAGAGGAGGACCTTGGTCACTGAACCTGGAAAAGCAAGAACTGTACTGGCAGCTCAAATTCAATGGCAGTGCATAGCCAGGACTGAATGATTATATTTCTATAACCCCACTACTCAAACTAAAGTCTCTGATGAAATGAAAACGTTTAAAGGTTGTGGGTGTTTAGGAAATTAAATTGCTTATGCTTTGGATGGGAATTGTTGAAAGTTAAAAAGTAATTCAACATCAGCATTTCTCATAATACTTATAATAATAATTTTATTCATTTACTTATAATTTATGTATTTATTCACTACACATTTTTCACATATTTTATTTATTTTCTTCACTATTTATTCACTAGTCATGCTGATATATATTCGAATAAATTAAAGGAAATGCTTTCTAACTAAAAAACAAAAGAAGCAGCACTTCCTGAAGGCACTACATTCAGACAAGAAACTGAGCATGTGATTGGAGCATAGAGGAGGCGTGGCAAACACATGACCATTACTTCCTTATTTAAAGAGCTGTTTGAGTAGTGTGCTTTATCTGAAGAAGTTAGTATTTTATTAACAAAAGCACTCATCCAGAATTAAAAAATGAGACATGCTGTACTCCCTGGCTAGTGTTTTTTTTTTTTTATTATTATTTTCTTATTCTCTCCATGACTGTGCTTGGGCTGATATTGTCAGCAATGTAAATGCAGTGGGTAGTAATTATCACAACTAGGAGGTGGTGGTCTGTTGCTGGACCAAGGATATGGTCTGTGCTGCAACCCCCCCTCGCAGCAAAGCTCATGGAGAATAGAGGGCAAATGGTGGTAGACTATTGAGCAAAGCACCTCTTGAGAGAAAGAGAAATTCTACCTCCAGAGAGTCCCTCAATGATGTGAGCTGGATAGGCACTGGAGGGTTTTAACTAGATGCTCCACCTATGTAGTTATTTTTCATATTGTTAATAGCTGCAGCTCCTCATTACCACATTGCAAGTATGGTTTCCTTAAATGTGTCTTACTTACAGTATACCATGTATCTTGGAGATCAAAATTCTCTGTTTGCATTAGTTATGGCTGGGGTATTAACTGTTATCATATGTTCATAGTTATACAACTATCAGTTACATGTGTAGTTGTGGTGCTGTTTTTTTACTTATACTGTATATTTTTTGCTTTGGTGTATTCACAGGAGAATTTTTATCCAGAAACAGCACTAAGAAACTGACTCCTTTTGATGTTGAAGGATTTCTTACCTCTGTTAATGATGGTGGCAATGAAGTAGCATGGTCAGTGTGACCAGAGTGTGGGTTGGATATACAGAATGTGATTCCCATATCCCCTACTCAGAGTATGGACAGAGTGACTATGCCTCTGAATGCCCAGGGAACACAACCATCTGAAAGTGGACAGGTTGATGGGGGAACTCTAGATCAGGAGCGTTTGGTTCCTCCATAGCAGAGGTGGCTGCACCGGACACTAGCACTTGTGTACTGGGGGTCAATAAGGGTGTGTGTGTATGTGTGTGTGTGTGTGTGTGTGTGTGTGTGTGTGTGTGTGTGTGTGTGTGTGTGTGTGTGTGTGTGTGTGTGTGTGTATGTTGGTAATGGTACTCTCCAAAAATGTTGTTACTACCCTCCGCCTGAGGTTAGTGAGTCAGTAGCTGCCTCCCAGCATAGTTGCAGGACCATCGTGGATGCACAGGCTTGTTACACCAAAGCCATAGAAGTGATAAGTGAGCACATTGACCTACAGAAGTACATTACCCATATGTATATTTCATTAGATTAACTGAATAACACATTGGACCATACAGAGTCTAAGCTGGTCTTCTTTCTGGAACAAGGGGCTATCCTCATGGCCAATGATCATCTGCTATGTCCATAGATGTTTGCAAGCATAGCCATGGATGAAGGCAATCTCACCCATGCAGTGCTAGCAGTTCCATGCCAACATCAATTATGGAGGTGTCTAAGTCTTGGAGAGGCCATCTCTATGTTTGTGGTTATTGTCATACTGGCATGTCTGCTTGAGTACATGGACCAATCACACACTGCACACCAACATCAAGCCAAGGTTATGATGTAGCCAGTGCATCTCCTGCCTGGCAGAGCCAGCTGTCATGCTTGTGACTATGCAAAGAAAGCTGGACCTTCTGTCATACATGCCCTGGACATGCCCAATAAGCCACTCCACAGTGATAAGCTGTTATGTGCTGAGGGTGGGTCCCTGCATGCAAACATTCACTCACACCCCAGCAGCCCCTAGTGCATCACATTCAACCACTGACTCTGTCATTTTGGCATGCTGGCACCCCTTCTAAGCAAGCTCTCACAAAACACAAACATGCACTTTTTGCTTTGTTATATCTCAACAGTCATACTCACTCACTTCCCTCTTAAAAGCAACTACTCCTGCACTCCTTAACTCTTGTATAGTTATGTTGTAAAAATATGTGATGCACTACCTCTGTGCTAATGCCATAGCATACTGTGTTTGCCTCCATCTGACATGGTCAGCCATTGTGCTGGCTTCTTCCCCTGACTCCTCATCCTTCTTATCTGCAGCTGGTGCCTGTGATGTAAGGAACTGTTGTCCCTGCAAGAAACCTATTTCTTGTATCTGATTCTTAACTATCATATTATATATGACATATAAGTTCAGTATTTTTGCACATATGGCGAGCACCACTGAATGTATCTAGACAGCAAAACCATGGTTTCAGCAGCCTGAACACACATTCTATAATATTTATAGTATGGGACAGTTCACACTTTACTACTTGTCAGTTTGATTTCTGATGAATGCGGTGAGCCCAAGTTCTAGGACATATACAGCAACATCCCACAAGAGGCCCAGTTGCAAATCACTCCTTACAACTCATTGATAAAGGTCGCAGGTGAACCATACGTGAGAGTCATAAACAACTGCAGTGGTGGCCTAAATACACACATTGTAGATGACACCCTGTAGATGATACCTGTGGATTACAACTTACCTGGTAGGTGATGGAATGATACTGCTTCTGCTTCACATACCTCCTTCTCAGTTCACCAGGTGGGGCTTTTATTTTAATGTGGGTACAGTATATGGCCCACAGAACCTCAGGGAAATGGACTATGTGTTTACTCTCATCTCTGAGATTCGCAGAAACCATTTATGACATTGAGGAACTGATGGAGTATACTCATGGCAGATGTCTGAGATACCCCCATTGTGTCCCCAGTAGAACACTGGACAGTTCCTCTAGCTGATATACATAATGTCATACATATCTGAGCATCTAGTATCCCCTGTCTGAGATAGGTACTCCATGATTTACACAGGGCTGAAGTCAGGGGCAGCTCCTGTCCATGATTCCCTTCCTGGTGTCCCTGTTTACACTGTACAGGTCCACTATGTCAAAATCATAGAGGATAATGTGATTGGATAACTCTAAGCATCCAGTGTTGAAAGTCTATACTGTTGGGTCAAGCAGTTGCAATAAAGACTTCTTGTAGATATGCATTTACAATAGCTGTGACAAACCCAAGCAGATTGGCCTGATGCAGTCTTGCTGAACACATGCACAAGGTGAGTGTCACATTACTTTCCAGCATTTAAACAGTTCTGAATTGCCCCGCCATGCTTTTTATGTCTCATTAGCATATGCAGTTCTTCTTTATCCAGTCATTAGTATATAGCACAGTCAACTGACCACATTATTTTGCTTTTCCATGTTATACAATTGTACTTTCTGAATCACGCCCACCCTGGGCATGGCTGCCTGTCATACATATTTGCTTACTGTATTGCATTAAAGCTTTCTTAATTCATTCACAGATGATTTTATTTTGAATTGTATTTTTTTCTATATTGTCAGATATGATGTTGAGTGCAAATGTACTACTGGTTTATTTTGTGATGTAGAATAAAGCTACATTGATTAGAAGATGAAGATGACTCTATAAAATGTGTATTCATTCTACCAGCTATAAAACAACTCCAAGTAAGGTTCACACATGCTGGACAGCTGTATAAACCACAATAAAAATATATATATATATATATATATATATATATATATATATATATATATAGCCAAAAGATGGAACCACAAAACAGATGTATTAGTTTAGAGCTTTCATTCCATATGTAACACAGCCTCCACAAAACAAAGAAAAGCTCCAGCAATACAAATTTAAAAAAACAGTAAAATTCACATAGCAATCAGCAGATTACAATTACTGAATAAAATGATCATGTAGAAAAACCATGCATCAGTTCAATTCAAAAGTTAGAATGCCCAGCAACAGCTATCATTGAACTGCCTTAACCTCAAATTGGTTATTGAGATATCTAACTGTAATATCTGGCTGGACAATGTTCACTACCTTAAAATATTTGTTTGATATCACCACAGGATGAAGACTTATTTGCCAAAGCATTGTTAACTTATTACTGAAGATCCTCACACATATACATTAATGCACCACAAGAGTAGTTTTACCTTAGAGGCACTTGCAGCTGCAACATCAGGCAACACATAGTATGCCAAAATAATTGCAGTCTTATCTTCCAGTAATAACCAAAGATTTGCTACAATGGTTAAATACCAAAGACTTTTTGTCATTAATGTATCAGCATTGGTTGCAAGAAAAACAAGGAAACAACCCATCTACCTTAACTGTGTCATTGTGCATCACAGATTTACCATCTTTTTCTAATAAAAAATTTAAATTGTTGTCTTTTATAAATGAACCTCAGTTTGTGGCTAATAATACCGAATTCATTGTTACCCAGTGTAATTTCCAATTATTTGAATTGAAACCCTTGATTTCATTATCCAAGGAAAACAGCACTGGAAAAAAAATTAACAAACACTGTGTTCGATTCCACAGAATCACTGTTAGAAAAATCACAATAACATAGGTGAAAGCATTTGTACCTTTTCTATGTGATTTAATCAGAAATTCTTCTTAGCCTGAAATAATGGCAACCTCTATCTATAAAAGCTCAGGTCAGAAAAAAAACATTGACATTCATCAAGTCAGCATCCCTAGAAATAATACTCAAGGCTCTAACAAACAGGCTTCTGGCAATATTCAATTTTAAATGATTAGGATCTGCATTGGGCAGTGTTAGTAATTATTAATAAAAGCTCTTCTGTAAAAGTTTTAGTGTGAAACAACTGATTAGTGCTGTTAATTTCAAGAGAAAGGTCTAAAAATTTAACAATAGTGCCCGAACTTCCTACTGTAAAATATGAAACTCAGAATTGTAGTTCAGGTCATTAAGCAAAAAAAAAAAATCTTAACACCATCAGTCCAAACTAGTAAAATATCAACTACATATCTTTTTTTTTAAAGAAACATGCTAATAATGGAGTTTTAAAGAAAAAAAATTGGACCATGACCAAGCTCACTAAAACTGGTCCAACAGTAGTACCTGTAGCTGCACTTTCACATGATATTACAAAATATTGTTGAAAACAAAAAAATTATTGGACATTAACAAATCGAATAATGTATAAAGTATGTTAATATGCATGTCAGAAAAATTGGTACATTTTCATAAATAATATTTAATAAATCTATGCCATCAGTCTGAGGAATTCAACTGTTTAGTAATTTAACACCAACTACAAAAAAAATGCACAATATATCTAAACAATACTAGAAATCATTAATATATTTGTAATGTTTTTGTGCTAGAGGGTAAAGATCTGCACCGTGATGCACAGAGATGCTTTCAGTTTTGCAGCCTCTCATGGCAGCTATGGGCATAAAAAAGGGATTCATTTCATTCTTATGAACTCATGGCAATCTTAATAAAGTGCTAGTTCTAGGACTACTGACAGACATATCATATTACTGAAAACCTATATGCTTCTTTTAAATTAAATATATTAAAATTTGAGCAATATGCTGATATTGTTTATTACTATGGAAATTAGACAAATGATAGATGATACCATCTCCTAATAATAACAGCATCTTGTTAACATAAGATCCTTGAGACATTGTAAATATCCCATTGCCCTTGTCCACTTTCATAACAGTTAATGCTTTTAAGGCTTGACATTCCACACCGGACAAATTTTAAAAAATGCAGGTTGTTTTGTTATTAGGTAATGCTGTAAGCTCTTTATAACAATAATCAACACGTTTTTAAAATGTTAACTGATGTTGGGTTATAAGAGCTCGCCTTATGAACTAAAAGTGTCTCATCTCTGCTATCTCTTTCTGTTCTTTGAAATGTATATTGTAAATTCAAAGTTCATGCATATAATCTGAGATCAGTAAGAATGGTAACTACATTGGACTTTCTGGCAATGGCATTTCATTAGAAATGACATTCATTGGATAAAAGATGGCTGCCATTCTGTAAACACTGCTGACCTACAGCTCCTCAATAAACCTGAGAAAAATCTGTAACCTGAGTCGATACCAAGAGGTTTGAACATCAAATTAAAGTCAAAAAAGATGCATCTACACTTAATTAATCTATAACGAGGAAAAAAAGTGGAAAAAAAGTCTTTATCTATCAGGATTTCAAGTGATTAGCTAGCTCTGAAGAGAGAAATAAACAAAGGACTGACTGCATTCTTCATTTTACCTGTCAGCTTGGGGAAAGGAAAATGTCACAAGAAGGAAAAAGCATGGAAACAACTACTACCAAAACAAAGCTGTCGGGATTACAGTCACCAGTAAAGGATGGGAGTGCGAAAAAACAAAGAATTACTAGACAGCAGGAACAACAGAAACCAGAGACTAGATCTAAAACTGATCAACCACTGAACATGGACGATATCAAACATGCTTTGTTGCCTATACAGGAAGCTTTAAAGGACCTGACTACTCAAATACAAACTTTTGGAGTTTCATGTAATCAGTTGCTGCAAAGAATGGACAAAACAGAGGCTAGAATTTCAGAAACCGAGGACAAAATAGACTTGCTGGAGAAGAAAACAAAGGCACATGATGTGGAGTTACAAGCCATGCAAAGCAAACTTACTGATTTAGAAGCGAGGTTTAGGAGAAATAATATTATTATTAGAGGGATCCCTGAAAACATTCAGTATGCAGAGCTAATACCAACTATAACACAAATACTTGAAGTTTTGTTAAATGATGATGATGGAGTAAAACAAATTGTTATCGAAAGGGCACACAGAGCACTGAGAGAGGTACAAGCTTCTAATATGCCTAGACCTGTATATGCTAAAATATTGAACTTTCAAGATGTTAGCAAAATACTTTTTACTGCAAAAAAGAATGGTGGCTTTGTTATGTGGAAAAATAATAAAATATCTCTGGCTCAAGATTTACCACTGCAAGTAAGGCAAGCTAGGCAGTCTTTATCTGCATACTGTAAATTTCTGATTGACAAGCAAATTAAATTCTAGATGAAATATCCTAATGTGCTTACATTTATGGTGGATGGGATTAAATACTCTGTTTCTACTAAAAACGAGGCAAAGGGAGTGTTTCTGAAGGTTTTTAAAGTTTTACCTGCATCAGACGGCTGAAAGAAACTTCCATTGAGACTGGCATGCTCCTGAGGTCAGATCCAGTATGTACTATACTTCGAGGCTTAGGTAATCCTTTGTTCCCTGCTTAAGTCATTTAAGCCTCTGTAAAAGCAATAAAACTGTTTGTTTGCGATAATCCGAGGGTCTGCTGGCCGTTTTCTGAACTTTTATGACCTCTACGAACTTTTTTCATCGAGTGGTAAACAGGAAATCTCTTGAATGCAGCTGAGAGTGTGGATTTCGATGTAACACTTCCTGTGGTCCGGCTGTGAAAGCGGTCCCCCGTCACGAGTATTATTGATGGTTTCCTGGTTTGAGAAGCTGAAAAGAACTGACATAATGTGTTAATGCTTTTTTTAACAAGTAAATAACATTAGAATGTATACGTGAAGCATATAATAACATCTATTTTTCCTGTTTCTTTTTCCTTATGCTTATAGTTTTGAACTAAATTATATTTTTACAATATCTGCAGTGGGTGCAAGGTATAGCACTATATATATGAATATAAATAGGTAAATAGTGGCTATTGGGTGGTGTTAATCAGACAACTAATGTCAGTATAGTTAGGAACTAAAGCATGTAATTGCAAAGCTTTGATCATTGGTAGTTGCAGGCACTGTGTATGGTACAGAATTATAATGTGGGATGCATTTATTTTTTTTCTGTCTGTTTTTTTTTTTTTTCTTTCTTTCTTTCTCTCTCTCAATAAAAGTGGTATATAAATAATGAAGGTAATAAAAGAGGTATGTGGGGTAGGTATAAGTAGCTAGTTAATATATTAAATTTTTTTCTTTAAATGGTAATAATACCTTACAATAGAGATTTGCTTAACTAATAGTTGGAACATAAGCTGTAGAGCAATAGCAGTGTTTGTTATGGAATGTTTAGTTTAGACTTTGTAGTAGCTAAGGTAGAATATATAGGTTGTAAGTTTAGGAAATGTTTTAAGTTTTATTACATGAAGCTTTTAAATATGTTTGCGTTTTTAACCTTGTTCATGTTTTTTCACATACCAGACCTATATAAGTCCTGGTCCAGGGGTAAAGTGGGTAGGCACTGGCGGGGGACGGGATGTAGGAAATGCTTCCAGATAATGTTTAGTATGCAGTTAATACATATCCATTGGATAATTTCCCTTTTATACTATTATTAGATAATTAGACCTGTCAATGTGGGAATTAGACTCATGGAAGGTTAAAGGCTCCAGAACTTGAAGAAGAGGAAGCTGTTACTATACATATTGCTACAGGACAATGCACTGTTTGCATTTTTACAAGAAACACACTTGTTAAATGATCAGTGGGATGATATTAGGAAAAAGAACTGTATTAGAGCGGTAGTGGCATCAGAAGGTAAGACAAACAGTGCTGGAGTAGCTATAATTATTAAAACTCAATACAAAGACAAGATTTTAGACTCTAAAGTGGATCAAAATGGGCGATGGTGCTATGTTATTTTATCGGATAATGCGTTTGATAAACCTCTTTTACTTTTGAATATATATGCACCATGTAATGACCAACAAAGTTTCATAACATCATTATATCCAATCTTAACACAGTATGATGGTTATTATTTTATTGTGGGTGGGGATTGGAATACCTATCAAAATCCAAAGTTGGATAGGTCTTGTCCACAAAGAGCATTTAATAGCATTAAATGACTTTAAGGAAGATTTTCAATTATATGACCCCTTTTGTTATGCACATAATATTAATAATGCAATTAAGTATACCTTCTATTCACCATGCCACAAAATGTGGTCTAGGATAGATTTTTTTCTTGATATCCAAAGCATTAATTAATTTGGAACCAGTAGTGGTTATACATACTCGATATCTATCGGATCACTCAAAAATTTCATTAAGGTTTTCTAAAGATTTAAAAGATACAAGAATGCATAGAGGTTACAATTGGTCACTTAATCCAAATCTGTTAAATAAAAAGGATATAATAGATGGAATTGTAAAATATCTGAAAGGTTTAACAGATAGGATGAAGCTTCAGGAACATACTCCTGATATTGAATGGGCAGCAGCTAAATCTAAAATTAGATGATTTATTTTGCAAAAAGCCTCATATTATAAGAAAAGGCAAAACAATGATATTCAAAAATTAGAAACAAAAGTGAAGCTACTCGAGAAAGAACTGATTCAGAATTTTAATGCTCAAACAGAGAAGGAAATGTTGAAATGTCAAAGGGATCTCTTCTTGCTGCATAATAGTAGAGTAACACTTCAGGAGCATAGGTGTTTAGTGAAATATGCCAATAATGTTCAAATACCGTCAAAAGCATTGACAAGGATTATAAATCAATTGAAAACAACTGCACATATTTTGGAAATACAATGAAATGACAAAGTGTATTCTAAAACTGAGGATATTATTGATATTTTTGAAAAAAATCTATACCAAGGTTTATGAGGGTCAAATTGATAGGTCTATACATAAACAGAATAAAAGATTCTTGCAAAAAATTAATTTTCCAAAATTAGAAGATAGTCTGCAAGGTGATCTGCTTAAACCTATATCTTCAGAGGAAATAGTATATGTAATTCAACATATGAAAGTACATAAGTCACCAGGTCCTGATGGTTTGACAGTTGAATTTTATAAAGAGTTTGCTGATAGTTTTGGTAAAATATTGTCTCATGTATTTAATTACATAATCAGAAATAAAATTAGTGACCCTCACCTTAATGCGTCAAAAACAATCTTTATACATAAAGCTAATTCAGACCCCCAAAGCCTGGATAATTACAGGCCAATAGCATTAATAAATGTGGATATGAAAATTCTAACTACCATTATAGCATGTAGATTAAAAAAGATTATGATCCATTTAATTTCTAAGGAACAGGCTGGATTTATGGCAACTAGACAAACTAGTGATAACACACTTAAACTACATAATATGATGATGTATGCTAAACAAAACAACTCTAATATGTATGCCCTTATAATAGATGCTCAGAAAGCATTTGATAGAGTGGATATAAACTTCTTGTTTGATGTGTTGCCTTATTTCAATATGCCACAGGAATTTATTCAGATACTACAAATATTATATAGTAATCCGTATACTACGTTATATATTAATAGGAGTTATTCTAAAAGAATACAGATTAAAAATGGTACACGGCAGAGTTGCCCTTTGTCCCCCTTATTGTTTAACCTTTATTTAGAACCTCTATTTTTATATATTAAGCAAAATTTGTATCATAATGCACCAATACTTTATAGGAATAAATTAGTAATGTCGGCATTTGCTGATGATCTTATTATTTATTGTACAACCCCAATTTCTGATAGTGAAAAGATATTAAATGTTATAAACAAATTTTCAGAAGTCTCTAATTACAAAATTAATTTGGAGAAAACTAGTATTTTCCCGTTAAGAACCCTAAACCTTTTTCATTAATGTCCCTGGTGGGGAAGATATCATGTAAAGAAAATATCAAATATTTGGGTATTAGCTTCTCTACAGATAATAAGGACTTTTATAGTAATAACATTAAACGAGTATGGGAACTAATAGTAGCTGATTGTGGCAGATGGAGGAATTTAAGACTACCGGTATTGGCAAAAGTATCAATAGTGAAAATGAATATATTACCACGAATGTTGTATATCTTTAGGTCTGCTCAAGTATCAATTACAAAGACAGTTTTTAAACAAATTCATAAAGATCTAGCTAAATTTATTTGGGAGCCAAAGAAAACTAGAATATTGTATGAGAAATTAATGACCCCAAAGAGTAGAGGAGGACTTGAATTACCGAATTTTGAAGTATACTATTTAATTGTGAACGCCAACAGGTGTTTAAGAATTGCTAATTACAAGGTAATTAGTACAAAGTGGATACCAACTTGGGTGGTCTTGAATTACAAGCATATTCTAGATCAGAACATAAATCCTAAAGCTTTACCCTTTTTGGATAAAAGTAGTTTGATAAAGTATGGGATTATCGACCACTTAAAAACATATGTGTCATCTTTGCAAAATTTATTCCAATTAATAGACTTGTTGCAATATATGATGGTTTTTCAGCCTTTCCATAGGAATCCCAATTTTAAACTAAATAATCAGTTGATTGATCTTAGTAAATTCCCATTAATAGTTAATTTGACTCTGATTGATGTTTTTAATAAATTTCATTTATCAGCTTCGCAAGTTAGACAGGAATTGAATCTTCCTAAGAGTTATATGGTTGTCATGAGACAAATCAGAGAACTTGCTCTGAGTCATTTTAAAAACTTTAAACCGGTAGTCAGAATTGTGGATAAATGCTCTGAATTGTGGCAGGCTCTCCAACAGGAGGTCAAATTTATAACAACAACAAATAAATTAATTAAATATTTAAAATTCCAGGATAAAATTCTGTTGCCAGGGTATGGGGTAAACAAAATGACAGTAGCAGATAATCAGGTACTAAAAGCAATTGATTAAACAATAAAATCGGTCTCCTTTCAAAAGTTGATGTATACGCAGTTGATGATTTGGAATAATGCTTATTATACTCGTCTTAGGTTACATAAATTTAATCCTAGAAATTCTCCAACTTGTCCATATTGCACAAATCAAATGGCAGATCTTCTTCATATGTTCTGGCGCTGCAAGTGTATATATAAACTTTGGAACTCTCTTAGAACACAACTACAAAATATGGGTTATCAAAGTTCAACGTTATCATGGGAATTTATGATTCTACATGTTCCTCCAAGAGAGTTCTCTAGGTCACAAATTATAATATGTATGAATATTTTTTTGCTGATGAAGTTATATATAGCTACAAATTGGTTAGAACCAGACAAGACATCATGGGATAATTTCAAGCTTGTGGATATAAAGCATATATTAGCTCATAAATTACTCCTGAAGCAAAGTAAAAAAAATATTAAATACCCGAAAATATGGGAAAAGGTTTTTAACATTATATTAGCATAATACTGTTATTAGGAATATATTAAAGTTTGGATGTATATGTGGAGGAAACAATGTTTTGAAAACATGTATGATATGTATGGACGCAAAGTACTTCTACAAATGTTTTGGCTTTGTTTTTCTTCCCTGGCATTTTCTTTTTTGGAATAATGACAATTTTTATATGGAAGCATTTCATGTAGATATTGTAAATAGTTTTGATAGTAATAGTAGTAAATTATGTGTGTGATTTTATTGTATTTTGAAAATATATATCAATAAAAAATTTATTATGGAATAAAAAAGAAATGACATTCATTAAATCACCCTCATGTGGGGGGCTGCATCTCCATACATCCCTGGTAATTATATATACCAACTCCAAGATCAAATTACAATAGGGAAAGGGGAAATTTCCTTATCCTACCATAATGCAATCTCAGTAAGAACAGTTTGATGAATGGCATGTTTGACAAAATGCCACTGAAAATGCTGTTCATTGAAATGCTCTTAAAATAATATAATAGGGACCTTAGCAATGATAGTATAAACTTCAAATGTGAAAATAAAGAAGGTACACTTGATGCTTATTTTTTTCATTATTATTATTATTATTATTATTATTATTATTATTTTAACATCTTTTTACTTGCTGCTATGCACTTGTTTATGTTTGTTTTATTCAGTTATTTTAATCAGTCAATATTTATCATGACTGTCAATGTATATATTTTTCTAATATGCATTTTTGGTGCTTATTCTTAGTTTTGAGGAAGTTCTGTAATGTTTAGAATGAAAGCACTAAGCTAATATTTTTGTTTTATAATTCCAAAATTTGGCTGTTTGTTCATGCTACAACTTAACTATAATTTCACTCTTCTAGGAGTACCCCACCAATATTTTTTTTGTATAATTGTTATTCCAAATTCTTGCGGATGAGAGATTATATATTATAGAAGTAATTGTTTTCCTTTTTTCAACTTTCTTTTTCCATGCATTCCATGTATGTTAGTTTCATTGTTTTATTTCATAAGACAGCTGTGTTCATGCATTTTTTTTAATTGAAGATAGGGAAAGTAATATGCTAATAAAGCTATTATTAAAATTGCCAGCTTCTTCAGTTACAGGGAGCAATATGAATTTTGACTTTTCACATTACCTAAGCAGAATAGTGAAGATGGATTCTTGGAAACAACTTTTATAAGTGTGTATAGATATACAAGAGCAAGTTGATTAATAAAGAGTCTTTACAAATAACAGGTTGGGTTGCAGTCACTTATACTATTTGAAACTATGCCAACTTTGATAGTATTGGATGTAAGGATGCAACCCAAAATTTCTTGATGAATTAGCTGGAATAGTCAATATGTGTATATCTTGTATGCTATTCAACGGACATTCCCTGTTCCGATTATGACTGCTTGTTACCAGTTGCACATGTCCAAACACATTGGATGTTTGATTGCCTACAGATGAACTTTTTAATTATTAATTCATGTTATTTATTTATTTACCCAGAAAATCTCACTGGGCATAATATAAACCATTTTCAGCAAAGGCTGTTGGTAAAAGCTCAAGAACACACATACACCAGCACACGCTCTCACAAAAAAAAAAAAATATATATATATATATATATATATATATATATATATATATATATATATATAATTGTTGCACAGGTGGATGGATGGCTTTAGTGTGAACAATTAATATTGTGGTGCATTTTACTGCAGTGTATTGTATTATGTGAGACCTTTTTTCCCCACTGTGATGACATCACAAAGTTAGCATATCTTTTTAGGGGGTGAGGACACAGCCTTCAACATGTCGGGTGCATGGGGGCTTGCCCATATGCAAAAAAAAAAAAAAAAAAAAAAAGATTGTTTTTTTGTGTTTTTACAGTGTTTATTGCTCACTGTTTTTGACATTTATTTTGTAGAAACAAATAAGTTAAATGAGTAGTTATTGATCATTCATAGGGAACAATAAAATGTGTGGAGACATGTGTGAATGGGTGTACCTTCCTTGAAGGTTGTGCATCAGGGCTGGCAACTCGGTACGTAAAAATCTACTGCCAATCATTAGCGGACTGGAGTTCCGCTGTGGCAACCCCTAACCGGGAAAAGCCGAAAGATACAATAAGTAACTGTACGGACAGTAAATTGAATGACAGAATTAAAAACAAGCAATTAAGTGCCAATTACAATAGAAATATAAATTGATGTATAACAGATAAACTCAAGTAAGGTCACGTTATACAAGTTAAGTATTTATAATCTCTTTATTCAGAGGCAGTGTGTGTGTGTGTGTGTGTGTGTGTGTGTGTGTGTGTGTGTGTGTGTGTTCATAAGTTCATAGGTTCATAGGTAGTTACTAGGCTATCGGCCCAAGGGCCTATGTAAGCCTAGCCAACAAGGTTCCTTGGCTTATGTCACCCAAGAAAGTTATTTTCCTGAGCCACTGTCGAGCAGAGACACAGAAGGGATCCCCGGGGTGTATTTCCTATTTCCCATCCACTCATCAAGATTTTTCTTGAAGAGTGCTAATGAGGAACTTTGCTTGACATAGATGGGTATATTGCTTGACATAGATGGGTATAGTGTGTGTGTGTGTGTGTGTGTGTGTGTGTGTGTGTGTGTGTGTGTGTGTGTGTGTGTGTGTGTGTGTGTGTGTGTGTGTGTGTTAATGGAGAGTTGAAAATACTTTTGTTCTGTCAATTTTTTAACATGCCATTCTTTTTATTTCACTTTTTTCCTATTGTTATTACAATATTTATAATTTATAAAGTAAAGTAAAATCCACTGCTCAGCAAGCAAACACTGTAGTTCCGTGAGATAGATATAATGTAAGTCACAAAGGAAGCGGAGTACAACAGAAGTAAGAACAAAACTCCAAATTTAATTCCAAGAATGTGCACTTATAACATACGGATGAGCGCTTTCACCATTACATCTTCCTCAGATCCTTGTATAAAAGTCACAGTAAACCTCCCCTTATATAAGCAGCTCAATTAATCAATTAAAACAATTTAAACAATTAAAAGCGATACTGGAGAATTTAAAGACCTCTCCCATATATAAACATGTTAATGTGAAGTAAGACAAAAATATATAAAACTTGCATAGTGACCTAAAAACATATAAATGAACATTCTGATAAGTTAATATTAATAAAATACATAATCAAGAACATATACAAATAAATGATAGTTAATTTTATGTGCCTGCATTGTCTCAGCTTAGGTTTTATAGAAGCTCTATCATTCAACCCATGCCCCCTAACAGCTTTCAAACGAATGATCCAGTCAGTCTCCTTAGATTCAGTAAGATTCATAGTATTACCACCCCTCTTATTCACAACAATTATCTCTAGGACCCGGAACAAGAAAGTATGATCATTGTCATTGGTGATTATATATCTTGCTAAGGCATTGTATAAAGTGCCCTTTCTCATGTGGTAAATATGCTCTCTCATTCTATCCCTTAACAGCCGGTTAGTTTTACCAACATAGAAACTCGGGCATGCCTGACAAGTAGCTAAATACACCACATTAGGTGTCATACAATCTGCATCTGCCTTGATGTAGAAAATGGTGTGTAAATCCGGGTGTATAAATACCTCACTGCTATCAATAAATGAACAGAAGTTGCAGTGACCACAGGGTTTAGTGTGACCAGTGTTCTTCATAATCCTATCATGTCTGGGGTGGCAAAGCAATCGCTTTAGGTTGCTCTTATTCCGAAATAGGAAACTTGGTGTCTCCTCCACAATGCGTTTCAAGTCATCATCAACCAGGAGAATATCCCAATGTTTGCTAATAATTTCCTTTAACTGATATTGATCAGAAGTATACAGAGTAGAAAATTTAATAGATCTATTTAACATATGATCTCCAACAGTTTGATCTTGGACCCTGGGTCCAAAGTATGGTGCACCTGAAGTGATGCGTGACATGTATGCTTCCTCCATATATGGTATAATCTCATTATCCTTGTATCCCCAGGTCAGTAATCTATTTCTCAGATTGTCTAATTCTGAGATAAATCCCTGTTCAGTGGGGTTCAATCTCGAGGCTCTAATGGCCTGTCCTTTCATTATATTCTTAAAAATAAATTGTGGGTGCATACTAGACCTTAATAACAAGGAATTGCAGTAACATGCCTTGTGATAGACCCCCGTATTTATCATATCATCTGTTAATCTCTCAATATATAGGTCTAAAAAATCAATTCTATGTGTGGAATAGTTCATGGTAAAAGTAAGGAATGTAGTTAAATCATTCATAATGGATAGCATTTATTCCAGCTGTTCTGATGTTCCTTTCCAAAGAACAAAAAGGTCATCAACAAACCTTCTGTAGAACACCACATGTTCACAGAAAAGTGCATTCTTAAATAAAACATGTTCCTCCCAATATGCAAGGAACATGTTGGTGTAGCTATTTGCACATGGAGTGCCCATAGCTACGCCATCACGCTGTTTATAGATCTGGTCTTGGAACATGAATAAGTTGTTCTCCAAGACCAGTTCTAAAAAATGAACTATGAGGTCTATCAATACTGCAGTGTAAGTACTGTGTGCTTTCAGATAATTTAACACATAATCAAGTCCTATATCATTAGGTATTACAGTAAATAGGGATTGAATGTCAAAAGTCACAAAAGTACAACTAGAGATTCTATCATAGTGTCCAATACATTCATATAGATCAATCAAAAATTGCTTGGAATCCTTCAGGACTGTAACATTGTCATTCAATACACATCTCAGATGTTTCTCCACAAAAACTGAAAGGTGTTCAGTTACCCAACCACGGCCAGAAACTATGGGTCTCATGGGTGGGTTCTTCATATTTTTGCGTACCTTGAGGAGACCTTGTATAATGGGTATAGTGGGTGTATAAATCATAAGGTAACCATATAGCTCCTTATTTATTAAATTACTTCTAAGAATGTCATAAAGTGTGTCATGAATATATCTGACTACAGAGTGAACCTGTTCCATGGAAGTAGGTTCATAGAACCTGTCCTGTAACATGGAGGACATAGCCTCCGTATAAAATGACATATCCAATACTACTACTTTCCCACCTTTATCATGAAATCCTTCTCCATGCTATCCAAAACTGCATGTAGTCTTTCTGAATTCAAGGTCGGTGTCATGACATCATCGGAGATTGGCGTAGACTCAGAAATTCTTCACATTAACATGTTTATATATGGGAGAGGTCTTTAAATTCTCCAGTATTGCTTTTAATTGTTTAAATTGTTTTAATTGATTAATTGAGCTGCTTATATAAGGGGAGGTTTACTGTGACTTTTATACAAGGATCTGAAGAAGCTGTAATGGTGAAAGCGCTCATCCGTATGTTATAAGTGCACATTCTTGGAAGTAAATTTGGAGTTTTGTTCTTACTTCTGCTGTACTCCACTTCCTTTGTGACTTACATTATATCTACCTCACAGAACTACAGCGTTTTCTTGCTGAGCAGTGGATTTTACTTTACTTTATTTTTTATTCAGTACATTTTTTCTGCTTGCCAGCAAGAGTAAGAGTCTTTTCTTGGGTAATGGCTAATCTTGAACTGGATTATGTCCCGAGAAGTGAAGACCGTGGGACTGGAGCATTGCAGGTGTGCTTCCAACAGTATTTAAAAGAAACTGTCAGTGCATCTCTGTTTTTTGAGTCTACGCCGACCTCCGATAATGTCATGACGCCGACCTTGAATTCAGAAAGACTACATGCAGTTTTGGATAGCATGGAGAAGGATTTCATGAGGCTTAAACACTTACAAACACAGCGGATACACTTCCAGTTCTGCCTCGAACAACATATTATTCCGCGAGGTTTAAGGGTTCTTAATATGCCAAATCAAGGCAAGGAACATCCAGATTTACTCGCGAAATGGCAATGCCTGAACATTAAGGTGAGTCGCAAGTATTTGCAACTGCTAATTGACTTTTTCCTCCCTGAGGAGGTTAGGTTAACAGATAATATCAAGCGCAAACAGCAGGAACTGTTTAGTAACTTTTCGGATAAGGTGGTTGCACCATTGTTTGAGAACTTGCTAGATTGTGTGATAGCGTATGAAAGAAAACTTTTACAGCAGAAAAAACACAAAGTCACTATGGATATTAATGATTTTAAATTGGGCAATGTATTCTTATGGCCCAGAACAGGGCAGGATTCCTCTACAACGTCTCAGATGCATAGGGATCCTTCTTCCCCCATGCCTCCTAGGAAAGTAAAGGAATCTACACACTTTAATTTTATCAACGATGTTACAAGTAATAGTGTAACAAAAGACATGAATGTGGGATTTGAATTGAATGGACATAACAGCATTACTCCTGTGGAGATGGACTCTGCACAAGTTTGTACTGGGGGTGGTCACCATCAGTAATGATGTATGTATTTTGGAAGAAATATCACCTGTCACTGGGATTACCACATACAATTGCAAGGATTCTGTGGATGTTATTCATATTGTACATCCCAGTACATGTACTAGAAACAACGTATATCCTGAAGTACATGTGGTTAAGAATAGACCTGTTTTTACAAAAGAAGGATCAGAGCCTGTTGTTAAACCTAAGAAAACTACTACTTTGACTGATTCCAGCAAGCTCTCAAGTTTGGATTTGACTTTTCCTCTGCCAGTGCACATGGAGAAAGGTCCTCGCAGACCTCGCTCCATGAGCAGGGGCAGACAGAAGAGGAAATTATCAGGGGATTTTATGCCCCATCAGACTTTAAAGAGAATGTGGAACAACAAGCGTTAATTTATAATTTGTCCCACATTACTCTAACAGATGATGATACCAGTTTATTAAACAAAGGTTTGAATTTTATTCCTAAAAGCCAGAGCAAATTGACTGATACAATGGTGGACTTAAAACTTTTTTGTAGGAATGTAATGCTTAGATTCATTTATAATGATTCCGAGAAAGAATCAGCACAGAGTAGGAAGTTTGCTTTTAAGAATTTAAGTGATTTTGTACCAACTCACCACCCATTAGTTGAAGCATTCCTTAAGTTAACAGAGGAGGATTTGTATAGTTACTACAATACTCAACTGGGACCCCAAAAACAGAAGAGGCAGGATAACTTGAGCTTTCGGGAACGTCAGTGTCTGAGGAAATTGCAGAATGATCCTACCATTATAATTAGACCAGCTGATAAAGGTGGGAAAGTTGTAGTATTGGATATGTCAATTTATACGGAGGCTATGTCCACCATATTACAGGACAGGTTCTATGAACCTACTTCCATGGAACAGGTTCACTCTGTAGTCAGATATATTCATGACATGCTTAATGACATTCTTAGAAGTAATTTAATAAATAAGGAGCTATATGGTTACCTTATGATTTATACACCCACTATACCGATTATACAAGGTCTCCCCAAGGTACACAAAAATATGAAGAACCCACCCATGAGACCCATAGTTTCTGGCCGTGGTTGGGTAACTGAACACCTTTCAGTTTTTGTGGAGAAACATCTGAGATGTGTATTGAATGACAATGTTACAGTCTTGAAGGATTCCAAGCAATTTTTGATTGATCTGTATGAATGTATTGGACACTATGATAGAATCTCTAGTTGTACTTTTGTGACTTTTGACATTCAATCCCTATTTAATGTAATACCTAATGAAATAGGACTTGATTATGTGTTAAATTATCTGAAAGCACGCAGTACTTACACTGAAGTATCGATAGACCTCATAGTTCATTTTCTAGAACTGGTCTTGGAGAACAACTTATTCATGTTCCAAGACCAGATCTATATACAGCGTGATAGCGTAGCTATGGGCACTCCATGTGCAAATAGCTACACCAACATGTTCCTTGCATATTGGGAGGAACATGTTTTATTTAAGAATGCACTTTTCTGTGAACATGTGGTGTTCTACAGAAGGTTTGCTGATGACCTTTTTGTTCTTTGGAAAGGAACATCAGAACAGCTGGAATCAATGCTATCCATTATGAATGATTTAACTACATTCCTTACTTTTACCATGAACTATTCCACACATAGAATTCATTTTTTAGACCTATATATTGAGAGAATAACAGATTATATGATAAATACGGGGGTCTATCGCAAGGCATGTTACTGCAATTCCTTGTTATTAAGGTCTAGTATGCAACCACAATTTGTTTTTAAGAATATAATGAAAGGACAGGCCATTAGAGCCTCGAGATTGAACCCCACTGAACAGGAATTTATCTCAGAATTAGACAATCTGAGAAATAGATTACTGACCCGGGGATACAAGGATAATGAGATTATACCATATATGGAGGAAGCATACATGTCACGCACCACTTCAGGTGCACCATACTTTGGACCCAGGGTCCAAGATCAAACCGTTGGAGATCATATGTTAAATAGATCTATTAAATTTTCTACTCTGTATACTTCTGATCAATATCAGTTAAAGGAAATTATTAACAAACATTGGGATATTCTCCTGGTTGATGTTGACTTGAAACGCATTGTGGGGGAGACACCAAGTTTCCTATTTCGGAATAAAAGCAACCTAAAGCGATTGCTTTGTCACCCCAGACATGATAGGATTATGAAGAACACTGGTCACACTAAACCCTGTGATCACTGCAACTTCTGTTCATTTATTGATAGCAGTGAGGTGTTTATACACCCGGATTTACACACCATTTTCTCCATCAAGGCAGATGCAGATTGTGTGACACCTTATGTGGTGTATTTAGCTACTTGTCAGGCATGCCCGAGTTTCTATGTTGGTAAAATTAACCGGCTGTTAAGGGATAGAATGAGAGAGCATATTTACCACATGATAAAAGGCACTTTACACAATGCCTTAGCAAAACATATAATCACCAATGACAATGATCATACTTTCTTGTTCCGGGTCCTAGAGATAATTGTTGTGAATAAGAGGGGTGGTAATACTATGAATCTTACTGAATCTAAGGAGACTGACTGGATCGTTCGTTTGAAAGCTGATAGGGGGCATGGGTTGAATGATAGAGCTTCTATAAAACCTAAGCTGAGACAACGCAGGCACATATAATGAACTATCATTTATTTGTATATGTTCTTGATTATGTATTTTATTAATATTAACTTATCAGAATGTTTATTTATATGTTTTTAGGTCACTATGCAAGTTTTATATATTTTTGTCTTACTTCACATTAACATGTTTATATATGGGAGAGGTCTTTAAATTCCCCAGTATTGCTTTTAATTGTTTAAATTGTTTTAATTGATTAATTGAGCTGCTTATATAAGGGGAGGTTTACTGTGACTTTTATACAAAGATCTGAAGAAGCTGTAATGGTGAAAGCTCTCATCCGTATGTTATAAGTGTACATTCTTGGAATTAAATTTGGAGTTTTGTTCTTACTTCTGCTGTACTCCGCTTCCTTTGTGACTTACAATATTTATAATTTGTTCATGAGATCTTACCTCTCCTTCATCATCTTTCCTGTCTCTCATTATGCTAGTATTTGTTTTAACTGTACTACTCAAGTACGCTGATACCTCTTCTTTTTTACCTTGCAAAAAATATCTTTGCTTAAATAATAATTTTTTTGATTTTCTTTTGATTTTTTCCATAAATTCTCCATTCTATCATATAATATTCCCTATCGTTCCTTTCCAAATCCTTTAAAACATCCCTACCATTGTTTTATGTTTTATTTTCTCTATTTTTCTTTTATCTGACTGCCATTCTAAAAAAAATATTTCTTATATTTTTCTTTTAAAGCTAGCCACCACTCAGACCATGGTTTATAGCACACTCTAGTGGAAATGTGGTCCTTCCATAAACGCATACTTATTTCTTTTCATATTCATTTCATAATATGTTATGTATTCTTTTTTATTCATTTTCCCAGCTAATATATTCATTATTTTCTTACATTTCTGTGCAGATGGCTATGTGATCTGTGAAGCCTGCAGCAAGTGTCTCTCTCTTAGCTATATTTTAATCTTTTGATATAATAAAATAATATATTTTTGTTTATATATATATATATATATATATATATATATATATATATATATATATATATCTTGACTATATGTCCACAAATTATTATTCCAAATCTTTAAGTTGCCACATTTTATAACTTTAAAACATTTCTTAACATAATTTCCTCTCTTCTTCTTTTTTTCCTCTCAAATCACAATTCAGATCTCACAATAATATTATATTCATATTAGTTACTGCATAATCCAAATTTTTGGGTAATTAAAATTTCCTTTCTTTACTTGTAACATAAGTGTACAATGCTATAATTCTATATTCCTGATTATGCCATTTAATATCCACAATAGTTAATCTTCCCATCATTGAAGTGTTATGCTCAGTATGTTCATTGACTTTCTACAAAGTGCAAATATACCTAAACATAGTTCCTTTCCTAAGTTCCATATTGTATTGCCTCCCAAAATTTTCTTTGTTTGTAATGTTGCTTCTTGTGTCAAAAGTCTTATATCTTCCAATTTTATTATGACAGTATCCCACCTATGACACCGATTAGAATGCCTAATTTTTCTACTTATATTTTTAATATGATTTATATTTATTGAACACACTCCAAAGTTTTCATTATATCTATCTTGTAGCTGACCATAAATTATGTATATTTGAAAAAAAATATCTCATTTGCATTATCCATTTCCTTTCTTTTCTCTCTTACACTTATCCCTTTAAATTTTATTTTTCTGTCTTTTACTCCTTGGCTATTAGAATTCTTTTTATCTTTCACTATTTTCCAGTTTATGTCTTCTCATCACTTATTTCAAAACCTTCTTCTATATTGTCCTTTGTTCTCATTATCCTGATCATTGTTATTACCCTGATCTTGTTTTCTTATATCATATCTATCTTTTTTATGGGACTGTTCCTTCTCTTTGTATATAATTCTCACTTTTGTTTTCTTCTTTTTCATTAATTTTCTATAGGTTACAATCCATCCATAAATATCCCATTTTGTTATATTTATGACATTTCAATTCATACTGTTTTGCATCATGACCTGCTTCCCTACAAGTATAACATTTCCTCTTATCACAATTACTTATTAAATGATCTTTGGCACAGAAAGAAAATGTTGTCAGTTGTCCCTAATATTTTGCAACACCTCTGTTACACTCTAGATTTATCATACTAGGGATAGGAACATTTTTTTTCTTTTTCCATTTTCAAAAATAAGCAGGAAACCCGGTACTGATGTAAACACTAATCCAAAACAAAAGAGTCAAACACCAGCAGCAAAACAAACTCCAAGCTTTAATAACAAAACAAAAACTTGAGAATAAAAACAGTCACCATTTATCGCTTTTGTCTTATATAAAATATGTCATCAGAACCATGAAACAGGAAGTAAAAGCACATTTTTAAAGGAAATTCATAAACATACTCCCAAAAACACCCAATCAGGTGTCAATAACAACAGAAGCACAGGAAAATCTTTAAAAGACAACAAATACAGAATGAATAACACTATTTACAACCTGGAAACTCTCATTTTAAGTTCACTGATAATAGAAATGCCATCATTAATCCCAGGCAAATGTGTAGCATCTAATCTGATCTAATTTGTTCTTCCAGTCTTCTGTGTACACAGCTGCTTGTACTTGTTCAAAACAAATAAAAATAAAATAAAAAAAAAACTTGAATCTTTTAAAATCTATACAGGATAGGGAATGACTAGCAATAGCAGTCTTGCTATCAGCCTTCTACATAATATAAACATGATGATAGATTATTTTGTTCAAGGCATTGCTGGTTTTGTTTACATAAAACACATGACATTGGGTACAAACTGTGATATATACCACCCTTTCAGAATTTGCCCCATTTTGCATGTTTCATGATAATGTCCATTAAGGGACCCGTATGATTGTTCTCAATGTAACAGTGTGGAAGGCATCTCCCACATTTCAGTCACAAGTATTCCGGAAACAGAGTCAAGACAAGGTCTCTCCAATACATTTTTGATGTTAGGCTTCCTTTTGTGTGTAAATGTGGGCTGGTTATTAACCAACTGCTGGGTCCCTTCATCACAGGAAAGAACATGCCAGTTCTTGCAAATAATCTGCTCAATATTCTTAACATCCAGGAATATTGAAGACTCATGCACTTTTGATCAGTGAATTTATTAATGTCCTTCTGGTAAAAACAAGTAGACCTCACCAAGTCACCCTTTATAATAACTGCATAATGCCATTCTTCCTTCCCATACTTCAGCTTGAAAACTGTCCAAAGGGGAGATGGGGTATCCTTGATCTAAAACATGTTCTTAAGGACTAAGAATTCATCTAGACAAGTGGCATCATTAGCTGTCAATCTTGAAACTCTGATGAATTGACTTTTCACATTTTTTTTTCCTTTGGTAGAAAGGATGGCAACTTATGAAGGACAAAAATGAATTGCTATAGGTAGGCTTCCGATATACCCGAGTTTCTAAACAACCATTTGGATGTCAATATCCAAAAAGTTGATCCGCTGCACATCCATATGGAAAGTAAACTTCAAAAAATTGGTACTGGATTACCTCCACTAATGTCAAAAATTTTTGATGGTATCCTTCCACATGAACTGTAAATCATCCAGGTATTTTAAGTAACTCAGGCAACCACTAAATAATGGCACCTTAAAAAGAGTATCAAGTTTCCACTTGAGTAGGACAACATTTGCAAAAATCAGAGCACATGCAGCCCTCATCACTATTACTGTAAGTTGTTTATAATATTCACCTCCAAAGGCCATGAAGTTGTTGAATAACACAATATCAATAAAATCATGCACAAGTACTTGATCTTACTCTGAAAGGCCCGCAGCTCTCTGAACAATTTCACTAAACCATTCCAACTCCTCATTGTGGGAGTTAACCAAAAATAGGCCTTGTACATAACCGGTAGCAAAAAAGAAATGCTATCAACATTGATGTGATGTAATTTGTTCAGCAAGTCCCAGGAATCCCTAATAATTTGTTAGAAGGAGTGAAACATGTTTTTCAGTTTCTGATCTATAAGCTTCACCATCGGTTCTGTAATACAGCCACCTGGGGCCACAACAGGCCTTAAAGGAGAGTCCTCAACATTTGAATGCACTTTTGGGATTCCAAAAATTTTAGAAACCACTGAACTGGCCACAGAAAGAAACTGTACAGTTCATGTGTAATGTTCTCAAATAACAGCAATTCATCAAGAGTGATCTTAATATTTTGATATGCAACATACATTTCATTAAAGGAGACCAAACTGTTAGTTTGGTTGTCTCCTAGTATAGTGCACATATGTCCCTCATAATCCAGGTATCCCGTAATCACTAAGCCACCACCTTTGTCAGACTTCATACATCTTATTTCTTTATTTGTAGCGATGCTCCATATTGGCTTTTTTAACAGGCTAACCTGGACATTAAGAATCTTGAGCAGATTATTTGCAAGAACTAGCATGTTCTTTCTTGTGATAAAGTGACCCAGCAGTTGGTTAATAACCAGCCCACATTTGGATACAAAAGGAAGCCTAACCTAAAAAATTTATTCGAGAGACCTTGTCTTGAATCCATTTCCAGAATACCAGTGACTAAAATGTGGACTATGTCCTCAATGCTGTTGCATTGAGAACAATTGCATTGGTCGTCTAGTGGACATTATCATGAAACATGTGAATAGTTTTATTGTTATCCTGAAAGGGTAGTATACAACTTGGTTTGTACCCATTGTCAAGCGTTTTATGTAGTCAAAAACAACAATGCCTTCAGCAAAATAATCTATCAGCATCTTTATAGTATATAGAAGGCTGATAGCAAGAGTGATGTTGCTAGGCATTCCCTATCCTGTCTAGATTTTTAAAGATTCAAGTTTTTTGTTTTGAAACAAGTATAATCAGCTGCCTATACAGGGGACTGGAAGAACAAATTCCTGCACTGTGAAATGTTGTGGCAACTTAGATTGGATGCCACACATTTGCCCGGGATTAATGATGGCATTTCTATTATCAGTCTACTTAAAATGAGAGCTTCCAGGTTGTAAATAATGTTATTCATTCTGCATTTACTTTCTCTTTAAGATTGTCGCAGGCTTTTGAGGTTCCTGAGAACTGTCTGAGTATTTTTGTTGGTGTTTTTATGAATTTCCTTTTAAAAGTATTTTTACTCCCTGTTTCATGGTTCTGATGATGTCACTAAACTATTACTGTTTTTATTCTTAAGTTTTGTTTTTCCATTTTTAGTACAATATGACAATCCCATCACCCAGTCTACAATATTTTGGTATCATATACTTTGATAATGTCCTTAACTTCTTTACAAACTTTTCTTAATATCTCTTTAAAGTCTCTTTTTTCAACTTCAGTTTTTTTTTTTCGTAAGTGTCCTTTGATTGTTGATATTCTCATCTCTGTACATTTCTCATCAGCTTCCCTACAGTTTCTTTCACAGTCTCAGCATATGATTTCTTTGTCTGGCAATCTCCTTTCAAAATGACTTCCTATTCCTCCAATTTAACTTTATCCATAATTTCACCACAAGAAACATGTTTTCCACTCTATGGCTTACTCTGCATTAACAATTTACCCAAAATATCCATCACTGTGTTGCAAGTTTGCTTCTGATGAAAGAAACACATTTCACTGAAACAGCTCCTTGATATATGGTATAGCTTTAGACACTGCAGCAGCATTCACCTTTTTGCTATCCACCATCCTGGATTTCCTTGAGTACTGATATTCCAGTTCACAGTGCACTAGGAATGAAATAAGCACTGTCCTAATGAGTATGGGAAGTTCCACAATTCCTTGGCCGAATTTCTAATAGTAGTATAAATGTTACCTCAAGCCTCCCCTAAAAAAAGTCTGCTAATATAGCGGAACTAACCTGGTCAACAAGTGCTAACTAAAATAAATGAAAATCAATAAAAAATGGGGGGGGGTTAAACCATTCCATATCACATACTTAGTTCTGTTGCTAATGTAGATTAGATGCCATTCACTGGCAGGACTAGAGAATCTATGTTGTGTGGGTTTCTGTAAATGTTTCTTATGTGAGATGGTATCAAATGCTTTGGGTAAGTCTAGGAAAAGTCCTGAGATCTGGTTATCCTTGTTGCAGTGGTAGTTTGTTTGTTTGTTTGTGTCTTTCGGCTTTTCCCGGTTAGGGGCCGCCCTGTGTTAAAATTGATAGTATTGCTAGATTTGTTTTATTCTGTTGGTGGAATCCATGCTCTGTTGGAGATAGAATGGTATTGTCAATGAAGTATTAGAGAAGTCGGTTGCAACACATTTTACAAGAAGTTTTGGTAATGGAGGTAGTGTACGGATGGGCCTGTAATTTGCCAAGTGTGTAGAATGTCCACCTTTATTAACAGGTATGATATATGATTATTTCCAAATGTTTAGAGCATAGGCATCCTGCAGGGATCTGTTTTTTATGAGCGAGATGTGGGTATGCTAAGGCATCAGCAACAATTTTTATGTACTCATTTTGGAGATTACCAGCTGCTACAGTAGTTGGATTTAGTTTGAGTAGATATTTTTAACAGTAGGACTGGGTTTAATAGAGAAATAGGTTTGCCCTAAGTTGTAGAGGAATGACTGAGAGAGATTATTGGCATTATCTCTGATTAAAGATGCTACTGCTTGAAATGTATGTTAAAGTTTGAGGCTATTTACTCATTTCAAATTGTTGAGCATGGGCTGAGTTCAATATATCAATAGTTTTTGCTGGATTTAGAAGGTTTTTAATAGTTTTTATTAATATGCATGATTATAGTATTCAGTGTCTTGCATAGAAACATAAGGTTATCTCATCATTATTTTATAAGGGATTCAATGTGATTACATAGATAAACCTGTACTTTTCCAAGAAATGTGGATCTTTGATAGAGAGCCATACTTTCCACAGTACGTCATTTGTTTCACATGCATTGTTTTTTTTTTTTTTTCTTAGAGTAAGCCTAAAGACTGTATGAGTTTTTGCTTTTTTTTTCTTTGAAGGGGAAGTTATTCATTGAGTATGTTAAGAAAAAATACTGTTGAAATGTTGGGTAGCTTTGTCTAGTTGGACATTTTTTAAGAAGGTCCAGTTAACAATTTGTAAGGCAGATGTGAAATTGTCTTTTCTGAAGTCAAATATGTTTTGTACCTTTAAAATGTGAACATCTGATTGTTGCCATTTGCCAGATGCCTGAATTTTAGACTGTTGGATTATTTGCACTTTGAGACTGCAGCTGATTATTACAGTTGGATTTCATCTCATAGGCTGGAGCATTAGAGATAACATCTGTGTATCGGAAATATGTTGTGTGTCATCTCCAATTTCATCTCACTGAGCTGCTGTGTCATTGAATCTGAATTTGCTTCAGCATATGTTGACTGGCTTCATTTTGACCTTAGTCTAGTTTGCTCTTTATTGCTCACTACAAGGATATCCACTGCTGTTAAAAACTGCTTACAACAGTGCTATATTTATGTTACTATTATATGCAGCATTTTACATACTACAGCTACTTGGCTGGATACTGTGTGGATGCATGGACTTGAGTTGTTCATTCAGGGATGCAGAATGAGTGCACTTTTATTGTATGGATTTATGTAGATTTCTTTTTTTCTGGGACATTGACTTTGAGTGTAATTGATATAAGACAGAATATAAAGTATTAATCCCTGTTTGATCATTAAAAAATACTGTTTTCCCTGAAATAAATTCCTTTATGTGGCTAATTCATTGGCATCCTAACTGAAATTTAGTGTTTTGATTCACTTTTTCTGTATTTCTTTAGTAGTAGTATTTTGCAGATTATTTGCTAGAATACAATAACTGCAGTCCTTACTTTTAAATAATCATTCATTTTATTTTAATTCTATATATGGTTCACTGACTGTTCTAGTTTAATTGCTTAATTTTGATTTGTGCTAAATGCATAGGTAATACACACTGAAGTAAAATTGAAGCTGAATTTGTTGATATCATTCTACCTGGTAATCATTAACCATGGTAATATATTTTCAAGTGTGTAAATGTTTTTTCTTTACTGTTGGTGGAGGGATTCGCTGCCCCAAAGGTCTGCTACTTCCCGATAACACCTAGCCTGCAGAGCATTATTGCATATAGAGTGGGCTATCTGGAAAAATGTTTTAGATTTTCTATTATTATATACATTTTTTATATTTTTGACATAAATAGTTTTTTTTTTCTAACATTTCAAACTTTCTGTAGCATATGTAATGGTTGTTGGAAGAAGTATTTTACATAGAAAATATAACTTATATAAGTTTTTACTTTCTTATCATGCTCGAGCGTGCATGCATGCAAGTGCACCCACACATACACACACACACACACACACACACACACACACACACATACACACACACACACACACACACATTTAGATGCAAGGACAGACAGACTTGCAAGGATATGCAGAGAAACATATGCACTTACATACACATGGATAGAAACACACGCAACCCCCCACACACATATGCACACATTTACACACATATACCCAGAAATTACAGCCATTTGTTGACTAAATATACCTCAGATGTTTCATTGTGATCAAATGAATGAAAAGAAATTCATACAAATCAAGGCATTGCAACCTTCCCCTGTGCAACTTAATTGTCCCTGATTAGAGTATCCTTGATATGCATAGAAACATAAACACTCACATGCACACAGACAAAAACACACAAGCCCTCACACACACACACACACACACACACACACACACACACACACGCACACGCACGCACGCACACACACACACACACACACACACACACACACACACACACACACACACACACACACACACACACACACACTTACAAACGTATACCCAGTAGTTACAGCCATTTGTTGACTAAATCCAGCTCAGATGTCTCATTGTGATCAAATGAATGAAAAATAAAAACATACAAATCAAAGCATTTCCACCTCACCCTATGCAGCTTAATTGTCCCTGATTTTGTAGATCATGCCTGATATGAACAGAAACATACACAATCACATACACATGGATAGAAACACACACACAAAATCACGCATACATACATACACACACATTTACATAATATGTCCGGCAGCTACACACATGTATTGACTAAAACCTTTTACTATTCTTCAATAGAGAATAATTATTTGGGATGGAAATTCTATGTACTTCCCAGTTTCAACCACTAGATGGGAGTATTAGTTAGGCAATTTTAATATATATTTATTTATTTTTTTTATTTATTTTACATTTGTTAACCGGGCTAGTCTGGCTGGATACATGTCCATTTTCAGCAGAGGCCCGAGGAGAAAAGCTCCACTATCAGACTAAGACAATACATGAGGAATACTTTACTAAATATAATAAATCTCTATTGTTAATTAAGTCCAGCTACTTATTTGTTTATGTATATACATTAAAATGTTGGTTTATCGTTTGTTCATATATCATTGGTACACATGCATTTCATGTTTTATACCTTATATTGTGTACAGAAACACAACATTTGGCTTTGGCTTGTTTAATTCATTCATTCATTCATTCCTTGCACACGCGTATATTCATATATTATTCATGAGGATTATTAGATTTTCATTGGGTATTTCAAATTACATGCAAGCATATATAAATGGTTGTTTGTCTTGTTTTCACTTGTCTGATGAAGTCTTGTATTTGAGGTGATTTTGTTTGTTCACGTATAATAAAGCTGTTTTTTTGGAAAGAAAGTTGTCCGGTGCGGTTCGTCCTCTTCACAGTGCTTGGTTTGTTTATCAGTCTGGGTTTAGCACTGCGCTTCACTTTTTTGGCTTATTAGTTCGTTATGGAGAATGAGGACAGAGTTTTGGTACACCTCAAGGGGATCAACTCAAAGCACTTATTGGGCAACTAAGTCAGTTAGTAGCCATGCTCACTCCTGTTTGTAACACGCTGGTTCACCAGGCAAGTAATGCGACATCCCCAGGGAACCAGAACGCTCTACGTACACACGGAGATGGCAATGGAAGGATTATTAACAACACGAACAACAGAGATAGCACTGTTTTCGGAAATACTGGTCCTAGTGGAGCTAATAATTTTCCAAATATTGTTAATCGAGATAGCAGCCCTGGACTAGAGCAAAACAACTATGAAAACACACGGAGGATGCACGGAAATCAAGGTGACTGTTCTATTACTGATGACATTACTCTTAGTGACTGGCTTAAACGGAAAATAGCTTTTAAAGATATTTCAATCATTGATAATGACAATACTTCTACTTATGCTGAACATTTGCATCAATTGAACAATTTATTATTTAAGTATAGAATTTTGAACATAGATAATGCTTATTTGAAAGAATGTCTGAAAGAGAAAATAGTTCCTAAGGGTCTACGTATATTTAAATTCCCTAACAATGTTAAAGAAGGTACTAAGTTCTATGACAAATGACTTAACGTGTTTGATGGATGGGGCTTTGAGCTCCTGAGAAGCATTATTAAAAACAATGAAGATGGTATTGAATGTCTTATGAAGCAAATAGATGTGGTTAATGGAAAAATTACAAATGACCTTTTGTTTACAGTGGATGTAGAAAAAAAGAAATATGTAGATCTGAGAAAAGAAATAGATGTGAAATGTGAAAAAATTATAGATAGGAAAAAAAGAAAAATATTAAGGGACACATTTGAATATGAGAAGGGCACCCAATACCCAAAACCAAAAAATTTTTTTAGTTATAAAAATGAAAGATTTTTAAACTTTGATACACACAGGCATGATACTATTAATGAGTATGAAGAGGGACAGATAGGTTTGGATTTTGGACATGATGTCTTCCACCCTTTAGAATTTCCCCCACTCCGAAGGTCAGAAAGGATAAGAAACCAAAGAGATGAAAATTATCAGAAGAATGGATGGAGGGAAGGGGGGAGAGGCAGAGGGAGGAGATACTAATCACTGTCCCTGTAGAAATACTATACAATGAGAGTATCTTAAATAAAGATACTAATAATTTAGATATTAATATCGAACATAGTGGTGAGACCTCAGTTATTTGTACATGTGCCAAATATAAGAATTTCAATATTTTTAATTATACAGAATTGGAGATTAATGATTTACATTTTGAAGTGTTTTCTAAGGGACTAAATTTCATACCAAAAACTAAATGTGACACTACTAGAATGATTATTGACATGAAAATGTTTTTAAGGAAAATGAACCTAGAGTTGGTGTGTGGGAATACTTCAGAAGAAATTTGTTATTCTGATGAATTAAAGAGAAAAAGTACATGGAACCCTCCCCTACACCCACAACTAAGAAATTTTGAAAAAATCATTGAAAATGAATTAAGAAAGGCAGTTAAAACTAATTATTTTGCCCCAAACCTTACAGTTGAGGAGTTTTCACTGTTGAAGAGTTTAAAAGAAGATACCAACTTGAGAATCATGAAACCCGATAAAGGAGGTGGTTTAGTTCTTATGAGTTCTATCATGTACAAAGGTAAAATGTTCAATCTTTTGTTAGACGAGTCTAAATATGATAATATCTCTATTAATGAGATCAACATTGGTTACAAAAGGATTTACACAACTTTATATGATTTATTTTTGGATAGACTCATTGATTATAATATGTTTGAATTTTTATACAACAGTAAACCTAAAATCCCATCTATTTTTGGGATTCCTAAAGTACATAAAAATTACAGTGATCCCCCTTTACGTCCTATAGTGGCCGCAGAAGGTTCCATTATTTCCCCTTTGGCCAAATATATAGACACCAAGTTAAAAAACATTATGTTCAGAGGTGTCTCATATATTAAGGACTCATGGGATTTTTTGGGAAAAGTGAGGAATGTCACTACTGTGAAGGATATCATTTTTGTGACTATTGATGTCATTGATCTGTTTGGTTCAATACCTCATGATACAGGTATGGATTGGTTTGAAGAAGCTATTAGGTCTTTTAAAACACTAACTGATGATGACATTCTTGTATGTGTTCACCTTATGGAACTAGTCTTGAAACATAACTATCTATTCTTTTAAGGAGAATATTTTCACCAAAAAAGTGGTGTGGCCATGGGAGCAAGGTGTGCTCCAATATATGCTAACATGGTTTTGAATAGTTGGGAAGACAAATTCATTTACAATGGGATTTTTAAAGATTGTTGGGTTTTATACAAACGCTTCCTAGATGACATTATTATATTTTGGAAGGATGGCCCAGATAAGCTATATGATTTTATACAATACATCAACCAGACTACCACTTTTTTAAAATTTACTCACGACATTAATATAAATAGTATGAATTATTTGGATATTTCATTAGAAAAAGAAGGAGATTTTTTGAAGTCAAAGGTATACAGGAAAAAAACTTTTTCCAACTCCTATTTACATTACACCAGTGCACACCCTTTACACCAAAAGAAGAGCATTGTAAAAGGCCAAATGGTGAGGATTTCTAGAATGACCTCTAATCACCAAGACTTTAACGATGAAATTGATTTTGTGGTCAATATGTTCTTGGATAGAGGCTATCCTTTAGATTTGTGCAATAATATTAAATTGTAAGAGGGAGAAAAGATAGGTTTGCACCTATACTAAGCTATCCAAATCTTTCAATGGTTGACAATGTTCAAACACCTGAGCCACTAGATAATAATAATAAAAAAACAGATAAAACATTTACTCATTCATTTGTCACCCAATATAGTGGTGACGCATGTATTATAAAACAAGTGTTTTTCAAAGAATGGGATAAATTTTTAAACATCACAGATCTGGGTCTCAACAAGTCGATTGATTCTTCAGTGTCATTTTTATAAAAGGACGTAACATTAAAGATTGGTTAACAGTCCAACAGAGGGAAAACAAGAAAAGTAATAAAATCAAGGGTACATATCCTTGTGGTATGTGTTCACAATGTTCTTTTATGACTAATACACAAAAAATTTTCGTTCAAGTAAGAGAAAAGCACATTGCTGGTAAAACATATAGCAATTGCAATTCCTTTGGAGTGGTATATATTGCTCTATGCGAGATTTGCTCGGCCTTCTATGTTGGGAAGACCGAGAGAAAAATTAAAAGAAGGATTTATGAACATTTGAACGACATTAAAAAGAAGAATGAACACAACGCATTATACAAACATTTGACAATCTGCCCTTTGGCAAAATACAAATTTTTCATTCTTGATGAGGTAGCGAAAGATGAAAGAGGGGGCCTTTGGGAAACCCAGATAGAATATAGGGAATTATTTTGGCAAATAATTTTGGAGGCAAATAAATTCCCTGGGTTGAATGATAATGTTTCCCTTGCCCCAGTTTTGAAATTAAGGGCAGCTAAATTGTAGTAAATTATAGTATTCATTTACCACTTTTTTCCCTCTCTATTATTGTTTTTGGTACTTTTTACTCTTCACTTCTCCATTTTATGGTTATTTTATTGTTATTCTTTACATGTTTAGGAATATTTATTCCATCCATTACTATCTATTTTTCATATATTATATACATCATATATTTCATATATATTTTATTCATTATTACTATCATATATACATATAGATATTACTGACATTATTGACATTTAACATTTAATATATATTTATGTGTTATTATGTATTTATTTATTCACTTCAATTATATATTTAATTTATGGTTTTAGATTCTATATTATATAATATATAGTATATGTTCTATATTTGATCTGTATATATATTCGTATTTATTATTATATTTATTATATTTATTCATACTATTTTTATATTTTTATACATGTATATATTTTTGGCACATGTTTAAGTATATTGTGTACTATATATATATATATATATATTGTATTATATATATATTTTTAGATGATATATTTTTTAGATGGAATTGTTAATTATTAAATCATTCAATTATCAAATTATATATATACATGCATTTTGTTATGCATTGGTTGTAAGGAGATATGGATTTTAGACGTATTTTTTATATTTAACACATTTGTTTTCATTAGTCATGCCTGTGTGTATTCATACATTTACATTTACATATATTTATTAATTTTTATATATATATCTTTGGAAGTTTGTAAATTTATTCTTCATTGGTCATGGTTACGTGCTCAATATTTTATATATATTCATCCGTGTACAACATCTATTTATTTCAAAATATGTATATTTATTCTATATAAACACATTTATATCATATATCTTTATACATATTTATATTTTTTATATATACATTTTTCACACCATTGATTACTGTTACACATCTATTATTACTTTTCCATTTTTTATTCCCATTTTTATTCCCATTTACTATTCTTCAATAGAGAATAATTATTTGGGATGGAAATTCTATATACTTCCCAGTTTCAACCACTAGATGGGAGTATTAGTTAGGCAATTTTAATATATATAAATTTCTATTGTCAATTAAGTCCAGCTACTTATCTGTTTATGTATTATATTAAAATGTTGGTTTATCGTTTGTTCATATATCATTGGTACACATGCATTTCATGTTTTATACCTTATATTGTGTACAGAAACACAACATTTGGCTTTGGTTTGTTTAATTCATTCATTCATTCCTTGCACACGCGTATATTCATATATTATTCATGAGGATTATTAGATTTTCATTGGGTATTTCAAATTACATGCAAGCATATATAAATGGTTGTTTGTCTTGTTTTCACTTGTCTGATGAAGTCTTGTATTTGAGACGAAATACGTGTGATTTTGTTTGTTCACGTATAATAAAGCTGTTTTTTTGGAAAGAAAGTTGTCCGGTGCGGTTCGTCCTCTTCACAGTGCTTGGTTTGTTTATCTGACTAAAACTAGACTTACACTATAGAAACCAATAATTCCTCACAAAGGACTCTAGACTTTCTCTTGCCTATGCTTATCATCTTTCCAATCTACTTTATGCCTGTCTTATCCTAGCCAACCTACAATGCTGTCTAAAGTGTAAAAGTGAATTGTCTTACAATAAAATTGCTAGCTTCACTTCTAACCAGCTGTACAGTTCACACCATTGTCTTGCTCTTAACTACCTAAACTGGCTTGAACTCCCACACCAGTTACCCCTAACTGAACTGCTCCTTACTCACTCCATTATTAACAAACCTAACTCCTGCCCCACCATCTCATCCTTCATTATCTTCTATACTCCTAATCACTCTCTCTAGAGCCCTGACCAGTTTCTTTTGGAAATCATTACACCCATAAGAATAATTGACCAACACCTATACAACTACTCCATTGCCAAGACTTGGAACAAACTACCTCCTTCAATCAGAACTATAACCAACACCCTCAACTTCAAAAAGACATTAAAAGAGTCTGTATGGAACTCATGGCTCTGCTCCTGCCAAAACCCAACATAAATACTCACATCCCCTACACTTGTCCCACTCTTCTCGCTTGCTCTGATTATTTGACCTTTCAGTCTTCCTCTCTTACTTCTTTATCTTGATTTCTAATGCTCTGCTTTACTCTGCTCCAACTCCACCTTGTTGTTTCTATCTCTTCCACTTCTTCCTCCTGTATATGACCATATTTAGGTGTGGTTTCTATTCCCCTGACCTCTTCTTATCCACATGCTAATCTGCCCCCCTCTGACTCATCTGTGTCTTCTTCCTTCACGGTATACTATACTATACTATACTATAGAATATGCAAGTAGTCTATCTACTCTTTTTTGGGCTTTCTATTCCTCCTTGTACCTACCTCTTCTACCCCATTCTGTTCCTCCTTGTACCTACCTCTTCTACCCCATTCTCAGCAGTAATTTATTTCACATTTTCTTTGCATCAGGGTTTGTCGACTGTTTCATTTGTTTGTTTTTTTTTTTCTGCTTGTACACCTATTAATTCTGTACTGTATATTGAGACTTTAATGTTTCTATCATTATTCCTGTATTTTATGTCATGTTACTAAAGTTTTCTGTACTTTGTGTTACCTCGGAATAATACTTGCATTGTATGGAGATTTTTTTTCCTGGGCTTCTGCTGAAAAAGGGCACATGCTCAGTCAAACATACCCAGTTAACAAATGTCAAAATAAATAAATAGATAGATAGATAAATAAAATGCACCTCTGAGGACAGAAATAACTAGAATACTGAATTATGTCTGCTTATCTGACCACTGCTCTATCTTCTATCCCCTAAAAGGACAGATGGCTCTGACAACAATAGTCTGTGGCTATGTAGAGAAAATCTTGGAATGCTTCCATACAAAGTTCATATCAAAGACTGCCTCCATGTATTTCATGACCACAGTGCTGCAAACATCAGGTAACAAAGGAGCTAAGTCATTAATAAAGTTACATGAACACATAAATAGCCAGGATGAGGACAT
>NC_056730.1:255767238-255899738 GCF_019279795.1 Protopterus annectens
TTCTCACCTGTCCACCTAGTATCACTAGTTCTGTACATGTATTTTGGACAGGTTACCTTCATACCCCTAACCTGTACACATTATGAGTAAATGTCCTGACGTTTGACCTTGTTACATTTGTCATAGTGATGTGCCTTTCTGGTAAATTGCAGGCAAGGCATTACGGACTGTGCGGTAGATAATAGTGACTGACATTTCCATTACATGATTGGTAACATTCATAACATCCATATTCTTGGGTACGCCAGTATTCTCACGACGTTCTGACTTTGTCTGGGGTATATCTAATATAGTCCCTATTTGTATTTCATGTACTATGCCTTAGTGCAGCTGTGTTATTCTGACAGTTTGCCAGTTATGGGTACCATCTTGGTCGTACGCATGTCCATCCATGATAATTGCTTACATGACACTGATATAGGGCCCTACACATTGCCAAAATGGTTTCCACAATATCCAGTGGATGGTTTGCCCCATTACTGAGAATATAAGCGTGTGCTATACCCACATCACTCCCACGGGGCGGGCCTACGAAACCCCTGCCAAACAACACCTAGGCCCATTTCTGCATACCCATGATTCCCATACCTGACAACCTTCTACAGTACCCATTACACATGTTTAATGTGTGCAGTACTGAAGTGTGGAGACACTTACATGCACTCCCCATTCTCCGAATATCAGTTCGTACGTCATACTTTCTATCGACACGTGTCATCACCCTTGCACCTGATACTGCTGCATGTACAGCTATTTCGTATTTGCTGCGGTCCCTTCTTTTGTGTCAATGTCGGTTGACACTACATAAGATTCAATTTTTGGAGTCCTGCAATGGACACCTATCTGCATGTTTAAAGTGTAGAACTTGCTGGACTGTCACTTTCTGGCCAATGGTTTGGAATGCTGCAGTTTATTCACCTTTCCTGCATGTCTGTTTCTCTACCCATATTAGATATAATGTCGCCTATTTATGTACATATGTCATATCTACGGGACATGTCTGTTGTGTATACATATATACATGTACAATCCTCATTTCATAACTTGCTTTGGTTTACGTCTGTGGATTATGTGTATACACATATATCTATATCCATACCATACCTTTCCACTATACAGATTGTCGCAGAGTGTACAGCTGCTTGCCCCTTTATCTTCGCTGTGTTTTAAATAAACCTGTGTCTATCTGGCAATGTCGTGGCATTTCATTTGAGACTTACAGTGGGGATTTCTGGCAAGCAGTTCAGGCTACGACTGCATACCCTTCAGAGAATCCATGCTACTGACACACCCGTTATTCTATCCACTTTCTATGTTTGTTCTGACACATATCTGGTGTTTGTCCTATTTGTACTGGTAGTTTGCATGGCTTTGTCCGGTTCATACTTTACGAGGTTAACAGGTTTGAGCCATGTATAACTAACATGGAAACAGCATTCATTTACTATGCTGTGAGCGGATCACACGCACAGGCGCACTTGCATTTCCTTATTGTGGATTACGCAGGTGCATCCATATCCTTATTGTGGGTTACATATGTTTACTAAGTCTTTGTGCTTACGTGGGCTTTGTTACTTGTGACAGTACCAGTAATTATCTGTCTACGGTTAACGGACAATTGCGAAACACACATTCACCTTTACATATTTAACTGTCTGTACAGCACAGACGCATTCATTACACTTTCACATTATATGTGCTGTAGTCATTGTTCAACCGGGACTGCATTCACGTTGGCCGGATGCTGTAACCACTATACGTTTGGTGTTCTGACTCATTTATATGCATACCCATAGTACATAGCTACATTAACATATGCCTCACCGCTTCACTTATGTCACAGGCATCCATTCTCCTGCTGGGAAAAATGCGGTACTACATGTTACACATTCCCTATTCCCTAATGCTTTGGACCCACGCTGCATATTTCATCACTGCAGGGATATTCAGAACCCAAAGGCTTATAGTCCTGACACATACAGGTCTTTAATTGTCAAGGTGTTCATGTGGTGATCTGGGTTTAGGCTTGTCCGCCTGGTGAACGGAACTGCCCTGACCATGTTCAAATGTCAGACAATGCACATGGACAGGGTTTGTCCATTTTAAACATTTAATCTGTGTTTACAGACACAGGTGTTTGGGCACCTGTCAGCAGCGTATGATGTTGGCAATACATAATATGGGTGGGGGTGGTTACGATACATAATCCACGGTGAGTGGTGTTCCCATTCACATTTGACTATTTCCTGTATTCATTCTTACGAGGGTTATTATTTTGCACATGACTTAACTATGAATTAACTACGGGTATGCAGTAGTACAGTCAACATATGTGACGGCTTGTTACAGTATATATGTACGGACCTCTGTAATACTGGGGACTACCCCACATCCTTCACAAAATTTCCTGCTTATGTACATACTATTATTCCTTGTACTTTTGAAGCTTGTGAGAGCAGTAATTACATCTGTCCCTATTTGTCCACCCATCCTTTTAGGCTTTGTCCAGGTTTTGTTGCTGTAATAGGTTGAGAGGTGGTGTCGGTATGTGATTGAGTTGAATATATACTGTCGATAATTCAGTGGGGAGTAGGGATACCACTTGTTCCTCTTTGCGAGGGGAGGTCCCACTTTGGACAGTTGTGTCCTGCGACGACACCTAAGACATGGCAAATGTCCTGTGATTTTAAGACAATAATATATTTCTTCATTTCTGTACTAGTTGCATGATACAGGTATTTTGTATCTGGTACACATAACTATTATTTGGGATAGCATAAGCTATTCAAATGCTATGGCATTAGCTTTTATCTTGGCATACACATGTAATTCTGTACTTTGCACAGGCTGGGTTTTTTTTTTATCCTGCAAATTCTCACATTTCTACAAGGGATGTCCCACCTTGGCCATCTGAACAGGTGGCAACCCTAGTGGGGTGACCTGCATGGTGGACAGCTGTTCCATCCTGCGTAGTATGAATTGCATGTCTGTGTAGATACTGAACAGTACCGTGACTACACATACATGTTTTGTCCAGACGTGTACAGTAATGGACACCGTGGCATGTAAACAACTCTGAGGTTTCAACAGGTTACTTATCCCACGCACATTTTTCCATAACATTAATGCGCGGGCATTTGGATTTACGTACCTGTGATGGGATGTTTACAAACGTGGGATACATATTTGCAATCCGGACACTGCCTAGGATGATACTTCCTACTACATATGGGGAATACCCGCTATGTGTAGGTGTACGGATGCGCAAGGCTGGTAGCTGGATTCGGTGGACATTCAGACATGGGTGCGGGTTATGTGTTATACAGGGGTTGTTGCGTATTGCATTTGTATGCATGGGTTCTACTTTTGGATATCCCGGTTCCGCATATAGCATCCTGTGTGTATGTGACGGTTACATTCCTGTTCATGTGTATAGCACATTTTAATATACATATGTTTGTATGTGTTTGGTATACACTATGGACTGTCAGGTTTCTTTACGGTTGTTATATAACCACAACTGCCCTGCTGTGTACTATCACTAACACTGTGGGACTGCTGGTGACCATACCCATGGGGCTAGACGTGTGTATTGGCGGCGCCCTGACATGATGCGCTTCACTTCCACTGGGTATAACTTCTGACAGTGCAGTACATTACGGACACACGATTTTAAATGTCATTTGTTCCATGGACGGAAACTCATATTATGTTGCGTGCATTTCTGTTTTGTTCTCCATTTTGTGTGGCCGAGAACTGTCTTGCATGCTTTGCATACGTTTCATTATCCACGGACACTGATAGGTGCGATTACTATTGCAGGCAGGCTATAATATTCCGCAGTTTAGGTTGCTCATCGCCAGCTGACATTGACATGCCTCTGGGCGCAGCCTAGTAATGCCCCATGCACCCGCGCACGAGTCCTATGCACGTGGATGTGGTAGCGGCGCACCTTCATTAATATGCATATGGCGCTACTACACCATGTATACGCCGCACAGCCAGCGCAGGCCTTACACCGGCCTTGCGCCGAGCTTCATGAATCCGGGGGAATGTTTTTGCGTGGGCAAACCCTCATGTATCTCCAGCATGCTCTGCCTATATATATCAATTCCAAGATTGCACAACAGTGGAGTAAGGGTAAATTCCCTGATCCTGGTGCACATTGATTTCTTTAAAAAAACTGCCCTAGCATTGAAAATATACATCAGTAAAAATTGTTCAGCTATGTGACTACTTGTTCTTCTGGGTTACAACAGTGTGTGTGTGTGTGTGTGTGTGTGTGTGTGTGTGTATATATATATATATATATATATATATATATATATATATATATATATATATATATATATATATATATATATATATATATATATATCTGTATATATATATATATATATATATATATATATATATATATATATATATATATATATATATATACATATATATACATATATATGTGTATATATATATATATATATATATATATATATATATATATATTTATATAAATATATATATATATATATATGTGTGTGTGTGTGTGTGTGTGTGTGTGTGTGGTTCCCCTTTAAAACCTCGAATTGCTGAAAGCTCGAAATTCATAAGCCCGAGCCCAGAATCTTGAGTTTTCAGTAACTCGAAATTCTAAAGTGGACATAAAAGACATGCAAAAATGTCTTTACAATGTTTTTGCAGGGTGGCAAGCCCCCCATGTGCCCCCCACACACCCCCTACTTAAATATACCAACTCCGAGATCGCACTACAACGGGGATGAGGGAAATCTCCCATTCTGCACTATATATAGAAGCGCACAACAGGAGAATTTCCATTCCTTCTCTATAGTGTGGTCATGGAGCTGGTATATTTCAGCAGGGAAAGTGCAGGGGGACTCGGCCCCCTGCATACATGTAAGTAAACTTCCTTTTTTTTTTTTTTAGTTGTCTCCCCTTCACTATTTTGAGTTACTGAAACTCGAGAGTCTGGGCTCGAGCTTATGAAATTTGAGCCTTCAGTAACTAGTGTTTGTGAAGGGGACTATATATATATATATATATATATATATATATATATATATATATATATATATATATATATATATATATATATATATAGTCACTACTCCTTTTAGCTTTTCCAGATGTAAAATACCACCAGCCAAACCAATTTGGCACTCCAGACTAGGAACCACAAATAACCAAATCACCAAAAAGAAGGAAAGCCACACAGTCGGAATGGAGGTTGCTGAAGACTGTATTTACCCACAAATAAAATCCAAAATATTGTGACGAACCACGAATAAATCCAAGGTCAATGAATGCTGCAAACTTGTAGTTTATTATTTAAGGAAACTAACAAAACATAACTTGCGTCAACCTAGGTTTCGTCCGTCTCCGCGGAATTCTTCAGAACACAAGTTACAACACAAATCAAGCCGCTTAAATATACGCAAAACAATTAATTAATCAATGAGTAATTAAAGTTATATAAATTCTATAATGTACTCTTGTATACCATATAAGAAATAATGTATAATAGTATATGTGTATGTCCTACAAATAAAAATACAATATGCAATATGAAAAATGAAAAAATAAAAAATGTGTATTAATATATATAAATGCCCATATAAGTATATACATATGTATATGCATAAATAAAATATATATACATTAAATTACCAACTATGAAAAATTCAATCTCTACTATGCAACACTGTGTGTTTAAAATAATATGGATTAAAAATATATATATTTAGGTTTAAAAATAATGGGAATTAAAAAAAATATATATATATATATATATATATATTAAAATAGATGAAAAATTATTAACTACATGAATAAAATACAAATAATGTAGTCAATATATAAAACATTACATTATAATGCTACTTCCCTTTTATATTACAAAGTCTTAAAATTGGTTTAATGCTAACAAACTCATTTAACCCGGGATACTGGTAAGCATTTAATAAAATCTGCATCCTTAATTCTAATATATCCAAATTGTATTTGGTAATCTTGCCCTGTGGATCATTCATTAAGTGCGACACATCAAAAAACTTAAATTGATGGTTTTTATATTGAACTATGTGTCTAGCTAATGCATTAGTAAGCTTAATATTTTTAATATCTGACAGGTGTTCCCTTATTGTATTTCTCAAATGTCTACTTGTTTTACCAACATAAAAAGCATCGCAGTGTTGACAAACTGCTATATATATAACATTAATTGTATAACAGTTAATATGTTCATAAATCTTAATAATATGTTTATTAACTGTTACCGTTGTACCAGTATTAACCATATGTACACATGTGGAACACCTGCCACATTTATAATTTCCAATTTGTTTATTAGATCTACTGACTCCATTTATACTTACACTTTCAAACATTTCCTTAAATGACATGTCTTTTCTATAAATATATGTAATATTCCCGTTGAAAAAAGTTCCCAAAGTGTTATCCAAACTTATTAAATTCCAGTTTTTCTTAATAATAGTTTTAATAACGTATGATATGTCATTGACTGTAGTAATGTAAAAAGGTATTGTATTGGAATTATAACGTCCATTATTATTAGTGTTAATTCCACCCACAGCAGTACTATGATTGCCATTCAAAATGGCTTGGTAAAGTCCATTCTGTCTTTTATTTTTCACTTCTTCAGAAATACTTATACATAATATTTCTGGATAATTTTTCATTTTTCATATTGCATATTGTATATTTATTTGTAGGACATACACATATACTATTATACATTATTTCTTATATGGTATACAAGAGTACATTATAGAATTTATATAACTTTAAGTACTCATTGATTAATTAATTGTTTTGCGTATATTTAAGCGGCTTGATTTGTGTTGTAACTTGTGTTCTGAAGAAGTCCGTGGAGACGGACGAAACCTAGGTCGACGCAAGTTATGTTTTGTTAGTTTCCTTACATAATAAACTACAGGTTTGCAGCGTTCATTGACCTTGGATGTATTCGTGGTTCGTCACGATATTTTGGATTTTATTTGTGGATAAATACAGTCTTCAGCAACCTCCATTTTGACTGTGTGCCATTCCTTCTTTTTGGCAATTTGGCACTCCAGGGTCACAATTCCTTTATGCTGCTTAAAATTAACCAACTGAGCAATCTCTATATTTGTCTGTCTGTCTGTCTCTCTCTCTCTCTCTCTCTCTCTCTCTCTGCACAAGGTGGATACTAATATTTTAATTGCATTGGTTTTATGTATTTATACTTATATATATATATCAATAACAAATTAGCCACAAGTTTCTTTCATATTGGTGAGTTTTGAAAATTACATTTTAAAACACTTTAAATAAAATCCATCAACTTGCCTGATTTCTAATAAATAAACTAATAATAAATAAATTAGGTAAGTAAATAGTTATATAATTTATTTACAACATCTGCATAATTCTAATACATCTTGCCATAAAAAGGAATTACTTAACAGAAACACATAAAGCAGTACAGAGGAAAAATAAATATCAGGTCCATAGAAAACTAATTGGAGCTGCTGTGTATGTGAATGCATCCTGAAGTGCTTCCATTCTTACAATACATTTTATTTTGAGTACTTTACTAAAGAGCATCTTAAATGTTGACAGCTGGGATCTTTGTGCTATACTTTCTATCATAAAGTATTTTAGGTATGAGAATACTGAACAGTATTTTATTTGTTTACAGAAGTAGGAGACTGATCCCTTTGGACTGTTTTTGGAGCCAGCTTGTGATGATAAATAAACAAGAAGTAAGAAAACACTGTGGTTTATGGGGAAAACTGAACATGTTAAAACCCACCAAATATTTGAATTTTCCACTTGCTGAAGTGAAAGAATTTAATAAAAAGAAAAATATAAATAAGTGTGAGTATTTAACAATATGACTTAACATTGAATATGATTTATTTAGATCCATTTACAATATTTAAAATTTTGAGATAAGGAAAATTATTAAGAGTAATTGGTTGATGGAGTAATAAAGGGGGAAGAGGAGGTAATATATGCAGATAATTAAGATAGAAAAGCAATAAAGATTAATTCAGGTTTAGAATATCAGTGAAAAAAATGGTTCTAGACACATCCTGGAGAGATATTTAGTTAGGAGTAAATTATTGGAGATAATTTGTATCCACTGCAAAAACTTAAAATCTGATTCCACTCAAGCCTACCTCCTGATGCAATCTCATCTAATACATAGATTGCATGTCTGAGGAAAATCATTTAACTTTTTTATAGTGAGCAAATGTTCCTCCACTCCAGCATATTTCAGCTTTGCCTCTTGTATCCCTCAACCACCCTACCCACCCACACTTATCGATACTTACTTTATATTTGCACAAACCTCAGAGTAAAGTATAATGTTTGCAACTAAAAATATGTCAATATCTGTTTGATTTCATTTATATGAATGTACGATTGCCTATGCCATAAGCGATAATTTAATATAGATGTTTCTTGTATTAAAAAATCTCAGGGTAAGGAGAAAATACCTTTTAAAGGTGAAACATGGCTTGCACTTCTCCAATGTCTCATTCAACATAAAACATGGCAAATCTATTTCAAGAGATGACACTTTGGGGGACAGCTTTACATCCCATATTGCTAGGGGACATCTATATCATAACATTGACAGCTTAGGTTGCCAAATTCAAATCATTGACATCTAAGCATCTAAAGCTAAAAACAGCGAACGGCCAAATCACTGAATTCTTTCCTATGGAAAGAATTCAGTTGGCCGTCTGCAAACAAAATAAGCAAATACACCCAAACATAGTGGGGGGTAGTGCCTCCCACACCAACCCCCCTAACTAAATATACCAACTCCAAGACTGATTTACACTGGGGAAAAGGCAAATCTCTGAGAACGGCCATGCATATTCTTTCACGAGAAAATAATTAGATGATGTAGCCATTCGCTATTTTAAGCATTCGACCCTGGGTGTTGATGAATACTCATTTGACAACCTAAGCTGCTGGCAAATCAGTAGGGAACCACTGGGGAACTATATTTCAGCAGATGCAGATGTCCCAGAGAATTTATGTTGGGTGATTTATAAAGGTGCATGTATAGCTGGTAATCTTGGTGAAGTGCATTTAAGAGTAGATCTGAACTGAGAATGTATTTTATTACTTTGAAAGTTACAGGCAAAGATTTTCAGTATTAACACACAGGCACTAAGAAAGTAAAGTCAATTAGGTAAAATATTGTAAGTGTAGTCTGAAGAAAATGGATCTTTATGAAATGTTTACTCTGTAGTAAGGGAAAGGATTCCATTATAATGATTTGGTTGATAAGAAATCAAGTAGCAAGTCACAGCTTTGCATTTTGAAAATCACATGACCTTTGAAATAAATGAAAACTGTTGTACCATTGAAGGAGCCAATGCAATAAAATCAAGTACAATACAGACACGGCAGCAAGCAAGATTTTTTTCAGGGGGGGGGTGCAATAAGGAGAAGAACACCTTGATATACTTTTGGATTTCATTTGTTAAACATGAAGCAGGATGTAAAATTTATGATTTCACCATCTACCTCAATAGAACAATGAGTTGGTAGCGTCTAACTGTTTGTTGACTTTGGTTGGCATGTGTCAGCTGGAAGATACAGACTTGAGTTTCTGAGAGGTATTAGACATCATGACTTATTTTTGTGCTGTTCATTGATAAGTAGTTATTTTATAGCCTTGTTAGTGTGAAAAGGTATAGGGATTGTTCAGTTACATCAGGCATTGCATTGCTCCTATAAAGAGTCATATGAACAGTGTAAAGTAATAAATGGTTCTGCACAAAAACAGAAGGAATACGATTAACAATAAATAAGAAAAGAAAAGAAGAAATGAGAATGGATTCTTGTAGTACTGCTTGTTTAAATGGAGTAAATTCTAGAAATAAATAACTCAATTTAACTCTGAATTCTTGGTTCACTGCATACTTTTTAGAGCAGTTTCTAATTGTAGAACTAAGGCCTACATTGACTAGTGCTGTAAGGAGAAGCTAATCGTCTATCAGTTTAATACTTTTGTTGAATTTAAGTTACACTGAGGTTGCTGTTGTTTAGTATTAGCACAATGTGATAAGTGAAGGCCCAGATTACAGTCACATTACTCCTGCCTCTCCCAACTGACTACAATTCAAGAAGGAGGATTAAGAAAATAACATGTTTCCTTCAAGTAATTTGAAAGCTTTAAGTATATCAGTTTTTCAAATAGTTTACTTACTGTGGAGAATGCACGTATGGGATTAATGTCAGTGGAGGCCCTGAGGTTAAAATTTTTGGTCATGGTAATATTCATCATCATCTTCAATCCCTTATTTCCCATTTTTTTTCAGGGGTTGGAGTGTCATATCATCTATCATGGCCTCTTTTGATTCAGTGCCACTCTTCTACTTTCTCCAACAATTATGCCTGACCATTGCGGGTCTTCTCTCTTACAGTCTATCCATCTCTCTACTGGAAATTCTCTTTCGCTCTTGACTTCTTCCTATCTGTCCCAAATCTTCTTCACCAGAATATCTTTTCTGCACATGTGCCCAAACCATCTCTTTGACCTTCTCTGCAAATAGAGCTACTTGGCTTCTGCTCTGATGGCCTCATTTCTTCAGCTGTCCTACTGTAAGCAACCTACCACCTGTCTTAGCTACTTCACCTTCATCACTGCTAGTTTCCTCAACTGCTGTCTTTACTGGTCACACTGCTGCTTTGTACAACTTAACTTTCAGCTTATTTGACATTATCTTTTGTGCACTATCCTTATCACTCTGTGCCATTTAGCTACAGACCCTCTAAATCTAGCTGGACCTCCTCATTCAGACTTTCCTTCTCCTCAACCTCCCCACCAAGATACCTGAAGCTGTTAATCTGTTCTACCATTTTCCCATCTATCTCAATTTTCAGCTTCTTCTGATTTCCCCAATTTACTGTCATTACAACTGTCTTATCTGCCTTCTGTTTAATCCTGTGTGCCTTCAGTTTTGCATTCCATTCCCCTATTATTTGCTAAAGTTCTTTCTCAGAGTCTGCCTATAATGCCACATCATTTGTGTGTAGCAGCTTTGTTGACCTATCCTCTCCAATCTGTTTCCTGATGCCGTCCATCACCAGTATGAACAGCAGCAGGATTAGAGATGAACCCTGATAAAGACCCACTCCCACTGGGAACCCCTCAGTGAGACTGAATGCTGTTCATACTTGAGTCTTTGGGTCCTTCACATATCCTGCACTAATTCTACTAGTGTTTCTGGGACTTTGAACTACAGCAAGACAGCCCAAATCAGCTTTCTTTAGACCAAGGAATGCCCAGATGGACTTTTTCCTCATCTCCAACTTCTTCTCTGCTATCTTTCTCACTGTTAACATTTGGTTGGTTATGCTACATACTCATCTGAATCCATACTGCTCATCTCCTATCTTACTTTCTACTACTCTGCATTAATTTATCAATCACCCTATCCAAAGCTTTCCTACAGTTTAACAGGAGACTGATACCGCTATAATGCCCACAGTTGTAGATGTCCCTTTTGTTCTTATACACTGGGACTAGCATGCTTAATATCTAGTCATTTATGAAATACCATTCTCTAGATGCTGCTATGAGTATTCTCAGGACACATTTCTCCCCATCTGACCCACCATGTTGATCATATCTGTTGTGGCCTCATCTAAATTTGCTGGGCTATCCCTGACTTTATTTTCCTTAGTGCTGTTCTTACTTCTTCTGTGGTGGACTTCTCCTTTTCTTTCATTGTAGGCTGTGTCTGTGATGTCATACCATCTGTGGGATTTTCTTCATTCAGAAGCTGCTGGAAGTGCTCCTTCTAGCTGCTTTTTGATTTTCTGTGGGCTGGTGAGCAGGTTACTGCTGACATCCCTTATGTAGGGTGTCTGACTAACTTCTTTATCTTTTTGTCTTCGACTTGCAACTTGATAGAATTTTTTTTTTTTTGCCTTCTACTGAGTCAGTTTTCAGAAGCTGGCAGAGTGCCTCTAATGCCTTGTTCTTTGCTAGTGTATCTTCTCAGTTAGTCTCTTTGTTAGCCAATCAGTATTCCTTTTTAGCCTGGTCTGTCTTTTCTACCTCCCACTTTTTCCTGCACTCCTTATTTGTTTTGATGACTTCCTGAACTTCTGCATTCCACTCCCAACGTTCCTTATGTTCCTTATTTCTATATTTGGCTCAATTGGGTATCTGCTCTATAGCCCTCAAACTTGCTGTTTTGAGTTGCTGCCCTTCTTCTTCAGCTCCACCTAATACCTCTTTTCTTCCACAGGTGCTAGAGTCCTGAGTAATTCCTTCAACTCCTGTGCTTTCTCTCCAGTCAACTTCCAGGTCTTCAGCCTAGTCTCTGTTGGCTTCAGCACTTTGTCTGACCACTGCTTGCACCTGCTTTTGCCAGCCAGGTGTTTATGCTGTGGGCCGATCATTTCACTAGGGATGATTTTGCAATTACAGATTATAGCCAATGCTCTTTCCTTACTAGAAGAAAGTTTACCTGAGTTGCAAGTTGGACAGTCTTGTATGTCATCTTGATGTACCATGTGTGGGTTACCATCAGGCTATTTGCCAGACAGAAGTCTAGAATATCCTTTCCTTCTCTATTCTTGTTGCTCCACCTATGTGGACCAAGGATGTCCTTGTATTCTGTTCTGTCCTCATCTCCAATGTGCACACTTAGGTCAACCATTATCAACAATAATTCACACCAGTCTGCTTTATCTAGTTAGCTCTGCAACTGCTGTCTAAATTAATTTGTCCTTACTATCACAGCTCTGCTGTGGTGCATAGCTTAAGATTATGAATAGTACCCTATCCTTGCATTCTAGTCTGATTGTCATGAGTCTATCATTAATTCTGATGACATCTCTCACTGTCTTCTAAAACCTGTCCCTCACCACAATTCCCACTTCTCCTGTGTAGTAGACTCTGGACGTTATGCCAAGTGTCTTTGCTGAACTGCCCTTCAATCTTCTCTCCTAGATACATAGGATGTCCCACCTTCTTATTATCATTATGTAGTCCACTTCCAAGTTGCATCCTCCACGTGAAGATATATTGATTGCAGCTTTGTTCATATTTGGCTGGTTGACTGATTATACATCCAGCTTTTGCTCAATCCTAGGTGACCTAAGCTGAGCAAATGGACACTGGCCAGCCAATAATTTATTGATACAGGGCTTCTGGGCTTTATGCTAGGTACACACTGGTCAAAGGGGCACATACACCCTTCCAGCATTAGCATGGGGCCCTGGTGTACGTCACTTATCATCAACAAATACCAATGTCCATCTGGTGACATTAGTCAACGTGGCTGAATCACCTAGGGCCAGCCAACTTTTACATGCTTAAGTGGCTAGCCCTGACATGCTGTTCAGTCTGTGATCTGAGTTGTCCTGTGTTGATGATACTGAGCACCACAGTTGATGCCCAAAGTGGTTGCTGTATGCAGTTCTTCACCCAACAGGGCACCATCTAGAGAAAATGTTGCTGTCCATAGCTCCATTCTTGGGTGCGTTTGTGGAAAAAACATTCAGTATTTTTTGGGAGGTTAAAGAATCCCTAGAGAGACCCAGGAAGCACATGAAACTCCATACAGACATTGGTCAGAGACCAGGATGAAACCTTGTGCATTGGTAGAGAAGCCTTAACCATTATATCAACTGGATGAGCGACTGCCTCTGTTGGTGAGGGTGAAAATGCTGTTTTATGGTTTTGGTTTCTTTCAATAAATATATATTTTGTTGATCGTGATGTTGAAGATGTATTGCAGATATTTCCTTTTTTTTCCATACCTGGATCAACTGTATATCTATTCTATAGTCCTCACACATGCTGTTTTGAGGTGTTGTCATTCTTCTTCAACTCTGAAAAAGTAAATAAACTATGGGGTAATGTATCTGCTGCTAGTGGAACATCCAGTGAAATTTATTCTAGTTGCTCTATAATTTCTTTGGAATTGATTTACTAGAAGTAGGAGGGGTATTGAAGAGAGGTGAATATTCTTTGAGGTGTCTGTGACTTCTTTTTTTTTTTTTTGTTCAAATATTTTTATTAAATTTAAATACATAAAACTATCACAATCATTCTAATGTAAGTTTTGAATGGATAACTATATACAATATTTACATTTGGCCTAATATGAGAAAGTTTCACAAAGAAAGAAATAATAGATCTTTTCATTTACCAAAATACAATCAATATATTTATAAACATTCAGTCAAATTATAGATAATGAGTTGTTTTAAGAGTTTCAGTTAAAACAATTTGATCCAAGGATTATCAGTCCATTTCCTGGGATAAATTCTTGTTTCTTTGACTTTTATTTCTATGGTTGCTGATTCTTCTAGTAATGATAGGAATTCTTCAGTGGAGGGTGGTTCAGATGATTTCCATTTTCATGTTAAGCATTTTCTTGCCACTGCTAAAATTGTTAAAAGGAGATAAAAATTGTTTCTCTTCATGTTGTTTATAACATTTACATTTAGTAAGTCTGTGACATCTGTAGATCAGTATGTATGTATACATTTAGGAAGCTTACCATGGGCTTGCACAAGTGTATAAATACTGAGCATGTGTGAGCCTGACTGCCATTTTGTAGTAAGCTGTTGAGATGTGAATATTCATGTCTGTGTAGTCTGCCAGTTTGTTTATATTTTGTAGTGCTGCTATCCATCCTGATGTGTTTCTGTGTAATAAAACATAAAAATGAACTACCCCATCTGTTCTAATTCAATTGTAAACCAAGACAATCGACATGGTGTTAGAATGGGATCCAGATTCAAGGCCAAGAGACACCCAGTTAATATAGAGGAATGGATCATCCCTACTGCACGTATAACTTGTAAAACAAGTCAGAAATGAATTCCAGGTATTAAAAACTTGCTTAAATGATTTCTTACTCAAAGAATATAAAATGAAGCACTCAGAATGCTCAAAATTAATTTCTATTTAAATGAAATGTCCGAAATTGTGACATATTAATACAAATATTTGAAATAGTTATGAAAGTGTTTGAAATAGAATCACATAAAATGTATAAAAATAAGGAAAACAACCGCATTTTTTTTCACTGTGTGCTATTTTTTCAGATTAATTAAAGCTATTCAAGATATTCAAAATATACAGAGTGTTTGCAAGTTTGTGTAGTATTAAAGTACAGTTATTTTGCAAGATATAGCCATTTCAAAGCATATTTCACCAAGTACAGTATTTTGTAGAGTTTATTGTGCATTGGAATTTTATTATAAGTACTGGCTGTGGCTGTGTGTGCATGTCCGTACATAACTACAAAGGCCATATTTGCAGTGTGCTTAAGCATACTTTGTTGACATGGCTAAAGGACTCCTCAGACTAGCTCCACTTGTATTTGATAATAATATTGCAGAGAATTGGAGAGTGTTTGACCAAGAGTATGATATTTTCATACAAGCTGCATTTTCTGATAAAGATGAACATACAAAGGCATTTATTCTGCTTAATTTAGCTGGCCCAGAAGCCATAGAAAGAGAGTGTTCATTTGTGTGTGTATCTGCTGTGTTTGCAGGAGAGGGGTAAAGATGTCATATAGTGGTACCGGCTGAAACAAGGGAAGACCCAGAGTGATTAAAACATCAGCACAAAGCCATAAGTAATGTGGCACAAAGCCGAAAAATAGGGACAATTTTTAAATATTGCTCTTACAAACTTAGAAAGTTGTTAGAATATCAGATTTTATGTTAGCATGATATTTCTGAAGGGTATGAAATCTAAAACTCAAATGTCTGTCATTATTTTCTAACTTCTGTCTTTAATGATTTGCTACTAATTTGCTAGAAAACCACAGACATATGAAAAATTTACAAAAAAATATGAGGCAAAAATCTGGACATTCTTCAAGAATCTGTACAATTGAGAGGTATGGTGTAACCCCCAAACAAATATTAAAACGGAAAGGCACTTATTTTACACAAGGGATCAAAAGCCTGGTGAAACATTTGCAGCATATATATCTCGCTTGAGTAACAAACCTAAAATGTGCAGATTTGGTGATTTAAGGGATGACTTGATAAAAGATAGATGTGTGTGGTATTAAAGATGATGCTATGAGAAAGATTTTGCTTCATGACAGTGATTTAACTTTAAATAAGACCATTGAGATTTGTCAGATATATGAGCTAACAGAAAAGCACACAGATATGATTGCAAATGAGAGGTACATGTTTCCAGTATCTTCTAGTGCTAATGTTGATAGTAAGCAGCCATGGTTAAAAGAAACAGGCACAAGCACATGGGGACTGTTGCAGGTTTTGTGACAGTCCCTCAGAAACCCCATAGCTTTCTAGCAAATTTCAGAATGCACACAGTCTCAGTGAAGCATAATAGTGACTCAACAAAATAAAAAAAATGTGCCTCTACCCAGTTTCATAGTCAACTGTTGTAATTCTGGTGCAAATCATGTGTCTGAAAGAGAAAAGTGCTTAGCTTTTGGCAGGGCCAGCCTTAGCTGAAACGGCGCCCTAGGCGAAGTACTGCTCTGGTGCCCCTTAAGCCCCACCCACACCAAACTCGAGGAACACCCCTATTTAAGCCACACCCGCTAACTTTGGGATCCTAAAAACAGAGATGGCTAACTTCATGGCACACATGCAAATGGAGAATAGTTGCATGACTGCCAAATCATATACCAATGCATTGTACAAGCACGTATACAAATGCATGCATCTCACTATACCCAATAGAACCACAACACTCTCCTCCAAAAAAAGGAAGCCAATCTGGTGGTCCCCTGCCATAAACAAACTCTATAACAGAAGGAGGAAACTGATGCGGAATAAGGTGAAGTCACAAGACTGGAAAAACTCCCTTATCTGCCGCAACAAAAAGTTGAGATCCCTCATCAAATCCTCTAAAGCTAGGTATGAAAACAGAATTGCAGCAGCTAGTAAAGACAACCACAAGGCCTTCTATAGTTATGTAAAGAATCTCCACGGTAATACCCAGATTTGCTCTAAGCTACTTCACAATGGTACCTCCTATACTGAGCCAACAGATATTGCCAATATACTGGCCAACAGATTCAGTGCCAGCTTTACCCCCCCAAAGGACCAATCACACCACCAGTAGATTGCCAGGCACCCAGTATTACTGCTGCACAGATTAAAACAACACTCTCCAATGCCAGGAATACAGCTTCTATGGGACCTGAAAATATCCCTGGATGTGTTCTACATGAACTACAGAATGAACTGGCACCTCATGTGTGTGCCCTGTTCGATCACAGCCTCACCTCAGGCTTTGTCCCTGCCGAATGGCACACTGCTACAGTCATCCCTCTCTATAAAGGAGGAGCGACTGCAGACCCTGGGAACTATCGCCCCATTAGCCTGAAGAGTCTAACATGCAAAGCTATGGAACGCATAATCACGGACCTAATAAACAAGGATATAGGGAATCTCCAAACACTGGATACCACACAGTTTGGCTTTGTGAAGGGTAGATCATGCCTGCTAAACTTGGTTGACTTCTTTGAGTCAGTCACCAGACCTTGATCTGCCCAAGGCTTTTGATACCATTCCCCAACTCAGGAATCATAGAAAAACTCACTAAACTTGGCATCAACCCCTTATAGCACTAGGTGGGTTGCAAACTGGCTCACAGACTGACGATTAGTCACGAGTGGAGTCCCACAGGGTTCAGTCCTGGTTTCTCTCCTGTTTGGTATCTACTTCTCTGTAGTCCAGGCCAACACGAAGGGACTCTGGCTGACAATGTTCACAAACAATTGCAAGTTGGGAGCTATTATTAACTCCGCAACTGATGTTGACATGCTACAGAATGATCTCACTGTGACCAACAACTGGTGTCAGAACCATAGCCTTAAGCTCAATGCCAAAAAATGTGGTATCCCCTTTGGGAAAAACCCATTTCCCATGAATTACCACACTGATGGTAGTCCAGTGAGATCTGGGAACACAGGTTGACAGCAACCTCTTTTTTGATCACCACATTGACACTGTGGTCAGAAAGTCCTATTTGGCACAGCTCATTACTAATGGGGGTTTGCATGCAGGAAGAAAGAGATCATTGTCTCCCTCTACTCTTCCCTCATTAAGTCAATCATCAAGTACAATGCCCCATTTGGCATGTACCTCACTAGACACCTGCAACAACTGGAGATGCCGCAAAACATACCTCACAAAGAGGAGATCCTGGACCTTAAACACTTGTCCTATATGGACAAACTCAAAAAACTTCCAATTATTCTATGTCTCATATCACCTACTTAGAGGGAATCTCTGCTCGACTTACAAAACCATGTATAGCCCAGCTCTGTTAGAAATGCTACATCGAAAAGAAATCCCAATCCCTCCACACCACATGCTCCAGAGACCTCAACCTCATTATCACAATTAACAGAACATTTTGGAGGGACAGGTTCATAACCCAGAGACTGCCTATGCTATGGAACAGACTTCCCATACATGTCAAGCAGAGCACCTCGCTGACCCTCTTCAAGAGAAATCTTGATGAGTGGATGGGAAACAGAAAATTCACCCTGGTGATAACTCTAGTGGCTCTACTCGTCAGAGGCACTAGGAACTACGGTCAGGTGGCACTATGCCAGGTAATCTTATGGCTAGGCTTGTAAAGGCTCCATGGACATTAGCCTAGTACACACCTATGAACCTATAAATCTGTGCCTGCCTTTCCCAGATGTTTGCGTGTGTGTGAAAAAAAATCTCCAAGATTGTGTGTCACAGCTACTTGGGCAGGGACACTAAGTACTGGCTGGACAGAGTGTTGAAGGACTTGGCTTGGAACCCTGGTTAAGGACTCAACTCTTACTGGTTATCTGGAGAAAGAGGGAGAAACTGTGTGCTCTTAGGGGAAATTGCACTTGTTGCAAAGAGTGGCATCTGGAAATAGTGTGTGTACTTGTCATCCTCTCAGGGTATGTCCCCCACTGTTTTCAGTGTTGAGAACTGAGGCTCCTTGATTACTTGTCCAAGGGTGGGACATCACAGCCCTAGGGTTAGCACCTGTCCCACTTTGTGAGGGACAGTCCCTCTTTGGGAAGTTGTGTCCTGCAAAAAAATTGAAAAAATGGCAAATGTCCGGAGATTTTAAGGACACAATTTCCTATATTTTTATGTAATAGCTGCATAAAATAGTTTCTGTGTCTGAAACATCTAAATGTTATAAGAAACAGAATAAGCAACTAAAATGCTACAGGAATAAGTTTTTATTTAGTCAAAAAAGTGAAGTTATACCCTCCATACTGGTCATGGCTATGTTTCGCCCTACAAAATCTGACATTTGTACCAAAAATGTCCAACTTTAGGCATTTGAAAAGGTGACAACCCTACACAGCCCCAATGAAAACATTTTGTGGCAAATGGCTCTGACAGGTGCAGAAATTCAAAGCTAGATTTTTTTCCCCATTATTTGCTCGTAGTGGTCCTTTAATGCATACAGTACTGTTTTACAGTGTCCCTGTTTCAGTTAACAGCTAAGCTGCTGTGCATCATCAGCGTTCCTCTTACTTCAGTGATAGTCTTATTGCAGTCAGTGTATACAGTGGCACAAATGCCTCTTCTACCAAACATCCTGTGCCTTTTCCCAAGTGACTTATTAAAACACGTACTGCATTCAGCCTGCATTCAGCATTACAATCCTCAGCAACCACATTATTAAAATCCACACATTTTAGCTACAGTTGAATGTATATACATCTAGACTGAGAAGGACACGATTGATGATTTACCGACCATTGAAATAAACGGAATTACCGACTGCAGCTGAGGATTTGTAGTAGCGAGCACTGCCCATGCCTATGATTAATCCACAATATGTGTATGCCCATAAAGATGTACATGCTGGAAAGGTTCAAAAAGACTTCTAGCGTAATAAAAACATATGCTGGAGAAATCGCCGACTTAAAGCGCAATGACTACAACTAAATACAGCCAAAAAGTAACAGAACCAAGCGAATCCTCCATGGTAGAAGTAGGCGGGGGACTAGAGGATAGCCCGAATTTCCAATGCTAGGACTGGCTTGCTGAATGCACGCAGACTTCCACTTAGTTGTTTGTTTCAAAATAAGCAGGATGGGATACATACCACTCTTTAAAAAAAAGTTTAAAAACAACTAAGAAAGCTTTACAAATAAATAAAAAATTCACCCGATTTGACAACCCTAGTATGTAACAGGATTTCACGTTACAAACTGGGAATTAATTTGAACACCACCCCTACCTGATAGGCATCTAGCTGCTCATAAATATCATCTGCTTATTACCCATTGTAAGCTCGTGGTTTCCATGACTGAGTGCATTACAGAAGTGGGGGAGGGTGCAAGGCTACAATGGGGCCGGGCGCAATGCTGACAAGTGAAGATTGGGGCCGGGCACAATGCTGACAAGTGAAGATTGGGGCCGGGTGCAATGCTGACAAGTGATACAAGTGAAAAGTGAAATTGCGCCCTTTCTAATGCTGGCCTTTATGGCGCTCTAGGCGGTCGCCTAGTTTGCCTATGCCTAAGGCCAGCCGTGGCTTTTGGTCAGCAATGCCACAAATGCAATAAGTGAAATAATTTCAAAAGGTTTTGTAAATCAAATAAAGCTCACTCTTTTATTAAAAAAGAACATTCAAAGAGACAGGCTGATCAATTTGAAAGCTGTGACCCTACTTTTTATTTTGATGGTTTGTCAGGGCTTAATGAAACAGTCAATGAAGTAGATTTATGGGAAAAGAATGAAGTATTTTGTACTGCTCAGATAAAAGGAAGACCCATAGAGCTCAAAGTTGACACAGGTTCAAAGTGAAAGGCTATGACAGCAGAAACATTTGCTAGAGTATGTGCTATTGAAATGTTTGATTTGGCAAAGTGTGCGAAGCTTGTTGCTTATGGTGGTGAAGAAATTCAGACCGAAGGTTCAGGAGTGCTTTCGTGTTACTCTGCTCAGAACAGCTATGGTTTGCAATTTTATGTAGTCAAAAGGCACGTACAATCTTTATTAGGCCTCAGAGCCAGTTTGAAAATGGGACTATTTTCATTTAATAAAGAACTGCACCATGTAAGCTTGAAAGACCACTGTTCTAATTTCACCCAGTCTGTTTTCTGTACCTATGCTGATCATTTTGAAGACAAACTAGACAAACTCCCAGTTGTGTACTCCATGAAGTTAGACCCTGAAGTCAGTCCAGTAGCCAGACTAGCCCAGAAAGTCTCAGTACCTATGCGGAATAGAGTCAAGGCTGAGATAGATAAAATGCTGCAGTAAGGTGTGATTTGTCCAGTTGACAAACCAACTGAATGGGCATCTTCCATTGTAGTGGCTCATAAGAAAAGCTCAGATGATATCAGAATATATATTGATCCATGAGATTTGAGCAAAGCAGTGAAAAGATCTCATCATCTAATACATACTGTCAAGGAAGAAGATACACTCATGCCAAATGCCATTACATTTTTCTGTCTTGGATACAAAGAGTTAATTTTGGCAAATTTTGCTTGACTGTAAATCTTCACTGTTAATCACTTTCAGTACTCCTTTTCGCAGGTACAAATTTTTGAAAATGTCACTTGAGATAAATTCTGCCAGTGAAGTCCTCCAGCCTGCCATAGAACAATTTTTTTCTGGGTATCAGGTGCTATTATACTAGACAATGTTCTAGTAGGAGCTACTGGTGAAGCTGAGCATGACAAAAACCTCAAGAACATTCCTGAAAGAGCATGCAAAGTGACTTAAGCTGAATCCTCTGAAGTGCAATTTCATGCTTTGACAGGTTACTTATGTTGGTCATCTGTTTACTAGTTGAGGCTTATAACCATTACCTTCCAAGCAAACAGCAATTCTTGAGATGCCAGCTCCAGACAATGTTAAAGCTCTACAATTTTTTCTTGGCATGATTAACTACCTAGACAAGTTCATTCCAGACTTAAGTCAACTTTCAACATTGCTTAAAGAGCTGACACTCAAAGATCTATCCTGGTTATGGTTAGAACAACACCAAAGAGCATTTGATATCCTGAAAAAGAGAATTGCTAGTCCACCAACTCTCAGATAATATCATGTTCACAAACCAATAACTCTTTCTTGTTATGCTTTGAAGTTTGGTCTTGGTGCAGTCATTCTTCAGGAGGGTAGACCATTAATCTATGCATCCAGAACTCTAATCCAAACTGAGATGCAGTATGCTCAGACAGAGTAAGAATTCTTGAAAATTGTGTTTGCATGTTTGAAGTTCCATGATTATATTTATGGCCGATCTATCCAAATCAAAACAGATCACCAACCTCTTGTCACTATTTTGAAAAGCCAATGTATACAGCTCCTGCCAGATTGCAACACATGATGTTGAAATTTCAAAAGTATAATTTCAATCTTGCCTACACAAAAGGCAAACAACTTTATCTTGCTGATACTTATCCAGGTTGCCCACTAATACTACTGAACAGCATGAAAATGAGAAACTTGATTTTGAAGTCATGGAAGTGAGAAATTTTTCTTCCACCCATCTTGATGAGCTTAGAAGTCATACAGCCATAGATTCAGTTCTTCAGATGCTCAACCCCTTTATCAGTCAAGGATGACCATCAAAGCAACCTTTACCTCATGACCTACAACCATATTTTTCTTACAGAGATGACATTTTGTTTGACAATGGTATCACCGTGAAAGGTCAAAAAGTGACCCAAAATCCTTACAAAAGGAGTACAAAATGTACATTACCATCTTGCATCATGGTCACTCAGGAACTGATTCTACCAAAAGAAGGGCAAGAGAACTAGTATTTTGGCCTTCTATGTCAAGGGAAATTGAAAGAGTACTTTCATTGTGTTCTGTATATAATAGTACTAAGTCCATCAAAAGGAAGAACCATTTCAGCTAAACCAGATTCCTGAACTACCTTGGTCGATAGTAACTACAGACATTTTTGAATGGAATGGTCAACATTACTTGGTGTTAGTAGACTCTTATTCAGACTGGGTCGAGATTCACCTACTTCCTACCCTAGCATCCAGTGCTGTCAATACTAAGTTAAAGCATCATTTTGCAGTCCATGCTAGTCTGCACAAAGTTATTTCTGACAATGGTACATAGTTTACAAGCCAGCAATTTAAGAGATTTGCTGAAGAGTGTGACTTATTTCATGTTACGAGTAGCCCTGAGTACCCAGAGTCAAATAGTTTGGCAGAACGTGCAGTTCATATTGCAAAACAGTTATTAGAGAAGTGGAAACGAGACAGTAGTGATGTTTTTCTGAATCTCTTACATCTCAGAAATATTCCTCATGATAAACATCTTGCTTCACCTGCAAAGAGACTTCTGTCGAGACAAACCAGAACCACACTACCAATAAGTAGTAATCTATTGGTTCCATGTGTCAAGAACAACAGATCAGTACAAGCCCATCTGTTGAAGAAATGCTTAACCCAGAAGTCCTATTATGATAAGACCAGCAAACTGCCCAATCCATTATGAGAAGGGGAGATAGTGAGGATGCAGATGTCCAAAGGTTTTGATTTGATTGGAGTCATGAGAAGTGTATGTCCAGAGCCAAGATCATACATTGTGGAATCACAAGGAGTTTAATTTTGCAGGAACTGGAAACATTTGGTACCGGTGTCCAAGCCTGTATTGCAGCATTTTGCCTGTGACATTACTCTAAATCTCAGAGTGAGTTATCCAGCATTCCAGTTCCAAAGGATGTTCCAGTAAATATCCCTGTTCCTGAGAAGAATCCTAAAACTGTTTGTTCACCAATATCTGTCCCTTTTGCTAAACCCAGTCCTAATTGCTTTATCACTAGACCAGGTCGCATTTCCAGACCATGTTCCAAATACACGGCAACTTGGACATGAACATTGTCTTTATTTCTCATTGTCTATAATTGCATGTCTTTTTCAGATGTTATTTTATTGTGGGAAATTCATTAAAGAGGGAGGATGTAGACCAGTAAGTATGTATGTATAACTTTAAGAAGCTTTCAGTGAGCTTGCACACCCAAGCCTGACTGCCATTTTGTAGTAAGCTATTGAGATATAAGCATGTATTTCTGTCTAGTCTGTCAGTTAATCATTTTGTTTATATTTTGTACTGCTGCTACCCATCCTGATGTGTTTCTGTGTAATAAAGCATATAAGCAAACTACTCTACCTGTTTGTCTTCAATTGCAAACCAAGATGAGTGACAACTTCTGTTAAGTGGGTCTAAGACAATGGAAGAAAATAATTATTTTACTATATCCTGAGACAATATGGATCCATGTGCTGCGTTATTGCAATTATATGAAAATGAGTGGCTCTTTGTCTTGTGGTTCATTAGCTTATTAACATGGTTGCACAACCAAACAATAGGATTTTCTTGTCTTCACTAGCCTGATTGATTTTTAAGTTCCATTAGTTAATAAATTTTGATAAATATACAAGGCTTGTTTTTTTTCCTTCAGTAGTTTCATGTCTGTTCTTCTAATATGGAGTCATGTTACTGTGTGCATAAAACAGGGGTTGGTTTGGAGTTTAAGAAGTTGAATTATAAGAGGAAAAAAGATCAATGAATGCTGTGCAGGATGTCTATAAGTCTATTAGTAGCTTATTTGGGGTTTTAGCATTTTAATATGGGATTCCAGTTCATCTTCTAAATTATTTTATTTATTTATTTATTTATTTATTTGTATTTATTTTTTATTTATTTATTTATTTTTGTGATGTTCTGAAATGACTTGCCTCAAAACATGACTAACTGAGGATTTCTTTGTAGTTTGTGGTTCAGAAGTGTAACATTATCTAATGCTGATCACTAGAGATGGGTCTAGAATTGTGAGTTTTTGCATGTGGTTTGTTATATTTGTAACTATCAGATCAAGTAAAGAGTGGCTTCTGGACTACAAACTGGATCTAACTGGTCCTGAATTAGCTGAGTTAATTCATGGCCTGAAAAAATGTTTTAAGCATAGTGTTTGCAAAGTAGTTGTGGGTATTTGATGGGGCATAATTTGACATTTGTCTACGTTTACTAGCTGGGGAAGATAGGCTATAATTACTTGGACAGAGATGTGTACAACAGAAGAGACGTGATGTGTTGGATTACAGTTTAGAGTTTGCCTAAGTACAAAAATATGATTTTGTGCAGGAACATCAGTTCACCTCTTATATCGTTGTAATTCCTACATACATTGCAAACATACTGGTAAGTTGGAAAGATTTTTTTTCTTAGTTTTTTTATTAGTTTGCAGTGTCTTCTTTAATCCATGATTTGCTGATTCTGTCAATATCTGGAGAAACAGTTTCAAGGAAGGAGTTTTGTTCTTTAATTTATTTAACAATGCATACATTTGTATGGCAAAATTCAATGTGGTTTAGTTTAGGATGGGCTTTTGTTCTACATTGTAAGAATTAAGAGTAAGACAAAGACAAATAATGTAAGGAAACGTTTAGACTTTTTGTAAAACTTATTTTTAGTAACATTTGAGTTTCAGGAATAATTAGTAATAGCAATTTGGATGGTGGGGAGCTTTTTATTTGTGTGTATGTTCATCTGAAGTTTGTAAATTTGTATGAAAATAGGTGGGTACTAGATTTTTGAATATGGTTGCTTGCAACACATTTTGGGAAGGTGTGAAATTTGTTTTGGTAGGTATTCAAGCTTTTCATAAACAACTAGCTGAGATTGTTGAATAAATGGCAGAGAGTGAAGTAATTTTGCATTTTTAAAGAAATAGTTCTGATCAACAGGTACTTATAGAAGAAGGTGACTGGAAGCTTGAGGTGGAATACTTATAGATGTAGATTGTTAAGTGTATTTTAAAGAGAAATAGCACTTGCTTTTTAGGTAAGATAGTTGTTTAAAAACCTGCTTAAAATAAATGGATTGGGGCTGAATAGTGACTTGAAGACTGATGTTTGGAGAATAATAAGTTGGTTACTTATTATATTTGTTAGTTTAGTCTCCATATAAAATTATGCTCACACTTGTATTTTAAGAATATAAAAGTTCTAGACGAAATATTAGAGTATTTCAAGGTTTTATGTTTTAAAATCTGGTAAGAAAGTGAGAATCATATTGAACTTGAAAAGAATGGCATTGATCACTCTTGTGGAAGAACCAAATCTTTCTGAAATATAAGGAAGGCATCCCTACAGAGAATATGCTTTCATTTTCTTGACATTCACATTTGCATTTTCTGGATATATACATAGGCTTTTATTTAAAGAGACAGAAGACTGAGGAACTAAATTATGGAAAAGTCTAATCTAGCACTAAACTATACGAATTGGCTTCATGTCTCAGAGAGATAAAAGCCATGAATCTGACCCAGATGATCTGGGGTCAACACTAATAACTCTGATAAGATTCATAATCCATCATTAGATCCATTACTTATTACTGCTAACACTAAGAGAAACAGATGACAATTCCAAAAATGTGGTATTTATTTTCATTTTCTCAGTGCATGTATATATATTTATTATGGAATGAGTCAGATGGTAGAGAAACTGAAGCATGAACCAGCCTATTCTGTCAACAAAATATATTTATTTATTTACTTGCTTAACTTATTTATTGTATTTAAGTAGAACAAACAAATAACAAAAAACAAGAACACCCATTCACAAAATAGAAGATTCCAGCTGCCTCCAGGAAATGAAAGTAGTTAAATTCAGTCACTCCTGTTAGAAACAGACTACAAAAACAAAACTCCAAATTGTAGCTTGCTACAGATCCCCCACCATGCCCCAGGATTTCCACTCCTCATTTTTTGATACACTGGAAAATATTAGGGTACAACCCAACAGCCTAATAATGGGTGACTTCAAATACCCCACCATTAATTGGGAAAACTAGTCGTGTTCCAACTCTTTTGCTCAATGTTTTCTGGAATTCATAAATTCCAACACCTTGGATCAACTTATCCACACCCCCACCAGGAGCAGCAATATCCTAGACCTGATCATTACCAACATGGGTGACTTGTGTTCCACACCAAAGGTCAATTCCTCGTTGGTCATATGCGACCACAAGCTAATCACCCTAGACATCCACATCCCATCCCCACCCCACCCCCACTAGGGAAACTACCGTAAAAAATTTCAATAAAGTCAGCTTCACGCTTCTTAAGACAGAAGTGGCAAACTTCGAGACACCCATGCAGATGGACAATAGAGGTATGACTGCTGAATCCTACACAAATGCACTTTATATGCACTTACACGAGTGCATGGATCGTGCTATCCCTAACAGAACCAAAATGCTATTCTCCAAAAAAATTAAGCCAATTTGGTAGTCCCCTGCCATAAACAAGCTCTGCAACAGAAGAAAGAAACTGTTGCAAAAAAGAGTAAAATCCCATGATTGGAGGAACTCCCTGGTCAGCCTCAGTAAGAAGCTGAGATCCCTCATAAAATTCTCCAAAGCTAGTTAAGAAAACAAAATTGCCATTGATTCTAAAGACAATCACAAAGCATTCTGTAGCTATGTCAAGCATCTCAGTGGCAACACTCAGATCTGCTCTGAGTTACAGCACAATGGTACTTAATATACAGGACCAACTGATATTGCCAACATTCTGGCAGATAGGTTCAGTGCTAACTTTATAGATAAACTCACTAAACTAGGTATAAATTCCTGTCACAAGATGGTTTACCGACTGGCTCACTGACAGAACCCACACTGTGAAAGTAGCAGACTCCAAATCCGACTTTAGACCAGTGACAAGTGGAGTACCACAGGATTCAGACCTGGATCCTCTCCTGTTTGGTATCTACTTCTCTGAAGTACAGGCTAACACAGAAGGTCTTTGGCTAGCAAAGTTTGCAGATGACTGTATACTAGGAGCCATAATCGAAACTCCTAACAATGTGGACATCCTAAAAAAGGGCCTCATTGAGACAGATGCCTGGTGTCAAAGCCATGGCCTCAAACTCAATGCCAAAAAGTGCATTGTCTTCCCCTTTGGTAAAAAATCTATACCCATGAACTACCACATAGGCGGTAGTCTACTTAACACCGAATAAAGTTCAATTGTTCAGTTCAAATGTTCAAATGTACAAAGAGAGCATCTGGGAAACAGAAAAAAAAAAAAAATTAAGCTTGTTTCCTGCCTTTCCTGTTAAGTGGTATAGACTATTTGTAGGCTTTTGAGCCCCCAAGCCCTTCTGTGTTGGAGGGAAGCCTTCTAGCTTAGTTTTTCTTCCCTATAACTAGCCAGTTTTCTAGTTTCAGCACTCAAATCTGTTTCTTTGATCTCAGCACTTGTTCAGAAAAAAAAAAAAAAAAAAAAAAAATTTAATCTGCTTTTACTGTACTTGTGATTCTACCTACTTTTTTTACTTTTGCATCATCTTAAAAGTACTCAATTGTATTTATTACTGCTTGGTGTAACTCATTCTAAGCCTTCTGGTTTAAACACTTGGGCTTCAGACCAGTTGTTTTGCACTGAGATGGTTTGTGGTCTGCACTGTAGTGGCAGAACAGGTAGCTTACATCCTTCTAGGTTGGGAACTGCTGATTGAGGGCTCAGTGTCTGTTATTCTAAAAGTGTATTCATTCTGGTTTAAGCACTTAGGCTTTCAGGCCAGTTATTTTACATTAAGAGGGTTCGTGGTCTGCACTCTTGTGGGAGGAGAGGCTGGACTCTGCCCTTCTGAGCTGGGAATTTCTGATTGAAGGCTTATAGTGCATGCATATCTGAACTGCTTCTTACTGAAGTTGGTGCACCTTGTTTGCTGTGGCATAGACTGGATTCGGGCCTGCTGGATCTAGCTTTGTTTGTGTAACTTGAGCACTAATCCAGGCATTCTCTAAAATATTCAATTGTATTTATTACTGCTTGGTAGTAACTTGATTAAAGTTTAGCTGTCATTCTTTTGGATTAAGCACTTGGGCTTCAGACCAGTTGATTTACATTAGGAAGGTTTGTGGCATGCACTGTGGTGGCAGGACAGGTAACTTTCATCCTTCTAAGTTGGGAACGGCTGATTGAGAGCCCAGTGTCTGTTATTCTTAAAGTGTATTAGTTCTGGTTTAGGCACTTGGGCTTCAGGCCAGTTATTTTACATTAAGAAGGTTTGTGGTTTGCACTCTTGTGGGAGAAGAGGCTGGACTCTGCCCTTCTGAGCTGGGAATTTCTGGTTAAAGGTTTATAGTGCCTGAATATTTGAACTGTATCTTACTGAAATTGGTACACCTTGTTTGCTGTAGCATAGACTAGATCCAGGCCTGCTGAATATAGCTTTGTTTATATGCTTGTTGTTTGTTTGCTTGTTATTTCGCTAATTCCACCGCTCACTAGTGATATCTGCATTGCTTACTGTACTTATTTCCTTGTTTCACTTGAAAGAAAGTTACTGTTTGTCGTTTTGCATTTAAGTTACCTGTAACACATTGCACTTAAGTTACCTGGCACTTGCTCACTAAAGCAATTATATAAGTCAGCACTAAAAATTAAAAGCACTACACCCTCACTCCCCACTGGCCCTTGTTTTCAATTATTAAGGAATTCCCAATATTATTCTAGCATGTCCAAAGGTCAGTTGTCAATCTCCTCTCCGGTCCAGCTGGTGAATCTGGGAATCTTGAGGCAATGTTACAACTGCCTCATGTACACAGACAACCCTCTCCTCCTCCCAACAAATTCCAACACATGTGAGAGATGCAACCATATAGCCAAACTGGAGGCTAAGCTCTCTCAACTCAGTACTGGCATAACCAGTCAGGAGGAGAAGGAAACCATACTCACTACAATTCCAGTCTCACATAGACCTACCACGACAGCAAACCAAACACATAATCACACAAAAGCTCTAAATAAAGATCTGCGAAGCAGCAGAGACCTCCAAAGCAGACAAACACATATCTCACAAAGCCAGTGTGCCAAACAGTCACAGCCCTTAAGACTAAACAACACACCTGATACACTTGTAATAGGTGACTCCAGGCTGAACAAGGAGAGGGTCACGGTGAGCAGCCTGTCGGGTGCTAGGATCCGCCACATAACACAAGCACTCAGGTCACTCCAAGGCAAGTACAAATATGACTCAGTCATTGTCCATGCTGGTGTGAATGACCTGAGGCTCTCTGAGCATGTAGCCCAGGTGACCTTGAGTAGCATCTTACCCTCACCAAGAATGATGCCACAATATGAAGACAAGATGATCAATTTCAACAATTGGCTTAAGTACTGGTGTCATTCAAAGGGGATCCAATGCCTGTCAGCTTGGGATGATATGCTCACAAGCCAGCCGCTTAGGGGGGTTGGCTTGCACCTGTCACCCTGGGCTTTCGGATATTGGCAAAGGCTCTTGCTACCCCATAGTGCCTTTTTAGGCAAGGCTCAAAAGACAAACCCACCTCCATAGGTATCACAAGGGATAAGAAACTAAGAGTAATGCTACTCTCTAAACCTCAAGATGCATGCACTCAAAACTCTCCTTAGCATGGAGAACATCGATATCTGTGCAGTAACAGAAACCTGGTTCAGGGCTCCCAAGAGCACCCCAGCACTACCAGATTATACCTCATACCATGCTATATTCATCAAAGATACCCACACCTCCAGGTTGCAAGTGCAAAGCACGAAGCATCAGAGACTATCCATGTGCAACTAACAGTGGGTTAAACTGCCTTCCAGTTTATAGCCTGCTACAGACCACCCTCCCAAACCCAGGAACCCGCCTTCCTGAGAACACTGGAAAATATGAAGGTCTCTGCAAACACCATTATATTGAACTACCCAAACATAGACTGGGAGCATTACTCTAGCTCCAACAAAGGTTCTAGAATTTATGAACTCAAATGTTATGGAACAACTTGTTACCACTCCCACAAGAGGGAAAACATACTGGACCTGATCATCACCAACATGGGGAATCTATGCTCCAGACCAGAAGTGTATCCCTCACTGGTAAGATCAGACCATAAACTAATCTCACTGGATATTCAGAGCCCGGCCCCCCAGAAAACCACAGTGAAAAACTTCTCTAAAGCAAATTTTACACTCCTCAAAACTGAGGTGGAATCCTTCAAAGCCCCGGCCTGTGGAAAATACAGCCCTGACTGCAGAATCCTTTAATTCTATGAACACCTTCAGGAATGCATGGATCATCGATCCCAAATAAAACCAAGACCCAATCCTCCAATAAACAAACTATACAATAGAAGGAGGAAGCTACTAAATGATAAAGCAAAATCCCAAAAGGGAAGGCATCACTGATCAGTATTAGCAAAAACTACGGGCACACATAAAATTGTCTAAGGCCAGCTTTGAGAGAAAATTTGCACAGGACACTACGGATAATCACAAGGCTTTCTTTAGTTATGTTAGGAACCTGGGTGGTAATTCCCAGATATGCTCAGAATTAGTCCAAAATGACAAAAATACACCGAACCCACAGACATTGCCAACATCAAACTTCTCCCCACCTCCCCACCAAAAGGGCAAATATCTATCCCAGCAGAGTGCTGCCCCTGACATCTCAGATGCTCAGGTAAGAGCCCCTCTCCAAAAACCACAGCATCAATGGGACCAGATGGTGTCCCGGCCTACATGAACTCAAGAAGAGCAAAACCCAAACATAAAACTACTGTTCAATCTCAGCCTTACTACAGGATATGTGCCCAAAGAGTGGGCGTACAGCAACAGTGGTCCCTCTCCATAAAGGTGTTGCCTCAACGGATCCTGGAAACTATCGCCCCATAAGCCTGACTAGCTTGGTCTGCAAAGCTATGGAAAGGATCATCATGGACCTCATAAATAAAGATATTGGGGACCTACAAACACTGGATCCTACCCAGTTCGGCTTTGTTAAGGGCAGATCCTGCCTCTTAAACCTGGTTGATTTCTTTGAAACAGTCACCAAGGCCATTGCCGAGGGAAGGTGGTCCACACAGCCTACCTGGACCCATTATAAATAAGCTCACCAGCTTAAATATAACCCCTATGTCACTAGATGGATTGCAAACTGGCTCAAGGACAGAACCCACATGGTTAGAATTGCTGGAGCCATGTCAGACTCCAAACCAGTTACAAGTGGTGTCCCACAAGGCTCAGTCCTGGGACCTCTCTTGTTCCGTATATATTTCGGAGGTACAGGCCAACACGGAAGGACTGTGGCTGACCAGATGACTGCAAACTGGGTGCCATAATCGACTCTCCAGCCGACACAAGCATCCTCCAAAAGGGCCTCATAGAAACAGACAACTAGTGCCAGAGCCATGGCCTCAAGCTAAATGCCAAAAGTGTATAGTCATCCCCTTTGGCAAAAACAAAGTGCCCACAAATTACCACATAGGTGGAAATCCATTAAGTACAGAAGAAGTAATTAGGGACCTGGGGACCCAAGTTGATAGCAATCTCTCATTTGACAACCACGTGGCCAAAGTGGTTAGAAAAACATTTTATATAGCCCACCTAATCATGAAGGGATTCACATCTAGATCAGGGGAGGTCATCGTGCCTCTTTACTCATCCCTCATCAGGCCCATAATTGAGTGCAATGCCCTTTTGGGATGTACCTTACCAGACACCTGCAGCAACTGGAAAGACCCCAAAAGTACCTCACCAAGAGGATCAAGGGCTCAAACAGATGCCATATGCTGCCCGGTTAAAGAAACTCCAGCTCTACTCAGTGGCATACCGCCTGTTCAGAGGAGATCTGTGCATAAAGCCATGTCCAACCGAATTAATGGACATGCTGCACCTCAGAAAATCCAAATCCCATCGAGACTTGAACCTCAGCACTGAAATAAATAGGACATGCTGGAGGGACAGATTCATAACAGAGGCTCCCTTCACTCTGGAATAAAATCCCAGTCCAGGTTAGGCAGAGTCCCTCATTGACTCTCTTCAAGAGGAATCTTGATGAGTGGATGGGAGATTGTAGGTTTACCCCGGGTATCACTTCTGTGTCACTGTTAGATAGAGGCACAGTATACTAACCTCGAAAAAGGGCATAGCAAAATAAATTTAAAATGGGTGGCGAAAGCCAAACACATTCTGGCTAGGCTTATAAATGCCCTAGGGCAGATAGCCTAGTATGAACCTATGAACCTATGAACCTATGAACCTATAAGTGTGATGAGACCTTGGGACACAGGTGGACAGTAGTCTTTCCTTTGATAATCACATCACTACAGTAGTCAGGAAATCCTTCTACGTGGCATACCTTATCACTAAAGGTTTCTCATCCAGGAAAAAAGATGTCATTGTTCCCCTCTACTCATCACTCATTATACCCATTAACCCCCCTTTTGGTATGTACCTTACAAGACATCTACAACAACTGGAAAGGCTGCAGAAATACCTCACTACGATTATTACCGGCCTCAAACAGATGCCCTATGTATGCCGTCTCAAAAAACTCCAGCTTTACTCAGTCACACATCGTCTACTCAGAGGTGATTTCTGCCTAACATACAAAGCTATGTCAAACCCAGAGCTTTTGGACATGCTCCACTTAAAGAAATCCCAATCCTCCATGCTACATGCTCTAAGGACCTAAACCTGGTCACCACAATAAACAGAACATGCTGGAGGGATAGATTCCTGTCCCAGAGACTCCCCATACTCTGGAACAAACTATCTATATCAAACAAAGCTCCTCATTAGCACTCTTCAAGAAAAATCTTGATAATTGGATGGGAAATAGGAAATTCACCCTGGGAATCACTTCTGTGGCTTTGCTCAACAGTGCCACAGGAAAATAATTTTCTTTGATGGTGAAAGCCTGGGTACCTTTTTGGCTAGGCTTATATAGGCCCTAGGGCCAATAGCCTAGTACCTACCTATGAACCTATGAGCAATGTTATGTCTGAACAAATACACAGCAACCTTGACAAGTACAAAAAAAAAATGATAAGTCGCTTTCATTTCATACAAAAAGAAACTTCATCAGATAAAAATGTAAGCACCAAACCTTCAGCTTTATATACACTCCTTAAAACTGTCAGTCATTACAAAAGCATACTGAGACATCCCCCATTTCATTCATGATTTAAAATGCCATAACAAATCATTTTATATACATATAGCATATGTTATTTTTAAACAATTCCATATGTATGCATTCATATTCCAATTGTCAAGCAAGTCCTCCCTCCAATGCTTTAAATTTTAAAATACTACTAATTGAAGCCTGCCCATTCAAACCTGACCAGCATATAGCATTCAAGCATAGCTGCCAGATCAACTCACTCCTTTCTAGTAATAAAGACCATGCTCCACCCCTTTCACTTAGTTGTAAACTTTCCAGTACTATAAATATAAATTGATGTCCTTTATTTTCTGCACAGTGTTTTGACAGGGCATTTGTCTCTTTTTTAAGTTTAATATCACTCAAATGTTCATATATATGTGACTTAAGCTTCCTGTCAGTTTTACCTATATAAAAACATGAACAACATGAGCATAAGGCACAGTACACCACCCTTTCTGACAAACAAGAATATTTCATTCTCAGTTTTACCTTATACCCATTAATGATTACCTCTGAAGCCTCTATTACTGATGAACAATATGAGCAAAAACCACACTTTGTCATATTACCATTGGTCTGTGAAACCACCTCTTTCTCAAACACATTTTTCAGATGCTTCCCTTTCCTGTAAACAATAATAGGTTTTCAGTAATAAAATCCCTTAAATCTTTAACATATTTTAAGATTTTCACGTTTTTAATCAGTATACTAGTTATTTGCGTACTATTTGCACAGAATGTGGTGATGAAAGAATTCTTATACTCCACATCAGTACTTTTTTTCATTATTACTAAAACTGCCCACAGGGACCAAATCCATGTTATCAGTTGACAAAATTCCCTCCAGGCCCATAGGGTTTATATCATTTGATTAAACTGGTACCTCTCTTAGAGTGGGTACAAAATGTCCCCTATCTCTTTTATTCAGGACCTTTAACATATTTTCATCTATGAGGGAGCAGGGATATCCACGCTTAAGAAACATACTTTTCACAAGATCACATTCATGCAAAAAAAAATTCCATAGTGGACACTGTTCTTGCTGCCCTGACGAATTGACCTTTCACCACAGCCCGTTTTTATAGGTGTGTACTAGAAAAATGTAGTAAAGTGTCTGATTATATTTCTTTTCTAAAAATCCTGGAAGCAAATCTATTATTCACTCCATCCTTTGATAAAAACACATCCAGGAATGCAATTTCTTCCTCACCTATTGCATGTTGTACTATTAATATAATCTAAAAACTGAGGAATTACTTGTTTAGGACCATCACAAATAAAAACATGTCATCCAAAAATGTGTATAAAGATAACAGTATTGCTGGAACTTTGAATTAAACAAAATCTTGTGCTCCCAATATAACATTATAATATTTGCATATACACCACATGGCGAACCGATAGCTACCCATTCATGTTGTATGTACAATTCTTTCTCAAATGTGATGTAGTTATTAAGCAGAACTATCTCCAACAATTGTTCCAAAACATTAATTTGTGTTTGTGGAACACCTTTATCCACTAAATACTCACAAAACCACTCAATTCCTACATCATGTGGAATCACAGAATATAAATCCTTAATATCCACAGTGATGAAGACAAATTCAGTCTCAAATTGAATTCTATTTATTTTGTTCAAGAATTCCCATGAGTCCTAAATTTGGCTATGGGATACGTGATAGAACCTCTTGCATCTACTATTGGACATATTGGCGGCTGGTGGATATTTTTATGCAACTTAGGCAACCCAAAAATTGTTGGGATCCTATGAAAAGGGACATCCAAAAAAGTTCAGTTCCTTCATGGAGATACTACCCTCACTAAATAAATCTTGCAAGGCCCCTTTTATTGCCCTATAAGCACCATTCAACTGATTTAAAGAAGTAGTTTCATATGTTTCATTTGCTAACATTTCTTTATCTTGCTATTGTAATCCACCTTAATCATTATCTTTTCCTGGATGCAGCTGGACTCTTCCATTTTGTGAACGGGTATTCTTGGTTTTTGTTATTTTATTTTGTATTTGTTTACTAGGACAGTCCATCTGGGCAGAAAGCTAACCCTTATCATGAGAGCCTAGGGAACAAATACTCAGGAAGAATTACAGCAATACATAAAGAACATGATAAACAGAAGTGCACAAGTAATAAATTTCAAAATATAAACAGAGTATCATTAATTAACTGAATGGTGTAGTGGTATAGCAGTTATTGCTGTAACCTCAGTGCAAGTGGTTCTCTGGTTCAAGTATCGGCTGAGGCACCTTCTGTGTGGAGTCTGCATTTCCTCCCTGTGTTCTTATGGGTTTCCTCTGGGTGCTCTGGTTTCCTCCCACGTTCCAGAGACATGCAGCATGTGGACTGGACACTCTTAATTGGCCCTAGGTGTGAGTGTGTGCATGTGAGTGAGTGGCGTACCCTCTGAGGAGGGTTGGGCCTGGAGGTAGCAGCCCAGTCCCATTAAACATGTACCTGCCACAGAAACAATGAGTGCTGAAGGGCACTCATTGCCCAATGTGCTGAAGAGCACAGGAGTGAATCCAGGATCATTAATTAATAGCAACATCATATAAAGAGCGATGAAACACATTTGGAAATGAACTTGGCAGAAGAAGAAGAAAAAAGAAAAGAAATGATTAGTATAAAGAGGTGATGGAGAATGTTTTAGGATAGGTAGAAGGAAACTGAGAGAGAGAGAAAGAGGTAGAGTGAACTCAACAGAATGCCAGGGTGTTTGCTTATTACTAAGTGTAATACAAGTATTGTATAGTAGTTAATTAAAGGCCAGGGATCCCTTCAGGGTATATATTTTCATTTTCTTAATGGATATAAATATTCTATTAAAAAGAGCCAAAATGTATGGAAAAGCATACTCTAAATCTGGTTCCATGGCACAGAAGGGTAAAGCCCTGAAAGCAATGCAGAAGACCTAAGATCATACAGTGACCATTGTACTGCTTGCCCAAACTGGTAGACGATAAGCAGCCTGACCCATTATATGACTGGTTCCTAACAGAAGCAACCATCAGCTGGATGGAGATGGCTATAACCACCATGCTGTGCTCTGCACATTATCTATATTCTACAAGCTGAAGGAACAAGCAAATGTCTGGGAATATCACTATAGGAATGTACTGATTCCAGGCTGTAGTCAGTATATGCATGCAAGCTAAGTAAAACAGGTACATCCCTAAATCTGTATCCTGAAATGTGAATGGATATCTATTCGTACCTTACATCTCCTTATTCTTCCTTCTTCAAACAATTCCTTAATGCTATTTTATTCTCTGTCCTGGCTTTTCTCACAGTGATGTTCACTAAAATGTTTGTTTCCCTTTTTGAACCTGTATCTACTAGAAAAGTATATTTAATACTACTTTGTATAGACTAACTAGAAGATGTGTATTCTGCATCTTTACTGTATGTATACTATTATACTATCTAATTATTGTAAATTGCTTTTAGTTCTGGGGAGCCTTTCTCCCCAGGCCTCCGACTGGGTGCTAAAAATGGGCTTTTGGCCCAGCTGGACTTTCCCGGTAAACAAATGTCAATAAAATAAAAAAAAATAAAATAAATAAGCCTGCTTTACAATCACTTCATATCAGAATCCCCGATTGTATTATAGTAACTTACCTTTATTTTCTCTATAAATTGACTAAAATTCCTCTAACTATTAAATTATCGCCATATTACTTGTATTAGTTCTTAACCAATGTTTTCATATTAAGTCTAATTTGATATAATTATATGAACTTTAGTGGGTTTTGTATAATTTTATTGACTGTAAACATTATCATTCTTAAAATGTTTTCTAATAATTTGGAGCTTTTCTCCCCAGGCCTCCTCTGAAAATGGTCTTCTACCCAGTCGGACTTTCTCAGTAATCAAATGTCAACAAATAAATAAATTAATTAATAAGCAAAATAAAATCAACCCTCTGTATTTTCCTGGATGATGGCCTGTTCTCTAGTCTTCTGCACTCACCATTACCTACAAGACAGAGAGCCCATGGTTTTGAAGAATAAATGGGTGATACAGCAGAATAAAAGAGCTGATGTTTGGCAGGATTCAGGCCAAAAATATAAAGAATTAAGAACTAAATAACCAAATAAATAACATGAAAGTGGTCACATTCCTGATGTTATTACTCACCCAATTAGTGTAAGTCTCAAGTGGTAGTCCACATTTTAAGAATATCTTCAAGCTGCACAAATAACCATTGAATCCAGTCAAAGCCTGCTGAGCTTCTTAAAATAATGTTTGCCATCTTCCTTGAGTATACAAACATTTTGCTTCTAATACTCTTATACTAAAAAACAGCATTGTGAAGGAAACTGTTCTTCTTCTAATAGTTTACAAACTTCCAGCAGTATACCATCTGGATCTTTATAACATTTGTGAGCCTTAATCGTATTTTTCATCCTATTTCTGTAATGCCTTTTTTTCCATTCTAAGATTATTTATATATATATATATATATATATATATATATATATATATATATATATATATATATATGTTACATATACAGGGTTGGCCTTAGGTTGGTTGATGCCCAATACAAAAGGCTCCATGGCTCCTGCCCATTGTATTCCCAAGTATATCAGCCTTTGTATCAAGTGCTCTCTATCTTGGCCTATCTATAGCATCCATATTACATTTTTATCCTTTTCTCACAGTTTGATTTACTCTTCTGTTTTGTTTTCCTAAGTTTATTCATTCTTTGAACATATCTATATAGGCAAAACTACACTGGTATAAAGGAAAAAATACCTTAAACTACATGGTCTGCAGTAGCCTTGGGAGTTTTGGATTCTCTGAGGTATATTTAACAGTATTTCTAAGTAGCATTTTCATTCAGTGATGGCCTGAATCTAAATTATGGGTGGTATTCATAATCTGGGGCTTTCCATTTTCATAGTGGTGATCCAAAAAAGAGCAGCACTGCATGAATATGCAGATGCCAGACGTACAGCATGAATCCATACATGCAAAGGAATAGTTGTAAACATGCCCCAGTTGTAAAAGTGAAACATGCTTAATGCGTAAGCTATTGGGGGCAGCTGCTACACTGATAAAGGGCCTTAGATGAATGTGTATGAGTATGATTCAGTGACATGAAAATATAATCCTGAACTTATATCAGTAAGCAGCAGTTTTCCTGGAGAATACAGAGATGGGAGGGGAGCTCAGTTGGTGCTTGTGCATACCTTTATAGTTTACTGAAGGGATCACTTGAGTGAATGTTTCAGTTTGGTACTTATGCATACCTGGGCATAATCATTAAGAGGATGGTTGGGGTAATGTTTTATTTTGCTGCTTGTACATTCCTGGACATAATCCTGAACGGGGTTTTGGGTCAAATAATGTGTCTGTGTATCAGGAAAGTGCTTGTGCATACATGGTCAGACTGCTGAAGTGATTGTGGCATTTTATTTCTTGTGCATACTTAAGACAAATTAATTAAGGGGTTGCAGAGGGAAATAATTAATTTAGGTTCATAGGTGTTTGCTAAGCTAATGACCACAAGGGCCTTTTAAACCTAGCCATGCATCAAAAATCTCTAATAAGTTCTAATACCCTTGATAATTATAAGCGGAAGCTTGGGCTATTAAACATTTATAAGTAGGGTCCTGAGAGATGAACTATTAGAGACATAGGTGCTAAACCAGGGATGAATTTCCTGCTCTCATCCAGCTGTCAAAGTTTCACTTCAATTGGGCTAGGAAGAAACTTTGCTTCACATAGATGGGGAGCCTGTTCTAGAAATGTGGTAGTCTCTGGGATACATACCTGTCTCTCCAGAAGGTACTATTTATATCACAGGCAAAGCTTAAGTCTTTAGAATGGGATAGAAGTTAAAATGCCACCTGCAGGACTAACAGTGAACCACTAACAAAAATACAAGTGTAAAAACAATAAAAATAGCGGACAACTGGCACGGCTATATAGAAACCACAGTGTTTATTAAAAATAGGTAAGCACTGTCTCAACCACACCTGTCACTTCATCAGATGATCATAAAAACAAGTAAGGCAGCAACAGCTCAATTTATAATCCATTAAACAATACAATCAATTAAACCTCTGCAACCTGCAAAAAATTAAAGAAGAAGGAGGACTTACACATTCATATCCATTGTCAACAGCTCCATGCAACATACAGATAGGAAACAAATGTAGCACATCACATTTGGCCAAACGTTAAAGGTACATATGCAATAACATTCAGTATCATACCAAATAGCAATAAACTAAAGGTTGACACTATATTCATCTCACAAGCCCCCTTGATCTTTAATAGGCATCATTCCATTCAGACCTGAACACCTTTCTGCCCTGAACCTCAAAATCCAACATGCTTCACTCCTCTCAGTTCTAGTCTCAATATCACCCATCCTAGTCCCTTCACTAACCACCTCAACAACTGAAAAAGAAAAGGTATGTGCATTACCCTTCTCCAAAATGTTCTTAACCAAAGCACTGAAGGTATTACCTGTCCATATAAAATAGACATGCTGTGTTATAGGTTCCCGTAACCTTTTATTTGTCTTTCCCACGTAGAAAGAGGGGCAGCACCAACACTGCACTAAATATACTAAATTCTTAGTATCATAGCTCACTCTTGCATTAAATATATAGCTTCTCTGTGTATCTGGATGTGTGAAAGTCCCTGCAGTACTGACATAACCACTATAACTACAACCATTACATGCGAATGTTCCCACCTCCCCACTACAGTCTGTCTCATACTCTCAGAGTAACCCCAACATCTTCTTCAGTGTCTTACGATTTTTAAAACAAAGTCATGGGGCATCCCCAACTACCTTCCTAATCTTCTCAACTATCATCAAAAGAGGGCCAATAAACTCTAAAAGATCTCGTTCACCTTCTCTACATCACTCATGTAAAAAATGGGAAAATTCACACCAGTTCTACCAAGCTCTTTCTTCCCAAACATTGATGGCTAAACCCTAGGGGCAAAATAGGGTTTTGCTCTACTATCTCTCAATCCAACTACATGTCGTAGTACTTCATCCACCTCCTCCAGGCTATAGCCCCTCTGCACAAGGAAAACCTGCAAGTTCTCCAAACCTTCCTTATAACTCCCATCCAACACATTCAGTCTTGAAAGTTTTATCCCTTGACCTTTGATGACATTCTTAAAGAAACATCTCAGATGAATATTCATTTTTTGGACTAAGGTGTTCCTATAACATTCTTTCACATAGAGTCCTGTGGTAAAGGACAAGTCAGAATGTCTCCTATCAAGCACATCAATAAACTCAATTGCTGTGTAAGAGTATTTAAATGTAAACCTCAGGAATTGTGTACTCTCCTGTAGGAATCAGAAAAATTCCTCCAATCTCTCCGCAGTGCCTTCCCAGATCAAAAAGACATCATGGACAAACCGTCAATAGAATCTAACACCCTCTTGATACAGATCAGACTTGAACACAACATCCAACTTCCCCTGGGCTCGCACTATGTTAGTGCAGCTATTAGCACAACATGTGCCCATGGCTACACTATTCTTTTGTAAATAGTAAATACCATCAAAAACAAATGCATTGGGGGGGCGTGGCCAAGGATGAACACAGGATAGCAGCAGATTTCTTCAGCTCCACCAATTTCATTACACTGACAGGAATTAATTACTTAAAAAATTAATTTTTGAAGTAATTTTCTTTCTAAATACGTTTGTTTTATATAGTTCTTGAACTATATCTAAAAAAATCTTAACAATATTCCTGTCAGAAATCACTGTGGAAATTTTCCTGTCAGTTTATCAGTCTGAAATGAGTTCCAGTAAGACAAATTCTCAAGACTCCAGCATCAAGAAAGAACTTCAGTCTCTGATAATTATAATCCAGCAACTTACTGATAAAATGGATAAAATGGATACTAAAATAGACACCTTCATAGAAAAACTACAAAACAAATAGACCTGTTACATACAGACCTGCAACAACAGAAGATCCAGATGACAGGCATAGAAGAAGCTGTGAATGACATGAAAAATAGAATCCAAGAAGAGGAAATCAACATTGAGTTTCTGCTGAAACAAAATACACATTTACAAACAAAGCTGGATGACCTGGAAAATAGATCTAATAACATTAGGATTTTTGGACTGCCAGAAAATATTGAAGGTAACAATATTACTTCTTTTTTAACAACTTGGCTCCCTAAAACTTTAGACTTACCAGAAGCATTCTCTTATGGTATCGAAAGAGCACATAGATCTATAGCTAATATTAACTCTAACAAAAAATATCCTAGATCAGTTATAGTTAGATTTCTATCATCTTTTGATAAAGAGATGGTTCTTAAATCTGCTTGGGCTAAAGCCCCTGTTAAGACTGAGACAACTGTGCATTTTGACAATAACTATTCTTCCATGGTAATAGCTAAAAGAAAAGTTTTTTCTCCCACTAATAAGGGAGCTTAAAAAAGCACAGTTTAAAACATACCTTCTGTTTCCTGCCAAGCTTAAAATCTTCCTTCCTGATGGTCCTAAGGTTTTCGATGATTTAGACTCTGCTTTACTGTTTGTCAAAGAAAAAAGGATTTTGGATAAAATAGAAGAAATGGAATGGGCTAGTTCTTCATTAAAGAGATTGGCAACTGAAGCTTCGTGGAAGACTTCAGAGAAGAAGAAGAGACTAAAAAACAAATGATTTGTTATATGTTTTTTTTCTCTCTCATCATTTTAGTTCATTATTAATCTTTTTGAATATAGTTCCTGCATTTCCAGAAAGCCACAAATATTTTGGAAAAGATTTAATCAAAGTTATTCTCTATGTGCAAAGAAATGTTTTGTTTCATAACCAGTCAAAATATCTGAAAATTTAATGGCAAGCTGTGATTCAATTTGTTTCTCTTTCTGAAAAGAAGTAAGGTTAGTAATTTGATACATTTTTTTATCTTTACCTTTTTTTTTCTCCTTCTCCTTTTCTTATTTTCTTTGTTTAAACAATGACATTCTATTTAGATTATGTAGTGGGTAAAGGGTGGGGGAGGGCAGGGAGAGAACAGTAATGAAAATATGATTAATAGAATAATAACATATTTATTCCTTGTAAAAGTTTATATGTTCTTCAAATGCTATTTCTAATTATACTTTCTTGATTATACTGCTTATGCTTATTTGTAAATAATCTGTCATGCTTTAACTAATAATAATTAGAACTAAATAAGAGTAAATAATATGTTTTATTTTTAACTCTATTAATATAAACAGTAAGTAACATTCCATTGTATATACTTCTTATAGCTTTCTCTTACATTTTTTTTATTTCTGCCTCACTCCCTTTTATTTTCTACTCTCTTTTTCTTTCTTTATTAATATATATATAAATGCTTTTGATTGTGTGGGCACAGTGAATAATAGGATTTGTATGAAAATTGAGTTGGGACAAAAATGTTGAGTTTTATTGCTTGTTGGTAATTTTGGGCTTAATTTCACTTACATAGAGGCTGTAATGATCTGTGGAATACATTGTGAATGTTTTCTCATGTTTAGATGCATTCACACTGCTAAATGAATGTTTGTCACTAGTTTTTAATAAGTTTCCCGCGAAAATGTTAAGAGAGACAATCTGGGATGTGGGCTGTCTCATGCACAGTGTCCATGAGCTACTTCAAAAGCTTCAACTCACAGAATTCTCACAGAGAAACTGAAAGCAGTTAGTATAACCTTTGACATAGTTATCACACTGACACACCACAGATTCAGGAAAATACTCTATTCATAAAATATGTCAGTTATAATGAGTTTAAATGATGTAGTTTCTTGTAGTAAGTAAATGTCTTATTTTAGAAGGCATAGAAAATAAAACATTTATTTAAATGTTTTTGAAAATCTACTTAACAGCAGCATAATAATCTGTGTTAAAAATTTGTGTTCCAAACATATACTTTACTATAACTCATTTAATTCATCTGATTGACAAGCATAAATAATCTTATAACTCTATTCTGGAAGAAATGTCATGTGATGTATTTTAAAGCAGTAGGTTAGCATGATTGTAAAATCTGGTTACTAATATGTGTTTGCTGTGCATTATTTTGTATAAAGCAGACAGATTTATTCTAGGGACAGCAAGTAGGATAGTGCTCAACAAAGACACAACTCAGTGAGATCAGATATATATATATATATATATATATATATATATATATATATATATATGTGTGTGTGTGTGTAAGTGTGTGTGTGTGTGTGTGTGTGTGTGTGTGTGTGTGTGTGTGTGTGTGTGTGTGTGTGTGTGTGTGTGTGTGTATGTATATATGTGTGTGTGTGTGTGTGTGTGTGTGTGTGTGTGTGTGTGTGTGTGTGTGTGTGTGTGTGTGTGTGTTGTTGTTTTTTTTTTTTATATAATAATGCAAGTGTTTCTGAGAATCTGCATAACTATCCAATATGATTTATAATAATTTCTATGAATACAATATTTTACTCTATTGACAAAATGAATGTTTGCCACAAGTTTTAATAAGTTTCCCGCCAAAATGTTAAGGGAGACAATCTGGGATGTGGGCTGTCTCATGCACAGTGTCCATGAGCTACTTCAAAAGCTTCAACTCACAGAATTCTCACAGAGAAACTGAAAGCAGTTAGTATAACCTTTGACCTAGTTATCATACTGACACACCACAGATTCAGGAAAAATACTCTATTCATAAAATATGTCAGTTATAATGAATTTAAATGATGTAGTTTCTTGTAGTAAGTAAATGTCTTATTTTAGAAGGCATAGAAAATGAAACATTTATTTAAATGTTTTGAAAATCTACTTAACAGCAGCATAATAATCTGTGTTAAAAACTTGTGTTCCAAACATATACTTTATTATAATTCATTTAATTCATCTGATTGACAAGCATAAACAATTTTATAATTCTATTCTGGAAGAAATGTCATGTGATATATTTTAAAGCAGTAGGTTAGCATGATTGTAAAATCTGGTTACTAAAATGTGTTTGCTGTGCATTATTTTGTATAAAGCAGACAGATTTATTCTAGGGACAGCAAGTAGGATAGTGCTCAACAAAGACACAACTCAGTGAGATCATATATATATATATATATATATATATATATATGTGTGTGTGTGTGTGTGTGTGTGTGTGTGTGTGTGTGTGTGTGTGTGTGTGTATGTGTATGTGTGTGTGTATGTGTGTGTGTGTGTCTGTGTGTATGTGTGTGATGGCTTTTTTTTTTTTAATGCAAGTGTTTCTGAGAATCTGCATAACTATGCAATATGAATTATAATAATTTTTATGAATACAATATTTTACTCTTTTGACAATAATGAGTTTAAGTAAATGCTCATATACAAACAATTCAAGATTTTTTTTTTGGAAGCTGTTAATAGTATTCACATGACAGGAAATAGATGCATCTTAATATATGTAATGTCTGAATCATATTAACCAAAGTTTTTGATTTAAATGAATGTTAGAACCTAATTTTCTCTCCTCTTGATTTCTAACATCAAGATTATTTGAATGCTATTTGAATACAAGTGTTATATATTACATAGATCTATATAGTAGTATGAACAGTTTAAAAAAATATTATTTTAGTTTATATGATGCTGTTTTACCAAATGTGTAGTTTTGTCTTGATAGATAATTGAATTGAAAACTGTTAACCTCAGTTAAATATAACTAGTATTAAATTGATAAGGTGGTAGCTGAGGTACTGCTGCTTAGGTTAACTTGAGTAGTAAATACTACTCTAAGTTGGAGTTTATAACTCCAGGCTGGATGCAAGGTTTAATCCTTACATTATTTTCACTTGTTCATTGTTATTTGTATATAGTTTTGACATCCACAATATATTTTGTACACTCATTGTCACTACAAACAAAATTGAATTCTATACAAAATCCCATAAGAGATTTAATAAATACAGTTATATTTAAAGGTACACGTAAAAGAGGAGATGTAACATTATTTATCTTGTTATTTGTTATTTCGATCATAAGATTCTTGAGTTTTAAAAATGCCAAATGACATCTTTAAAAGGAATTTCTTTAAACATTAATGGATTGAATAATCCGTGTAAAAGGGCAAGCCTAATAAGATACATTAATTTACACAAGGCCAATCTAGTCTTCCTGCAAGAAACCCATCTCTTGAAAAAGATATTGATAAACTAGCCACTAATAAGTATACAGTATTGGTTAGTTCAGAGCACACTCAGAAAAAAAGAGGAGTGGCTATTTTATGGAATAAAAGTATGCCCATTCCTAAAACCATTAAGTCTTATCAGGATGGCAAAGGAATGTTTTGTATGGTTACAATACAAATTAATGGGAAGACTTACACTTTAATTAATGTATATTGGATACCTGGAATTGGTATTAATACAGTGAAACATCATATTGATAAGATCATATCATTCTCTATAGGGGATATTATTTTAGCTGGTGATTTTAATTGTATACTACATGAAAGTGATACTACCACTATAAGGAAAAGAAGAATTACATCTAATGCAAAACATTTAAATGATTTTGCTAATTCTTATCATTTGAATGATATTAATAATCAGATAGATTCAAAATCATTACCATACACCTTTTTTTCTAACAGATAGAAAACTTATTCAAAAATAGATAGGGTCTTTATTTCTAACCAGATGGTAACAGATTTAATTAATTCCAAAATCATTTCATGTCCTATATCTGATCATAACTCAATTGTTTTTGAATTCATGATAAAAATACTCATAATGTTCAGATCAAAAGGATACCAGCATACTTAACTCAGCTAAAAGACTACAAAGAATATATACTTTCAGAAGTACAACATTTTCTAGACATAAATAATACTCCTGAAGTCTCCATTGTCTATGTTTGGGATGCCTTAAAATCATATCTATATGGACAAAGTATCAGATGGTATAATAATAAAAGGAAATCTTGGGATAAGGAATTGTTAGATATTCAAAGTAAATTAGACTCTTATAAACATAATAATAAAGAAAATATTATGGACAAGAAAGTTATTGAAGAAATAAACAAACTAAATGAGAAATACAAAGAAATTTTAACTCATAAAGTTAAAATAACTTTAGAGAAATACAAGTTTTGTCTTATTCAATAAGCCCCAAATACTTACATAGACTTAAAAATAAAACAAAAAGATTGAATAAACAAAACCATATCAAAGAAATCTTTCTCTAAGGAAAAGAAGAATGTTTCTAGTATACCAGAAATACTGGATGAATTTAGAAATCACTTTCACAAGATTAACCATAACAACATTAACATGGAACCTAAAGATAAAATAAAGGAGTTTATAACCACAAACATGAATAAAAAGCTTAATAAACAACAGATTAAACTATTGGACAAGAGTATTTCATATACAGAAGTTATTACACAAATAAATAAGCTTAAATCAAACAAAGCACCGGGTAATGATGGTATTATACCAGAGATATATAAAATCCTTTCTAAAACTACATATTCATTAATACATAAGGTTTTTATTTTGGCCCAAACTGAGTTAATAACCCCCCCATCTTGGCAATATACATTTATTTCACCAATTTTAAAACCTAATAAAGATCCAACTAGATGTTCTTCATATCGACCCATCTCATTACTTAATGTTGATTATAAAATGTTTATGAGTATTTTGCTGATAGATTGAAGACAATCATTCCGGGATTATAGATATAGATCAGATGGGCTTCATTGTAAATAGAAATACTTTTGATAATATAAGAAGAACTTTAACATTAATTGATTTTGCAAATAGGAAAAAGAAAGATTTAACACTTATTAGTCTTGATATAGGTTCAGCATTTGATTCAGTAAGTTGGGACTATCTGTTTACCTTACTGAAATGCACAAACTTCTCTGATGCATTTGTAAATTTAATTGAGCATTTATACAAAGGAACGCTGGCTTATATTAAGGTAGGAACATATGTTTCACAAAAATACCCATTCTTAAAGGTACAAAGCAAGGATGTCCACTTTCTCCACTATTATTCACTTTAGTAATGGAGCCTTGGGCTAATTTGATTAGAAACAGTACTGACATAGAGGGTTTTGAAATAGATGAAAATACAACATCAAAAATTCAACTTTTTACAGATGATGTTCTAATTACATCAGCAGGATCTAATTCTTCTATGCAGTCTTTATTTGATAAAATGATGAATTTTAAAAGTATTTCTGGTTTAATATTCAATGAAGAAAAAACTAAAATACTACCTATATATACACGAAAAAATATTCTCATTAGCATTTTTACTAAATATGTACCCAATTCAGGTCAGATAACTTATTTAGGTATAATACTATCTAAAGATATTAAATCTATTATATATAATAACTATAATACCTGTTTTCTTAATATACAAAATCTTTTTAATACCTGGAATAATATGTTTTTTACTATGGAGGAGAGACTTACAATTATTAAAATGATAATATTCCCCAAGATTTTATACTTAATACAATCAATAATACTTTCACCTACAAAAATAATTATCAAGAAACTGAATACACTAATGATAAATTTCTTATGGGCACCTAATAGACCTAGGATTGCATTAAAGAAACATATTAATAGCTGGTCTCAAGGGGGTATTTCTTTTCCAGACATTAATTTATATATTATCTCTTCTATTATAAAAGTTATTACTTTATTAATAGATCAGTCATATATCGCAAAATGGAAAGATTATTGAGAGCTAATTAGTATGCACTTCATGAAAATCTCCTTAACACATAAAAATATGATTGTAAATAACTCCATGTTGTGGTTGCTAAAGGAATTTTGTACTTCACCTATTACACCTAAACATATGGTTTGTTACCCATTAAATATTATTATTAGTTATCGTAACTTTATATTCATGCACCCTAAGTATAGGAATGGAATTTTATTGTATTCCTATAATGTATACTCAGGGTATGCTTATGTCATCTACTTCTGAAGGAGCTCATTTAGCTATAGATAATGATCTAAAGTACTGGTATCAGCTGATATCTGATAATAAAGTTAAAAATCTAGATTTCTTAAAACAAGAATTTGATCTAAGAGAAACTTGCTGGTTAGAGGTTCAGATCTTTAGACAACATCTCATTGATAGAATAGATCTAATGTCTATAACAGTTAAAGAATCTATTCCAAAACTAATTGATTACTTGATATTAAATTTACAGCATAAAGTTTCTGATAAAGGTAAACTTTCATATATACATAAAATTATCAGACAAGAAACTTTTTACAGTGTAGATTCATACTGGAATTATTTCACCTCTATTAATGGGGACCCACCAACTCAACAAGATAAACAATATATATTGGAATCTGCTTATAGAACTACATCTTCCATTGTCTGGAGACTTTATACATGGAAATTTTTACATAGATCTTTTTATACACCTTTGATGATGAATAAAATAAATAATAAAGATAATCTATGTAAGAGATGTAATGTAGAAATTAATGCTGACTGGGCTCATATGTTTTATGACTGTATGAAGTTGAAAGAATACTGGAAGTCAATTAATGAATTTTTGCAGGCTCTTTTACAGATAATTTCATTATTTCTAAGTCTCTTATATTATTCAACACACCTGTACCTCAATGTGTTAAAAGATTAAGCTTCCCTTGTTATGGTCTATCCTAGCAGTGGCTAGGAAAATAATAACTAGAAATTGGATTTCAGATACACCTCCTTCGTTCAATGAATTTAAAAATGTTATGAATATAATGTGCCATATGGAAATAAGCACAATTAGAATGAGAACAACTAGAAAAACATCATATTATATTGTATGGGATAATTTACAAAATTTGTTAAAAAATTCTAATTTCAATGTATTTTAGTTTAATTAATTGATCTGATTGTAGTGGATGTCTTTGTAAATACTTTAGTTGTTTTGTTGAATATTATAATAATACCTATTTTTAATTACTTGTATAAAATTGTTATGATATTTCTCTTATATGTTAAAACAATAAACCTGTTTTGAAAAAAAAAAAAATGCATTATTCTGTAGCACAATTTCCATATATAAACATAACACATCACTCAGCTTCTTTTCATATTCACTGTTCTTCATTAGATGCAACCTCATATTCTCAACTCCTTCCATGTTAGCACTCACAGTGAACAATGACATTACATCAAGGGTGACTAAATTACAATTATCCGAGAGGTTACCCACATTCACAAAAGTGAACAAATCTTGCAAAAAATGTTTAGAATCCTGTAAAACTATTTTGGACTTATCAAAAACACGTCTAACATGCTTCACAATAAAAAATAGAGAAGGGCTCAGTTAGCCACCACTTCCTAGTAACAATCTGTCTAAATGAAGGTTTATTAGGATCTTTATGCACCTTGGGAAGGCCTTGAAATAGAGGAACCACTGAGTGCACAACAGTAAGTTAGTGCATCAAGTCTGACATAATGTTATAAGTCAAAAAACAGTCTTGTAAAATCTAACGTAACCTTCCACCCAGTCTATCAATGTCTTTATCATTAATCACTCTGTATGTATCAGTATCTGCCAGCATATTCCTTATAGTATCAAAGTAGTAGACCCAGTCCATAATAACAATCATGCCTCCCCTTGTCTGCAGAATGAATAACTATGGAGTTATTACCCTGAAGGCACTTAAGGGCAACTTCTCTTTCATCATCAAACTCACATACTTACGGCCTTTTTGTTTATCACCTAATGTTTGAAACATCTCATCTTCACAAATTTTACTAAACGCCTCTAACAATGGATGATTAACAGGTACTACACTACTAGGTTTCCTAAAAACACACACATCTCCATTCTCATTGCTTGTATACAAAAGCTTTAACATATCACTTCTAACAAATAACTTCAAGTCCATTACTGTATCTATCAAGTTCGCTTCTTGTGCTGGTATAAATAAAAGTCCCTTGCTCAGCACAGATAGCTCAGAATGGGTACAAATAATGGGTAATTCTAGTGCTGTTTGTTTTGTGGATATGTAGGAGGACCATTAGAGTGGGGTCTGACAATACCTTGTATGCCAGGCATAGATCTCCCCTCAAAAGTCTGTAAGAGATACAATACATGGATAGGGCCTTGAGACAGTCTGCATAGGACATTTTACTTATGCTGTTTATTCATTTAGTGAGGAACCCCTGTGGACTTTCAATTGTTGGATATGCCTTGTTCGGTACATATGAAAGGGGGCATTGTACTCTATGATATGTCTGATTTGTGTGTCAGGGAAGTGCTTCTGCATATATGGTCATAGTGCTGATGTGATCACTGGCAAAATAATATATTTTGTGTCATTTTTGTGATTTTGCATACTTAAGAAAAACTGCTAAAGGGGTTGCTCGGGGAAATAATTCATTTGTGTGTCAGGGAACTGCTCGAGTATACTTGGACAAACTACTGAATGAATGACTGAGGGCAAGTTCATGGATTAAAACACCACTATCAAAGGTGACGCATCACATTTAACAATGGATGTGCATACCATGTGAATGTCAAGACTATGAAATGCAAAACCACATCAGTAGCATACTATACTTTACAAATTTCTCATTTGCATCTCATTATTTTTAAGGCCTTTTGCATTAGTGTAAATGGCCTCTATGAAGCTTACCTTTGCTATGATCATTCATAACCATCAGGAATACAGCTATCACATTTGTACAAGTGACTATGAACACTGGCCTATATGTAAGGAAAGAAATTTGGTTTTACAATTCAACTTTGCTTTTCCAGCATCCTCTCCACACACTCTAACTGTCCAAGATTATATTGTAGCAACATTGGAGGAAATCACTATATTAAGCTGAGGGATGAGGGCTAGAAGCCCTGGGGTTTAAATATGGTTTTTCATGCATTTAATAATTTCTTAAGCAACCTTTTTATCTAATGAGGACCTCAACAAAAATCAGTCTTGCACCTTTGTTATTATTACTGTTGTTATTATTATTATTATTATTATTATTATTATTATTATTATTATTAATAATTCAAAGTAGAAATAAATTGTTTCTATTGCTTAATTCTCAAAGCTGATAAACCAGCAGCTCATGCATAAATCATATCAGGGAATAGTACCTGCCTCCTTATTTGGCTTAAAAATAATTTAGTTGCCTTTTGTGTATCACTCTCTGGTATTATATTGAGGTGAAAATCAAGGAAAAATGTCCACTGTTATATATTTCAAGTTGCTGCTAAAATGTATACAGCATGCTTTCTCACAACCTTTAAAAGACCGCAAACGTCTCTGTAACCCTCGGATGTCAGACTGGGAGGAAACTGTAATATATTTCAAACTGTTCCTGCCAAACATATTTTTTATTTGTTTGTTTGTTTGTTTATATTTATTTATTTATTTATTTGTTGAGATTTGATTACCAGGAATGTCTGACTGGGTAGTTGCCCATTTTCAGTGGAGGCCCAGAGAGAGAGAAAAGCTACAAAGTACTAATACAAAAACAGTTTCGATAATTATAATAAATTAGACATAATGTAAAAACATTGGTTAAAAATAAATATAACTTATATGACAGTGATTTAATATTTAGATAAATTTTAGCCAGTTTATAGAGAAATTAAAGGTACATTTATACAATAGAAGTAGGAACTGAAATATGATATGTGACAGAAAAATAGGGCTGTGATGTATTTAGAAAGAAAGTCATATGGTAGAAATTGATTAAAGTAAGGACCTGAGTAAAGGAGGAAAATTAAGGAGGTGTATGGTTCGAAAAGGTAATTGTTCACATTTAGGAATTTAGTTTATCATGAGGTTGAAAGAGAACAGAGCCAGATTTTGGCTAGGAAGTTTTTCAAAATAGTTTTAAAGGACTTGAGAGAGTGTATTGACATGATGGATGGATAACTGAACAGCAAGCTTCATTACCTTCCCCAAGAAATAGCCACTTGTATATGCAATTGATGTTTGATTGTGAGAAAAGTAAACAAAATAATGATTACAGTAATATTTCTGACTTGTTATTCCTAGTCAGTATAGTGGTCCTATACAACTTAAAGTGGCTTTCTGTGCACACATCTGAAGTTCATTAGAAAAGCTAAAGAATAGCTAACACCCCCCCCCCCCGTATAACATTAGATGTACTGATCTCTGAGGTTGGGGAGGAATGTTAAAGAAATAATGACACTCTCCCCAGCCCTTTTACAAGCTGCAGGAACTTTTTGCACACTTGTGATTGGAAATGGTTTTAGACTGGGTGGGTTTCAAGGAGAGTGGACTACTAAGCCTGTGTTAATATGTACTTGTATAGCCTTTGATTTTGGGGGTCACCAGAGCCCGAGAATCCCTGAAGGTCGGGATGTTCTATGATGTCTTTTATGCCTTACTTTTTTGTGAGATGACTGTTTAAAAGGGTCTGTATTAGAACACTGAAGTTTCAAAACTACGAATGTTGTAGTATTGACCCCTATTCAGCGAAAGCTGAAAATATCGAAGCAACAGAAAACCAAACTTTTTCCTAGGGAAAGAATGCAGTTGTCCATTTCTGTTGCTTCAGTATTTTCAGTGCTGTGGTGGAAAGTTACGGGTCGGGTTCGGGTAAGTGTGAGATTGAGTGCTGGTTAGGTTTGTTAGGGTTAGGGTGAGGGTTAGGTATGTGTGCGATTGTGTGGACTTGAGGGTTAGGGTGGGTTAGGTGAGTTAGGGTTAGGGTGCAGGTTTGGTATGTGTGCGATTGTGTGGATGTGAGGGTTAGGGTGGGGTAGGTGAGTTAGGGTTAGGGCGCTGGTGAGGTGAGTGTGCGATAGTGACCGACCTTAGGTTTAGGGTTTGGGTTAAGATAAGTGGATAGTTAGTGGTGTGTGTATAGTGTAGGGTTAGGTGTAAGATTGTAGGTGTATGTGTGTGGATTGCTGCTTGTTTGGTGTGCTTGTGTTATGTATATGTGTTTTGGGACAAGAAAATAAGGTCAGGACAGTGATAAAGCTGAAACTGTAGCCAGGTGCACGAATCCAATAAATACAACTCCAGACAAATGCCAGATACTTTAATAAAACAGCAAAGCTTTCGGATTACAAACCCTTCTTCAGTGTTAGAATACCTATACTGAATTCTAAAACCTTAAATAGTCAATTAAACAGTCACATGATAACAGCCAGCCTATAAACACAAAAATATTCAATAATCATTTTAATTACTTTTAAATTGTTTCTATGTATAAAAGTATATATTAAATATACATAATAAAATTCATAAAACCATTAATTATCTTATTTCTTTCTGCTTTTTAACTAATATTGGTTTAATAGTCAGTGCATTATTTAGTCCTGGTTTCTTATCAGCTCTCAGTCTAATTATCTCCTATGTATATTTGACTTATGCTCTATAATACGATCTTTAAGTTTCCTGCTGCTTTTATCAACATAAAAACATGAGCACACTGTACAGGCTGCCAGGTAAACAATATTTTCTGTATTACATTTTGCTGTACATTTAAATACAAAATGTTATTTAGTTATTGGATGAATAAATTAAGTAGTATCATTTTTAAACATATCATCACAACAAGTACAATTTATACAGGGTAGGTACCAATTTTAAAACTATTTTGCCTTCCATTGTTCTGTTTTGGAAAGTCATTATAGCATAGTTTGAGTTTCAGATTTTGAGCATTTGTATATGCAAAGAAAGACCTGTTTTCCAATATCTGGCATATTTCAGGCATAGCCATCAAAATGCCCCAATTCTTTTCTATTACCTTCTTCACCTGCTCAGTTCTTAAATTATAAGTTGTTAAGTATCTTACTACTTCTGATTTATGTATATTCGTTGCTGCGCTTTGTTCCCTAATATTAAATGTCACCATATTATTAACTTTTCTAGCTTCTAAAGTTTCTTTTACATACTGGTTGACCATTCTATATGGGTAACCCCTTTCTACAAATTCAATAGCCATATTGTTTAATTGTTCTTCACATACCCCATCATCAGTATTCAGCCTACTCACCTTTAACATTTGGAATTTTACTATTCCTTTGAATATATGCAGTGGATGCATACTGTTCTTATGTACATATCTACTAATGTGTACTTCTTTTTTATGTACACTGGTCTCAATATTTTCACCCTTCCTTTCTATAGTCACATCGTTTTTGGGGAGCAAACTATTTTAAACCAGAAAAAGGCTGTAGTACTCTCTAAATAGTGTACAAAACTTCTCAAAGTATCTTCAGTCCCTTTCCACATCAAAAAGCAATCATCTACATATCTACCATAATATAGTATATTCTCTTTCCCCTCATTTCCTGTACCAAACATCATATTCTTCTCCCATTGATGCAGTACGAAATTAGCATAGGTGTTAGTCACTGCTGTACCCATGGCTACACCTGCTATCTGTAAATATGGTTCCTCATGAAACAGAAACACATTCTTTGTGAAAATTATATCTAATAGATGGCATATGTTCTCTATCTCTCCTGCTTGTATGTCTGTTTCCTCATTCAGGAAACTACGGATTACCTCTATCCGATATTCATCGGGTATAACCGCAAAGAGGGAATCTACATCTAGTGTAGCAAAGATGTAGTTTACATTACTTTCAGATATATGCCAGTTCTTTAATTTCTGTAAAATGTCATTAGTATCTTTCAAATAACTAGCACATAAAGGCAAATATTTACTTAAACTTTCCTGAAGGTATACCGATATTGGTTCTGTAATCCACCCCCTTCCTGATACTATTGGTCTCATTGGGGGGTGTGCTAATGATTTGTGCAGTTTCGGTATACCATATATAATCAGTATTTTTGGACATGATACATTGAAAAAATTAAACAATTCTATTGATAGACCATTATTAAATTGCATATCATAAATGGCCATATTATACTCACTAATACACATCTTTATCTCTTGAAAAGTAATCTTTTTAAAAGTTTTTTCATCTTGCAGGAATGTATACATAGCATTCACATAATCTTCTTTATCCATTAGAACTAATCCTCCCCATTTGTCAGCCTGCTTAATCACTATTTCATCATTCATCATTAATTGCTGTAAACCTCTACTCTCCTGGGTTGTCAAGTTATAGTATTTCTTTTCCAATTTTTTAGCATACAATTGCCTTAGTTCATTTTCACAGATATCATAAAATGCTGTAACTATAGGATAACTAGTTGGTATAAACACACTTTTCCTTTTACATACATCGTTTAGACTGTTACTCTGACTTTGTTTAAATATTAACTTCAAATTTATTATTCTAGCAAACATTTTAAAGTCTGTTAAAGCATCAACAATAGTGTCCATGTAGGTAGGAATGAACTTCATTCCGTTTTGTAACAGTGTCTCATGTTCTGTTGATAAGGCAAAACTTGAAAGGTTTACAATACCTGTTGATGCCCTAATCAGCATCTTGCTGTTTTGTTCTGAGCAAACGGGCTGCTGTTCTTTCATTTTGCCATGTTGTTCATATGCTTGCCTGGCTGTTCTTGTATGGGACGTTCCCTGATAGGTTTTTGCAAATATAAACTTATTCTCTCAGCTACTTCCAGCCAAAATGGTGTTTTTAAAAAATTCATCTTCTTAGTTGCCGTTTTATCCACCATTTCTTTCAGTGATATATGCAAATTGTCTATCACATGCTGCGATGTAGGATGCTCCTTTACCCCATCTTTCACTGTACACTCTCGACTCTGCTCTCCTGAGCCAGATCTTTCACCTTCTCATTCTCGCATTGTTTCCATGAAGATCTCTCCTTCCTGATTTTGCATCATTCGCAAGCTCATCACCTCATGAATATTCATAGTGTCTCTGCTAGCTACACCCATTGCCAGAGTGTTATCTAGCGTTATTTGAGCTAAGCAGTACATTTCCCCTTTCTGATTGTTAGTGGCTGCATTAACTCTTATTGTTTTTGGCCAAAAGAAGATGTGCCCCATTTCATAGGTTCATAGGTTCATAGGTTTATACTAGGCTATCTGCCCTATCTGTCCAGCAGTGACCCAGAGATGATTCCATTTCTCTTGAACAGAGTCAGCGAGGTGCTCTGCCTCGTCTCTGAGTGATAAATCTATCCTCCAGCATGTCCTATTTATATCAATTTTTGAGGTGGAGCATGTCCATTCGGGTTGGTTGGACATTTGTATGTGTCAGGCACATGTCACCTTTGGTCTGATGAGTGAAGAGAGGAGTACAAAGAGGGAGACATGAGAATCTGGATGTGGGATTCATGTGATCAGTGGGCAATGTAGGTCTTTCTTTTCACCACTTTAGCAATGTGAGGTGTCAAAGAAAGCTGTCAGCAACCTGGGTCCCAGGTCCCTGATAACCTCTTCTGTGCTTTAGTGGATTGCCACCTATATGGTAGCATATGACTATTTTTTTTTTTTGTTTAACAGGGCAGGGCTCTGGCACACCAGCTATCTGTTTCCGTGAGTCCCTTCTGAAGTATTGTGAAAAAGCCTGCAGGTCAAAGGTAGGCTAGGCTGACTGCCTTTCCCTCATCAATGGCCTTGGTGACTTCTTCCTGACAAAACAAACTGGGTCGTGGGTCAATGTCTGCAAAGTCCCTATATCTTTTGTTTATGAGCTCCATTATGATCCTCTCCATAGCTTTGCAGACTAGAATCCTGTGGTAAGGCTGAGATTAAACAGCTGCCTTGGCTGGGATAGTTATCTCTCTAGGGGGGAGGGGTGGGTGTTGCACTGAACCTGTCTGCAGTATGTTGGCATGCTGTGGGGTTCAGTGATTTTTTGTATCATTTTTTTTAATTTGAGCATATATAGTGAGTTTCCACCCCAGGTTCCTAACATTAGCTGAAAAAAGGCCTTATGATGTCCTTTTGAATCCATGGCAATTTTCTCTCAAAATTGGCCTTAGTTGATTTATGGATTTTGTTCTCATCATGTAATAGCTTTCTCCCTTATTGTAAAGTTTGTTAATGGCTGGGGTCCACCAGTCTTGGTTTTATTTGGGATTGCCTGATCCATGCAGTCCTGGAGGTGTTCATGTCCCCATGTTTGTGACAATGAGGATCTAGTATATTTTATTTTATAATCATTAATGTCTCTCAACAACTTTTGTTTTTTTGTAGATTCTAGTTTAGTATCTAATTGCTGCAACCTATTTAGCATCAATTGATAGTGATGTGCTACACCGGAACAATGCAAATTTTCACACAGTTCATTTTCCAATTTCATTATTTCATTTACCATTTCAGATTCTATTGGTTCAAAAAAGTCATTCATCAGTAGCATATGCTCACTGCTCAATTTAAGATTTAGCTGTTGCCATTTCTTTAAAAGTTCAGGGTATGTATTAGCATAGGATGGCAAAGTTTTTATTCGCAAACCTCTTGGTGCTATTCTCAGCTCCAAATATGCATTAAAGCTTAGTCACTGCCATTGGAGCTGTTTGAGGGTTTGAACCTTCCTTTCCAAAGTCAGTATGTTGTTGTTGTGTCTTTTGGCTTTTCCCGGTTAGGGGTCGCCACAGTGGAACTCCGGTCTGCTAATGATTGGCAGTAGATTTTTACTTGCCAAGTTGTCAGCTCTGATGCACAACCATCAATGAAGGTACGCCCATTCACGCATGTCTCCACACAGAAGACGCTCTAGCTGAGAATCGAACAGGACAACGTCTTACTGTGAGGTGACAATGCTACCGCATCACCAAAGTCAGTATACGCTTAATTAAACCTTCAATCTGCTGGGGAGCGACTCCCATAGTTTCTACTATAGTAGCTGCTATTTGTAGTAATGGATTACCTTCTGTTATAAGAAGTCCTTTCAATGTACGCTGGTTTGCAGTATTCTCCATATCAATGATAGAGTTATTCAAGTAATTGCGTGGCCGGCTGCTCTTTGTAAAGCCCAACACTCAAAATCCAACCTCTCACCAAAGTTACAAGAAAATAAGGTCAGGATAGTGATAAAGCTGAAACTGTAGCCAGGTGCACTAATCCAATAAATACAACTCCAGACAAATGCCAGGTACTTTAATAAAACAACAAAGCTTTTGGATTACAAATCCTTCTTCAGTGTTAGAATACCTATACTGAATTCTAAAACCTTAAATAGTCAATTAAACAGTCACATGATAACAGCCAGCCTATAAACACAAAAATATACAATAATCATTTAATTACTTTAAAATTGTTTCTATGTATAAAAGTATATATTAAATATACATAATAAAATTCATAAAACCATTCATTATCTTATTTCTTTCTGCTTTTTAACTAATATTGGTTTAATAGTCAGTGCATTATTTAGTCCTGGTTTCTTATCAGCTCTCAGTCTAATTATCCAGGTATATTCTCTATTCTCTAGAACATTGTTTAGGTCCCCACTCCTAATCTGCTTATGTACTATGTCTATTACTCTAAATTTAAAGCTATGGGCACTGTATTTAAATGTACTGCAGCATGTAATACAGAAAATATTGTTTACCTGGCAACCTGTACAGTGTGCTCATGTTTTTATGCTTGTAAAAGCTGCAGGAAACTTAAAGATCGTATTATAGAGCATAAGTCAAATATACATAGGAGAATATAGCAATAACCCATGCCTGGGTGTGGGTAATGCGGGATTTACCCACAGTTGGTAACACTCATTTAGGCAACCTCACCCACCACCCAGCAGTTATAGTAATGTGTGTATATAATTCAGCTGTTTGATGGAGACTGATAATATTTTAATGTTACTCCACACAAACATGTGACACACATTGATGCATTTCCAGTCATTCAACACAAATCAGAAAACAAGAATAATGAGCAAGCAATGGCAGGCAGTGTTTTCCTCCACACTCAGTCCCAAGAAATCCTAGCTTTTTTTTCTGTGTGTATCTCAGATGACCATTTTTATCACATGACAAAAGAAAAAAATGTATCCTGTACTGCTCCTGCAAAAAATATCCACAATACCTCCCTACTCTCCCTGGTTTTGCCTGATATTTTTGCAGTGTCTGTCATGTAAATCATTAAGAATTACAGTCAGTCAGTAATGACAGACATTACAGTGTAAGAAACTTCTCTGTGTGGAAGATTTTCAGTCCATATATTTCTAGTTAATCACTGTATATTAATCAGATCAGACAATAGTAGTAGAAGTAGCGAACGTAAACTCATCAAGTCAAAAAGTAATAATAGAAAATATATAATTCTACAGCATTACTAAGTATTTGAAAGTAATCCAAGCAAGGCAGGCCATCTGTTTCCAGTCGAAAATCCTTTATTAAGTACACAGACAAGCGATCCAAGTAAAACAAAAATAGAGTAATAATTTCCTCACAAGCTTTCTAAATTTATATATACTTTTTATCAGGCATGGGAGTGGTTTATTGTGCTGTAAAACAAAGTGTTATTGGTAAACATGTTAAATTCACATCCCTTCCCCCATCAGTGTGACATTCGAGCTGGTCCTGCCCTACCTAGTAGCTGCCATAATAATATATAGCCTTAATGTACTTTAATGGTACGTCTTATTTAACCAAATTATTAAGTAGATTATTAAGTCTGTGATTTTATCCAAGGCAATATACTACATGGCTGGAAATATATCAGCCTTAGTTCATTTTGAGATAAAAAATTATATATAAATATATACATATACATTTTGCATGTTAAAATCAGTTTCTATTTTCATAACTTATTGTTAACAAAGATCGCTTTCGTCCTTCTAGACTTCTTCGGTCTGTATACAAGAAACCGTATAATTGTATAATTAGTTAGTATTGTTATTACCATCATTTTGAATAAAGTGGAAAAAAGAGAACCAGAAATAAATAAAAATAAGACAAAATATATGTATGATGATGGAAACAAAATATACACTTAAATTTCAAATGATTTAAAATGGTATTTATAACCAATTTGTAGAAAAATAATAATAAAATAAAATACAATTAGTCATGTAAACAATGTGGCAATTTTCTAAGTTCCAGTGCACTTTTAATTGAACAGTAGTAGTTTAGTCCAGGCTTTCTAAAAGAGTTCAGCTTTAATTGTCACATGAGTTAATGTTTATCCAGAATATTCGGGATGTCTCCTTCAAGATCACCCATGTCTATGTGATCCAGGATCTGGAACTTAAAACCTGTGTGTCTTTTATGAAGAGAAATGTGTTTAGCTAGTGCATTATTTTTACATCCTCCTCCCATTTGGATTTCTGACAGATGACAAGAAATCCTTCGCTTGAGTTTATTTACAGTCTTGCTCACATAGAATGCATCACATTCATTGCACTGTGCCCTGTAAATTACTTTTTTAGTGTTATAGTCACCCCCTGCACTGGTTTTAATGAACTTCTTTAAATAAGGGCAATAAAAACTATCACCTTGCTGTATAAATATACAAAATGTACAATTAGTTTCACATCTTTTAGTGCTTTTCTCACATGGTCTAGGTTTAAATTCAACAAAACTTCTAATATTTCTGCCCTTCCTATAAACAAATGATGGGGCTTCACCTAAGATGTTAATCAGAAAAGGGTTTCCTGTGACAATGTCCCAGTTTTCTTCAATAATATTTTTGATACTGTGATAATCCAAAGTGTATGTCAGGATGCAGCTATTTTTGCATTTGTTATTCTCTGTGGAATTACTTAACATTTTTCTACTGAGTAGGTTGCGTGAAGGTGCTTCAGTCCTTTTCAGTTCTATAATGGGTTCCAGGATGTTTTTTTAACATCTGACTTTCATAGCCTCTCACTAGAAAATCATTCTCTAAGTTGTTCAGGTTTCTCAAAAATGGTTCCATCTCTGTGGTAATTCGAGCTAATCTATAGCCTTGGGATTTCATTACATTATACTTGTTTTTTGTAGGATGTAGACTTTTATTGTGGAGTACTTAGTTAACTCTTGTTGGTTTTCTGAATAGATCAGTGGTGATTTTGTTATTGTTGGTGTCCTTGTAAATCTGCATATCTAAGAAAGTGGTTGAAGTACAGCTATGAGAAGAGGTAAACTTCAGGAAGGGGGTTGTTTGATTGAGGTAAGTGATAAAATCTCCAAGCTGCAAGGTGTCACCTTCCCACACAATAAAGACATCATCAATAAAATGTAAATAGCATGTGATATGCTGCATGCAATCTGTGTTGTTTAACACAAAGTCCTCCTCCCATTTGCCCAGGGTAGAAAGCCTGGACTAAACTACTACTGTTCAATTAAAAGTGCACTGGAACTTAAAAAAATTGCCACATTGTTTACATGACTAATTGTATTTTATTTTATTATTTTTTTTTTTACAAATTGGTTTTAAATACCATTTTAAATCATTTGAAATGTAAGTGTATATTTTGTTTTCATCATCATACATACATTTTGTCTTATTTTTATTTTTTTTCTGGTTCTCTTTTTTCCACTTTATTCAAAATGATGTTAATAACAGTACTAACTAATTATACAATTATATAGGTTTTTAGGGTTCTTGTACACAGACCTGAAGAAGTCTAGAAGGACGAACGCGATCTTTGTTAACAATAGGTTATGAAAATAGAAACTGATTTTTACATGCAAAATGTATATGTATATATTTATATATAATTTTTGATTGCAAAATGAACTAAGGGTGATATATTTCCAACCATGTAGTATACTGCCTTGGATAAAATCACAGACTTAATAATCTACTTAATAATTTGGTTAAATAAGATGTACCATTAAAGTACATTAGGGCTATATATTATTATGACAGCTACTAGGTAGGGCAGGACCAGCTTGAATGTCACACTGATGGGGGAAGGGATGTGAATTTAACATGTGTACCAATAACACTTTGTTTTACAGCACAATAAACCACTCCCATGCCTGATAAAATATATATACATATTTAGAAAGCTTGTGAGGAAATTATTACTCTATTTTTGTTTTACTTGGATCACTTGTCTGTGTACTTTATAAAGGATTTTCGACTGGAAACAGATGGCCTGTCTTGCTTGGATTACTTTTGAATACTTAGTAATGCTGTAGAATTATATATTTTCTATTATTACTTTTTGACTTGACAAATTTATGTTCGCTACTTCTACTACTATTGTCTGATCTGATTAATATACAGTGATTAACTAGAAATATATGGACTGAAAATCTTCCACACAGAGAAGTTTCTTACACTGTTTTGTTTTTAGACCCACTACACTTTAGTGGGTTGTTTTGAGATTTTGGGGATACCACGGAGATTATTTGTTTTTAATGATAGACATTAGAGATTTATGTTTATTATTGGGCTAAAAATGCATGTGAATATGGAAAACCTGTTTTCTATTAACCTCTTAAGTAAATTAGAACAATAAAAGTGACTCTGATCTTAATCTTTTATTGCTCTTATACCATGCCTCATTATTTTCAGTTTCTCTTGAACCTTTGTGAAAAGTACTAGATAAACTACTGAACAAAATATCTGTTTGACCATTTCAGCATCTTTGATTTGAAAAAGAGAATATTGATGGGGCGGAGCCTGAATGGCTAACTGAAAGCAGCAGTATTTTAGATCTCCATATAACTAGTTAAATAAGACAGGAAAAATATTTTTTTTTTCTTCAAAGTATAAAATCTTGTACATAAAGGAATAATTTACATAATTAGAAACTTTGGTGAAGTTTTGCATATAATTTCCTGTCAAAAAGCTTGAAGATGTATTCACTTGTTAAAATGAGCAACTCAAAGAATTCTCACCAGGATGCTGCCTTAAAGAAGGAACTGCAACAGATGGCATCTACCCTGCAGGAGTTGCCTTTGAAGATGGATGATTTTAAAGAGAACCTGAAAAATCTTAAGCTTCTTAAACAAAACACTTGGTTGGTTAATAAAATAGATGACTTGGAAAACAGGGAAAGGAGAAATAACATCAGGATTTTTGGATTGCCTGAAAACACAGAAGGTGAGGATATTATTTCCTTTTTATCAAGCTGGATCCCTGACCTTTTAAATTTAAAAGAAGGACTTTCCGTTGGCATTGAAATGGCACACAGAGCTCTTGGGAAACCTGCCACTAACTCAAACTCTCCTCCTAGGTCAGTAATTATCAAATTTCTTTCATACTTGGACAAAGAACTGATTTTAAGATCTGCTTGGAGGAAGGCACCTCTAAAATATAAACAGAGCCTGATAAGATTTGATAACGACTCTTCATCTAGAATAATGGAACAAAGGAAAAAAGTGTGGCCAGTGATAAAGTTAACATCAAGGCACAACTTGCATATCCAGCTAAGGTAAGAATACTGTATGCCAACGAGATGAGGACTTTTATTGACTTAGAGGAAGCCTCTTCATTTATTAAAGCTAATAATGTGATTACTTTGCCAAAAAATATGGATTGGATGTCACCTTCTCTCAAAAGAACAAAAGAAACAAATGTCTGGACAGATGTCAAAAAGAAGAAGCAAAAGACTGATACTGTTAAGCCAAATCTCTCAAAGCATCTACTATGATATGAATTGTTTTAACATTACTTTAAAGGACCAATTTTACTGCTTGGAATTTTAAAACAAAGGTAACTAACTACTCTAATCTTTATCCATATTTTTTTGAAAATAGATGACACATGAGAGTTTTCACATTACCTCAGGTATGTAAAACAGGGTACTTTTATTTCACAGAAGGAGGGTTATATAGCACATAAAACATTTATACTATAAATCAACATACATAGTATATGTGTATTTTCTCTTAATTTTCTTGTTTCTTTCTCTCTTCTCTCTTTTCTCATTATATTATTTATTTTAACTGTATCTTGTCTCCCTTTCTAAATTCTCTCCTATTTACAATACTAATATAGTCTGTATATATTTAATAACTCACTATCTATACATAAATAATAGCCTAAAATAATTTAGTTTTAAGGTAGACTAATTAGAATAGTGAACTTAATTAATTATTACAATATTTATTAGATTAATGATAGTCACTGTTATGCTTATTGGGATTGGGAACATGTTCATGATTAACTCTGAAATGTTCCATTCATGTACATATGTCCTTTGAATTATTTCCTAGTAGTATTAACAAATGCATAAAAAAGGAGGGAAAATGTACTGTTGGTTAAGAGAAGTGAAGCTTTCTTCACATTCTATTTGTGTTGCCATAGCAACAGTAAACAATTGCTGCAGTTTCTAAGGACACTGTGAATCTGCAAAGTGCATTTAGCCTCACAGTTAACAAATAATAAGAAAATTAATGTTTAGTTATTAAAATGAAAAACAACCTAAACAAGGTAAAATAAATACATAATAGGATTATTTGTAAATATTTTATGATTTATCTTCATAGGATTACATATTCCTGGAAACAGAACTGAAATGTTCCCAAACTATATGTGCACTGAAATGTAGCTACTTGATTAAAAAGTATTACTCATTTTAACATGCTGATTTCACAAGCTGTCTGCACTGTAAAAGTTACATTTTCTATGTTACTCGAAATTGTCAGTCTCTAGAGCATATGAAAGCATACATATTACCTTTTGCAACATGTTATCTTTGCAGTTATCTCACACTCTGTACAAACTCACTTGGTAACTGATAGCTATTCATTTGAAATATCAGTTTACATATTAAATGTGCCCTTGAAATGCTATTGACATTACGACAAAATATAATCTGAACTGTAAAATGAATGACTTGAAAGAAGTGAAGTAATGCATAGATTTCAAAGACAGTTCTTGACACTGCAGTAAAAGTAAAAATATATATTCACAAGGAAGTATTGAAATGTTTTAGTCTTTCAGTTAAAATAGCTTACTGTCAACATTTTGTGATATCAGAAAGTTTGAAGAGCTAGGAAATTATTATTCTTTGTCTTTATAATGATTATTAGACATATGTTAGACTCTGTTTAGTTTAATGAATTGTGACATTTGTTTATGAGGAAAAGTGGACTCACTTACTCACATTGGACTACACATTCCTGAAAACTCAACTGAAATGTCCCCAAATTACTTTTGAACTTAAATGAAACAGCCTGATTAATAAGCATAATTTACTTTAACAACCTGAATCCATAAGCTATCTGCTCTATATATGCTACATTATATATATATATATATATATATATATATATATATATATATATATATGTCACTTGCATATGACAGTCTCTAGAGCACATGAAAAAATACATATTATTTTTGCAACATGCTATATTTGCACTAATCATGCATTCTAAACTAACTCAATTGGCAACTGACAAGTTATTTATTTGAAACATCAGTCTAAATATTAATTGTGCCTTTGAAATATTGTTTCCATTTTGACAAAGCAAAACCTCAATTGAAAAAGGAATAATTTGAAGAACTGAAGTATTGTACAGATTTCAAAGATAGCTATTGACAATACAATATAAGTAGAAATGTATACATGCAAGGGAAAATTTAAATGCTTTATACTTTTAATTAAAATAGCTTATTAACTTTTTGCTTTATCAGAAAATTTAAAGAGCTAGGAAATTATTTCTAATTTGTCTTTATAATGTTTACTAAAGTGATGTTAGTCACTGACTTGTTTAATGGATAACGAGTCATGTACAAGACGGACTACTGAATGTTATTTCTGTTTACCTATGTATGCTGAATTTATTTTATTAGTACTGATTTAAAACAAGGGAAATAAAGGGAAGGGAAATCTCTGTTTTGGTCAAGGGAGGAGAGGCTTAAGAGTATTATAACTGCCCTGAGAACTCTCTAAGATGCTCTAAATACTATTTGATTAATACTTACCTATGGTAAATCTTGATTACCATATAGGTACCCTCACATTCATTCTAGACCTGATGCGATTACCCATTCTGGAAGCAGGAGGTGCCCTGTGCAGGATGGGAATTGTCAGGGTGATTATAGTTCATTCTTAGACTCTGCTTTGTAAATCTATAAATATGTAAAAACACTGCACACTAGAATGTACGGTGCCTGTACTCAAGAGTCAGGATACCACTGATAAGCCATTTCTTTTCATAAGTGCAAGTTGAAGTTCGTGAGCTGAAGAGTGGGAAAGTAAAGTAAGACAGTACGCCTACAGTAAATTCATATTTCATTGGTAATCACTCACTGTCTCCTGTAGAGTCCTTTTAGTCAAATTATTTTAGTAATCTATTTGTTGTTGGCTTATTTAGTGTATGCGCCTCTGTTGTATTTAATTTATCCAAAATTACATATCTGACATATTTGGGATCTCTTAAGGGTAACTAAATATTGGATATTTTGTAAGTCAACATAATAATTGTTTACACTATAAAAAAATATAATATTTGAGAGAAAAAAAATATTTAACTTGCTGCTGACTGAAATTTCATCTCCTGTTTTTACAATGGGTCTGTATCAGAATGATGCTTGCTCTCAGCCCATATGGAAGAAACCATGCAATGTTGAACTCTGATGTGACCTGAATGAACAGTACAATGGCAGCACTTCTCCATGTGATGCAAGCTGCACCATCGGCACATTTTGCTTTAAAAGGGGAACCTTATTTCATTATTTATTCACTTTTTTTTTTATTTGTCAGGAAAGTCCCACTAGGATAAATTTTTAGTGGAAGCCCAGGAAGAAAACCTCTACAGTTATTACAAATATTTCTACAGAGAACAGTACAAAATACGCACATAAATTGACATAGTAGGAGTTTTTTCATTCTACAAGGAGAAACAACCTGTACAGTTTTAAAATTACAAAATATAGAAGATGTTAATTTACATAGATATATTAAAAACAGTGTGGCAGTTTTCATCGTGAATCAGATGTGCATGTACATTGAAATTTTATGCACAGTTTAGGATCTCCTTTTTAAATGTCAAACATAGTATATGCCGAAATTGAATTTATAGCGTTAATAGAAAAAAATATATGTTTAAAGATATGTCTGGAGGTTATGTCATTTGAATATTATAAAAACTGAGTTTTTAGAATTTATTTATTGATTTATTTATTAGAGCAAAAAAATGCCATGTTTCATTTCTTTAAAAACTAAATTAAACTGAACAACACTCCCAAGAAGAATGGCACCCTTTGTGGATGTCTAGTTGTCCTGTGTGTAAGACAGGCATTGTATATATAAATGTCTCTATATCTGTGTATGCATATATATATATATATATATATATATATATATATATATATATATATATATATATATATATTATGTGGTATTTGATACAGAGCAGTAACAAACAGAAGTGTGAACATTACTACAGTATTACATATATTAACAAGCAATAGTTTAAGCTGTGCAGCAGATTTATATATAGACATTATATTAGTGAGTAATTTTCATCAATGAACATATCCTAGGAAGTGAAAATGCAGATATAAAGTGGAAGCAAGGGAAGGACAAGGAAAATCCCGGAGAACAGTGGACTTGGCTAGTAGGACAAGTGTTAGTAATGCCAGTTGAACAGGGATAAGAGGTGAGAGGAAAGGGGCGAACAAAGCAAGGGAAAGACAAATATGGTATGGGTATGAGGATAGTAAGGGAAGAGAAATTGAATGATTGTTTAAGATGCAAAGGAGGGGGGAGGTATGAGTAAGGAGGAAAAGTAGCAATTCTGCAAGTTTAGTTACAAATAATGGATATAATATGGTAGAAAAGTGGTCTGGCTTGCTACTGGTCATGTGAATGAGATTTAGTCAGAACTAGTGCATGGGCAAAGCCATTTGTTATTGAGGAATATCCTAAGTATTTTTTAAATTGAGTTGTGTCAGCAGATGTTATGATAGCCTGTGGTATAGTATTACAAAGTCTGGAGACATATAGTATCGAGAGTCACTGGTGGTGTTGTAATTAAATACATGCAGTAGGGATTTATTTGTGGAGAGGACTCAAGTGTTGGTGTAGGCTTGGACCAATTGTTGAAGAGCAGAATTTTTTTTTTCCATTTGGTGAACCAGTCTGTGGGCAATAAGGAGTTGAGTATAGGTTATGTAATGGGGTAATTCTAGCCAGCTGAGCTGTTGTAAGGCAGAATAGTGGTTAGACCTGTGAGAGGAGTTAGTAGCAAATTTAGCAATTTTATTGCAAGAGGTTTCCAGTTTGATCAAATCATTTTTCCTTAGAATGGTGAAGATAAGGGATGTATATAGCAGGGTACAGAGTAGGTGAGTTCTGGCTATAGCCTGTCTTGTGGTGCTAGTGAGCAAAGGCTTGAGTCTGTATAGAGCACCCAGTTTTGTGAGTGTCTTTTTGATAGACTGGGATAGGTGTATATCAAATCTCAAATTATTGTCTATTAACACACCTAATAATTTTGTTTGGACTATGGTCGATATCATTGTATTATTGGAAGACTGTAGTTGGACTGGAGTAGTTGGGTCACGTGATTTAGTGGGGTGAAATAGTATGAGTATAGTTTTGGATGGATTCAGAATTAGTTGAGGCTGATAACCGGGTTTTGATGGCTAGGAAGGACTGTTGCATCCTCACTTCGAGTTCTTTTGTGGTAGGTACATTGCAGATGACAGTAAAGTCATCAGCATATTGGACAATGGAGGCTAGAGAAGTAGCTGTATGGAGCCTGTTGGTAAAGATACTGAAAAGTAAAGGACCTTGAACTGAGCAATGGGGACCCCATGGTAACAGGTAAGAAGGATGATTGATCTTGTTGTCATTTGACAGCTTGTTAGTTAGTTATTTAAGTAACTGTGGAACCATGTAAGTGATGGAGAGCTGAATTTTAGAGTGGAGAGTTTGTTAGGTAGTTTCTGATAAGAAACAGTATTAACAGCTTTGTACTGATCCAAGAAGATGGAGAATACAAGATCCCCATCATTTCTATGTAAGGTGACAGTATTGTTAAACTGAGAAGGGTCGTTGTACTATGATTTGGGTGGAAACAAATTCCGTGTGTTAGAAAGGAGATTATTAGATAAAAGGCAGTTTAAGAGCTGCATATGAATGCATTTTTCTAAGACTTTGGAGAGGGGGGATACGATTGCTATTGGTCTGTAACTGGAGAACTCAGTAGAGCTGCTACCTTTGTGCAGAGGCATTATGTAATATATATTCCAGAATACAGGAATGCATTATTCAGATATAGAGTGGTTAATGAAAATAGATAGGATAGGAGATGGCAGCTTTTGCTAGTTTTAGGAATTGTGAGGACAGATTCTCAGCCGCAAGTGTTGTGGGCTTTAGTTTAGAGAATATTTTTTTTATGGTATAAGCTTGAACAGATTTAAAAGAGAAGGAGTCTGTGGTATCTTCGGGTATAGTTGGGTTAGTTGGAGGTGCATTACAGTGGATCTTAGTAAGTGAATGCATAGTATTTGTAAAGAACATGTTAAATTATGCAGCTATGCTGTCATTATTGTTAGTGGTTGATGGGGTAGGAGTAGAGGCTTGACTTGGCTGAAGGAGTTTATTTATGGTGGACAAAAATTTTTAGGACTGTTGTGGTGCTTTTGCTGTATAACAGTATGGTATGTCTTTGTCAGAAAAATATGTATTAATGTGTGTCCTTAATGCTAATTAAAAACTAAATAAGTTAACACGTTTTTCATTCTATTTTATATGCACTATTTTATATACAGTTGAGTTTCATATGAGACTAAAAGATGCTTTTTGAAACTGCAGTGTGCTTTCTGAAACTTGCAAGATGCCCTCTGACCTAGTAATTGCTAGCACAGCAATATTCATGTTTATGCCTTCTGAAGATGTACTTGAGAAGCAGGTGATTATCTGCTAGGTCAGGAAGAAATTAATGAACAATGTTATATTCTGTAAATGTAATGATTTTAAACAATCAGCTCTGTTCGAAGTATGAGAACATACACAGCTGCAGAAATTAGAGATAACATAGACAAAAGACTGTTAGAGAAATGAACTGCAAACTATACTTGCTTTGTGCTCGAATTAGCCATAGTACCTTGAATGGTAACATTGCATATATCTAACCGGTGGTAGCCAAGGCCACATTGTTTTTCTTAGGAAGTTTCTAAAAAAATTGATGGTACCAGCAGAATATTGTAAAAACAGTTACTACAAAATGATGATGACAAAACTTGTGATTCACTACGTCAGCTTGGTAGGCAATGTCTTATTAGAAAAAGTATAAGAATACCTGCACTTCCTGATTCTAGTTAGACAAACTCTGTATTAGCACGTTTTTGTCTCCTTGCTGCAAGATTAAAGTGCCTTAACCTGAACCTACCATGTTTTGATCATTATATTTTTCCTTTGACAGTTTGGTCCTTCGGACCGGAACCTTATCTCTCACTCTGGCTCAGGTCAGAATTGGGCCCGGTGGCATGTACCCGTATGGAGAAGTGGCCACATCAGCTCTTCTGTTTCAAAAGACCTCCGGCTGAATTGCCGTTTGAAAGAGGCCAGCCACTGTTTCTGATCTGGGATTGGAGGACGAGTCAACGTTCCGGTGGATCAACACACGGAGGGTCAGGTAAGGGGGAATTTACCTATTTTCTGTTTTATGTCAGGGACTTGTTACAGTATTGTTTTGTCAGGGAGATTTGCATGTGCAGATCAGGGACAAAAAGATTGCTGTCTTGTCATAGATTAGGGAAATAGAATAGGTAGGCAGTTATTCTAGATTATCTGTGAAAAGGTGTAAAATCGTGGTACCACGTGATAAAAAGGGTTACATAACAATTTCTAACATAGCTAAGGCAACATGGGAAATCAGTGCATGAAAAGTTCTCGAGACTTGCCCTTAACCGAAGACGTGAAATATATGCAATTTCAGCGTGCCGATAATGTTAGGTATTATACAAAATGGGTTGATAAATACAAATTTGATGGTAATTTAGATAAACCTTCACTTATTAAACTTGTTAGACAACTTAAAACAGACGCAAAAGGTCAGCTAACAAAGCAACAATAACTAGGAGTCCTTCAGGCACACAGGTGGCTTGAGGAAGCAAACCGCAGGGAACAAAAGATTAAAAATTCAAAAGCAATGTTCTTAGACAAAGAAGACAATAGCTTGGTAATAGCAGCAGCCCCTCCTCCACCCTCTCCGCTTCCCTTACCAGAATATGAAGCGAGTGGACAAGCTGATCCAACTCCGCTATACCCAGCTGTTCCTGCAAAATCAAAACCGTTTGTCAGAGATCCTATGGAGACCAGGTCTTGAACACGCAACTTAAAAGGGGATATTGAATTATATGAAATGAATAAAAATTCACAAGCTATGAGTGAAGAAGAGATATGTCCACTCATAGAAGTACTAGAAGACTTACAAGGCATGAGGTTAAGTTACCATTTGAATGGAGAAGAAGTAGAGAAAGTAGTTAGACAAATCGTAGGTCCAGATTGGCACATGATCAGTGGCAACTGGAATCCCCGTGACGCAGAGCTTAGACCACTCCCACATAGTAACGCAGAACTGGATAACAGAGTGAAAGGTCTGACAGACCGAATCTCTGAGAAATGGAAGCCTAGGGCTGATTGAACTTGCATTAATCAATGCATACAATAAGAAGGTGAAACTGTTGATAGATATTATGCCAGATTATTAGAATGTTTTAATAACCATTGTGGAATGCAGGTACCTGAAGATCAAACAGATGATTCCCCATATGAGCAACAGCTAAAGAATGCATTTTTGAAAGGCAGTATAGCACCCATTAGCAGCTTTATTACAAAGCACATGGTAGATCATTGTACAAGTAGATTACAGTCATTACTTGAATATGCAAGACATGCCGAAAGGCATTTTAATAGCAAAAAGAAAAAGAAAACTCAAGTATTTGCAGTAGAAGACGGATCAGAAGTATTTGTAGTACAAACCGGGAAGAAGGGTAAGAAAAATACCCAGGGAAACAAACAATCTGATAAACGATCAGAGGATTTTGAAGAAAGAAAGAAAAGGGGTGAATGTTTCAAATGCGGGAAAAGGGACATTTAGCAAGGGATTGCAGGCAAAATAAGAAGATAACCACAGAAGATAAGGAGGGTGAGGAATGACTATATGATAGTTAAATCACTGGATAGAAATAAACAGGAAAAGACAAATGCCAATGTAATAGAAGGGGTAGAGGATGTGACAGAAGAAATAGAGGACATACATGAATTCATAGATAATGAAGAAAATGAAATTTTGGACTTAGCATTATTGAGCTTAGAGCTCTACTTAGCAGACACAAAACCGGAAGTTACACTTCTGGTATAGGGGATGGAAGTTAAATTCCTGTGTGACTCAGGGGATTCACGGACGCTGATACATCCTTCCAAACTACCAGAAAATTCAGAATCACTTGACTACATATTAGTGAAAGCAGCTAATGGACAGCTGTATCGGGAGCCACTTTCCCACAACATAGCAATAACTGACCCAGTTTCAGGGATGACCCAGAAGAGCAAAATTGTTGTTTCTGCAAAATGCCCAGTGAATCTCTTGGGCAGAGACCTAATGCAGATATTTGGCATAGCCGTAGTTCCAACTATGCAGGGTATGGAGGCACAGCGACAAATGGATACTTTTGTAGTGCGACCGGAGGGTGAAACATTTTATTGGTACAGCCAGGACTTAGTTACGACTGGTCCAGGGGCAGTAACCGAAGAACTGATGAATGTAGCCATCAGTAAATCCCCCTCCCTTGACACTGATAAACAGCATTTGCTGCATTGCACTCTATATTACTGTAACAGACCAGGACCTGATAAAGAATATGAGCAAGAACTGTTTAGAAACCATGCTAATAGGTTAGTATTACGAAATTTGTACTGGGACACAGAAGGAAACAGTGTAGTAAGCTGTTCATTGCCCCAGGAATTCTTAGCACTTTACAAATCTAATCGATTACCACATGTAAGTTTAACTAAAAATAGAAATTTAAAGTGGGCAGACCTAGGAGAAAAAGTCACAAGGTGGGAAAAACAGACAGAGTTAGAACTCTCTGAACAAGGAGAACAAAAGCAGAAATTAAATTGGATAACACAGACACACCCAGCTGTGCACTCACCGGCAAGTGAGGATAGCTGAGTAGCACTCTTACTAGAGGAAGAGGAAAAAGCCTTATGAGACTTACCAGAGACTCCATGGTCAACAGGGAAATCAGATGTAGGACTTATTCATACAGCAGGACCAGTTAGTATCATGCCAAAATCAGCATTTAGACCTCAAAAGAGACAGTATCCCTTGAGAAAGGATGCAGAAATAGGAATCAAACCTATTATAGCAGCCTTACTTAAGGAAGGAGTCTTGATAGAATCTCCTGATTCAACACGTAATACACCCTTATTTACTGTTAAGAAAGCAAACAGACAATGGCGTATGGTCCAGGATTTACAAGCTGTAAATGACGCAGTTATACCCAGGGCACCTACGGTGCCAGATCCACACACTTTATTGAATGATTTGAAACCTCAACAAAAGTACTTTTCTGTGGTAGATATTAGCAATGCATTTTTCTCAATACCGATACACCCTAACAGCCAATATTGGTTTGCATTTACATTTCAGGGGAAATGGTATACATATACGAGACTACCACAGGGATATTGTGAAAGTCCGACAATATTCGCACAAGAAATGGCAAGTAACCTGGCAGGATTTATCCCACCAAAAGGCAGTCAGATTTTACTTATGTAGACAACATTCTGCTGGCAGCCCCCACCCAGCAAGAATGCAGAGAGGATACCATAGCATTATTACAATTTTTAGCCACTCAAGGATACAAGGTGAACAGAAACAAACTGCAACTTTTGAAAAAACAGGTCAAATACCTGGGATATGTAATATCCAAAGAAGGCAGAATATTAGATGAAGACAGAAAAACAGCAATATTACAAGCACCTAAACCAACTACCAAGAAGGAAATGATGTCCTTCCTGGGTACTACTAACTTTTGTCAGAGTTGGATTCCAAACTATGCCTTGGAATCTGCTGCACTGACTAACTTGATATTCAAAAAGCCGATGGCAACACAAGATTTATTACAGTGGACACCAGAAGCAGAATCCGCTTTCTGCAAACTGAAACAACTGATAGCTTCTTCCTTAGTTTTAGGATTACCAAACTATCATAAGCGATTTTTCCAAACTGTAGACTGTAAGCAAGGTTATATGACATCAGTGTTAACACAACAGCATGGGGACAAGCAGCTCCCCATAGCTTATTATTCATCACAGCTAGAACCAGTGGCGCGATCCTTGCCCCACTGTGTACAAGCAGTATTCGAAGCTGCAATGGCAGTGCAGGCTTCAGCCTCAGTAGTATCGTTCCACCCTCTCATATTGAGAGTGCCTCATGCAGTCACGATTATTTTACTGCAAGAAAAAGTAGCATATCTTTCTCCTGCCAGACATCTTTCCTGTATGATTATACTGTTGAGCCAACCTCATATGACAATTGAACGATGTACAACTTTTAATCCATCAACCTTGCTCCCAACCCCTGCAGATGGCAAACCACACTGCTGCCTGCAGGAGATTGAGCAGAAGACACTACCTAGAAAAGATCTCACAGATGTTCCCTTGGATGATTCTGAGGTGACATGCTATGTGGATGGTTCGTGCAGGAGGGGTCCTACAGGACAAAATCTAGCGGGGTATGCAGTAGTTTCTGATACCGAGATTTTAGAGGCAAAGTCTTTACCACACAACTTATCTTCACAAGCAGAAGAATTGATTGCTTTGACAAGGGCATGTACCTTGGCAAAAGGTAAAAAAGTGATGATTTTTACTGACAGTCAGTATGCATTTTCTACTGTACATGTTTTTGCGCAGCAGTGGAAAAATAGAGGAATGATAGCATCTACTGGTAAACCAATTAACCATGCGCAATTTATTTTAGACTTGTTAGATTCTCTTCAGTTACCTCAGAAAGTAGCTATTTGCAAATGCGTAGCTCATACCAAACAACAGGATAGAATTTCAAAAGGTAATGCGAGGGCTGATACAGCTGCAAAACAAGCAGCTTCAGCTTCAGAAGTATTTCTTTTGAGTGAGGAATTACAACCATCCGAGATTTTAGACTTAGAAATGTTAAAAACAATGCAGACACTTAAACAAAAGTGGATAAAACGAGGAGCAATCCTTGAGAAGGGACTGTACATCTCCAAAGAAAAGAAACCGATTTTACCATCTAATTTGTTTAGATATGCAGCTTTGTTGAGCCATGGGCAGTGCCATGTCTCAACAGGGGGGATGGTACAGTTAGTGAATCGAGTGTTTACGACGTATGGATTTACAAACTAAACAAAAATTTTTGTGCAGCATGCCATGTTTGTAACAAGCATCATGCACAAGGGGCATTGAAACCTAAGCAAGGGAATTTCCCTACACCACAGTATCCTTTCCATACTATTTGTATGGATTTTATAGAGCTGAACAAATGTGAAAATAAGAAGTACTGCCTTGTCATTATAGATATGTTTTCCAGATGGGTGGAAGCTTTTCCAACTAAATATCCAGATGCAGCTACTGTTGCAAAAGTCCTTGTTAAAGAAATAATTCCTAGATTTGTCATACCGGAAAAGATTTATAGTGACAATGGCACACACTTTGTAAATCAAACTATACAACAACTTAGCCGTTATTTCGGGATTTCTCTGAAAAATCATTGTGCATACCACCCCCAATCTGCGGGATTAGTAGAAAGGCATAATGGGGTTTTGAAAAACAAGCTTAGAAAATTGATTAGTGAGACACAAAAGAACTGGGTGCACTGTTTACCTCTGGCACTGTTGAGCATGAGAACTGTTCCAAATGCAAAAGGGCTAACTCCTTTTGAAGTTCTGTTTGGGAGGGCATATTATACACCTCAATGGAAACCTCTCATGCCTGCAGAGCAGGAGGCTGACAGTTCACTTGCAGGGTATATGAGGCGATTTTTGAATAACAAACTTTTGCAGTTAAATTCTGTTTCAGATAAAGAGCGAACAAGACCATTGGAAGCAGCAGTAGCCCCAGGCGCATGGGTCTGGGTGAAGGTGGTGAAGAGAAAAAACTGGAGTTCTCCAAAGTGGGAAGGGCCGTACCAGGTACTACTGACGACACCCACTGCAGTCAAGATAGCGGAGTGAGCGTCCTGGATTCAATTGACACACTGTAAACTGGTTAAGAACTTTGAACTGGACAAAAACCTTGTTACTGTTGTACAACAAGAACAAAATGACTAGGTATAGAGCAAACAGAGATGCAGAACAACCTCAGAAAACTTGCATGATTATACTAGTAGCTATACTGATAACAATGACCTTTTTGTTGTGGCCTTTCCTTTTTCCAGCCACAAAAGTTGAACTGATTAAACATGATGAGCCGACCATAGACTGGCACCCAAACTTTAACACCTATCAGGCAATTACACTTGTGTATGCTGAGACTTTTAATGTTTCGAACTGTTGGATTTGCACAGCCATACCAACAGCATACGGGGGGTTATTAATGACTGCAGTCCCCCTAGGGGTCAATGAGACCTGGGAAAATTTGATTTATGACACCTTAGCTATTAAAGCATATGATAAGGTAGCACTGTATTTGCCTGTGACACAAAAGGGAATTGTATGTTTTTATAAGAATGACACAATTCAAGTGGGTTGGAGCAAGTGCAATATGACTGTACACTACAAATGTTATACCAAAGCAAACAAAATGGGTACAGCTGGTAATTCAAATTATGACTCATTTCTTGAGTCCATGCATAAGACTATTGAACAAGTGCAACGTAATCCTGTACTTTTTAAGCAACTATCTGTAATAGATAGGAAAATGTTTCATGCAGGGCAGCCATGTCGTAACAAAGTAACTACTAAGGTAGAGGATTGTTATTTTGTGTGTGGTAAAAAGGCATATAAATGGTTACCTGAGAATTGGTCTGGCAGTTGTTTTTTGGGGTACCTGGTTCCGGCCATACGACACACTGCAGTTTTGCCTCAGGGAAATATTCGAAATACCCGAGATGTAGCCAAGAAAGCTGTCAGGAAGCCTGAAAATCCAGTGGGACGAATCGAGGTGGGCTGGAAAGACCATCATACTGTGGGTACCAAGCTGACGCACATGGGCTTGAGTGATGCTGTCATATCGTGGGCAGGCATATTACCTGCATATGGCGCAGTGAAATCGATTTGGGAGCTGTGAAAACTGTCTAAACTTCTCAAAGTAAGGAGTAATGCAACTTTTTCTGCTCTTGAATTGATAACTGATGAACTGAATGCTATGAGAACTGTAGTGCTCCAGACCCGAATGGCTCTTGACTTCACCCTAGCGGCGAGAGGTGGTACGTGCGCTTTAATCAAAGAAGAGTGTTGTGCATATATACCTGATCATCAACATGAGATAAACAATCACCTTGAGGTGATACAGCAAGTGTCGGCCATGACCAAACCAGGCCCAAACCCTCTGACGGACTTTTTCCAGAATTTGTTTGGGGGGTGGGGTTCCATCCTAATGAACATCCTGATTGCCATTTGTGTGGGATTACTCCTATTAGGAGCATGTATTTGTTGTGGTATTCCTTGCATGAAAAAGTTAATCAAAGAATTTATAGATATATCAGTTTCTGAGACTTTGTATCAAAATACTGAAATTGAAGAATTGTCAGAATGTGAAACACTTTCATAAGTTTAAGCTGAATGACTCTCTTAACTGCAAATCCTGAATGGAAGAGGTTAGGAGAGGAAGCAAACTGTTTATTCTTTTGAACATAGAATTAAAAAGTATTAACAGGGGGGAAATGTCAGAAAAATATGTATTACTGTGTGTGCTTAATGCTAATTAGAAACTAAATAAGTTAACACGTTTTTCATTCTATTTTATATGCACTATTTTATATACAGTTGAGTTTCATATGAGACTAAAAGATTCTTTTTGAAACTGCAGTGTGCTTTCTGAAACTTGCAAGATGCCCTCTGACTTAGTAATTGCTAGCACAGCAATATTCGTGTTTATGCCTTCTGAAAATGTACTTGAGAAGCAGGTGATTATCTGCTAGGTCAGGAAGAAATGAATGAACAATGCTATATTCTGTAAATGTAATGATTTTAAACAATCAGCTCTGTTAGAAGTATGAGAACATACACAGCTGCAGAAATTAGAGATAACATAGACAAAAGACTGTTAGAGAAATGAACTACAAACTATACTTGCTTTGTGCTCGAATTAGCCATAGTACCCTGAATGGTAACATTGCATATATCTAACCGGTGGTAGCCAAGGCCACGTTGTTTTTCTTAGTAAGTTTCTCACAAAAATTGATGGTACCAGCAGAATATTGTAAAAACAGTTACTACAAAATGATGATGACAAAACTTGTGATTCACTACATCAGCTTGGTAGGCAATGTCTTATTAGAAAAAGTATAAGAATACCTGCACTTCCTGATTCTAGTTAGACAAACTGTATTAGAACATTTTTGTCTCCTTGCTGCAAGATTAAAGTGCCTTAACCTGAACCTGCCGTGTTTTGATCATTTTTTTAAAGTATATTTTTCCTTTGACAGTCTTTTTGTATGACTGACCTGGGTTTTGGCTTCATTTTGAAGTTGCCTATAGTGTTCTAGGTTAATTTGATTTTTGTTGGTGTGCCACAGTGTCCAGGCTTTATCTCTTAGTTTGATTAAATGTTTAGCATCTTGTTAACCAAGGAGAGAAGTTAGATTTTGCTGTAGTAGTTTTACATGGGGCTAGTCTGTTTAGTATGTCAAGGAAGGTAGTATTGAAAAACTCCACAGCATTATCTAGGTGTAGTGTTTTGTGTGGGGTCCAATAGTCATAGTTTTGTAAGATGGATTTAAAAGTTTGAGTATTAAAGTATTTTTTTGTTGCAAATTTGATGGCAGGTAGTATTTCTGTGGTGATAAAGATGGTGTCTAAGTATGTTGGAAGTTGATTACTAATGCTGTCAGGGAGATAGCCTGATTGGTAGGCTTGAGCAGGTTTGTTAGTTAGGATCCAATCTAGAATGGATTACCTTTTGGTTGCCTCGTCTATTCTAGTTGTGGATTGTATGACGTGGGTGAAGCCATGTAGGTTAATAAAGTTAGTGTGGTTACCAGACTTATAGGAGTACCAGTCAGTATTAAAGTCACCCATTATGATGGTTTCTTGTGGGAACGTTAATGATATCCAGTGTAAATGATCCTCGATTATGCTGGGATTATTACCAGGAAGAAAATAAGTACCTATTATGGTTAGATATTTGTTGTGATTTATTTCTAGTTTGCTAAATAATACCACAATATTATTGAATTCAGGCAAGTTTGGTTCTATAAGTTCTACCTTTAAGTTGTGTTTATACAGTAAGGCTACACCACCTCCACACTTATTTTTCCTGTCACGTCTGTTATAACCTGGAGGAAGAATTTAATTGTTGGTAACTTCAAGTTTTAACCAAGTTTCTGTTACAGTTCTAATATCAGGGGAGTATAGTGATAGTCTAGCATGTAGTTGGTGTATTTTATTGGCTATGCTCCTGACATTCATATTAAGGAGGATGAGGTTAGAGCTGATAGGAGAAGTTAACATACTTGTGTTGAATGGTAGAGTGGCGGGTTGTTAGTGGACTGTTATTGAGCATATTCAGGACCAGGATTTGGGTGTATATCCCCAGAGAGCTTTCGTTGTATAAAGAAGTGTAAAAGAAGTTTAGAGAGCTTAGTTAAGAGTTTGGTATACTTAAGAGAAGTTTAAGATTTTGGAAAAATTCTGAGATATTTATTTGGAACGTATCCTATGTAAATTGTGTTATCTAGACTGTAAGCAATCAAAAGGATGGGAGGTAATGGGTGGTAGACCTGAAGATTTGTATTGGTAGGAGAGGAAAAAGTGTCATGTAGTTGACACTGATAGAATGTCAGGTAGTAAGTGAGTATTAGGAGAGTAGAGATGATAGTGCGTCTGTATAACATCTGTAGCTATTTGGAAGAGAGAGAAGGTGACATTGTAATGGAGAGGAAGGAGGTGATTAAAAAAGGGAAAGTTAATGTGGCATGTTATACAGGAGAGGCTTGTGACTGAAGCAGAGCTCTGAGGATATAGAGTGTTATAGGAAATGATTGACGTATGAGAAATAAGAAACTGTGGGTTTCTTAATTGGTGCATGTAAGTACTTAATAGAACTTTGGAGAAGCATCAACATTTGTTGTGTAAAAGGTGATTACATTTGAAATAAATATTTGAAATGTCACATCACATATTTAATTCAAATAATTTGACCTATGTGGCATCTGTAGTCAGAATAACTATATTAATATTGAAAACAGGAGACTATATTACAAACGAATGTCACTGATAATTGCTTCACATGGCAACTACAGAAATAAATTAGTTGTTTATATTGCTATTTGTACCTCCTCTGAAACATTTTAATCTGGCAAAACAGAAAGATAGCTTACAGAAAGGATCTACTATCATAATTATTATCATTTTAATACTATTGCTCTTTATGGTTATAGAGAAAATTAATGCAAACAGAATGGGGTGCTGGGAACAAAATTAAATTATAAAGAATTTACTGAGCAATAAAGATAAAATGCAGGTTCCCTTGGGTTTAAATGCATGTATTAACATTCAGAGTAAATAAAAATTAAGAGCAGCAAAATTATAGACATAAGATGTTGCAACAAAGATTCTTAATGGTTAATACACTATGCTTAGCATTGTTTTCCACAATTCTATAGGCGTTTTAACAGAACCCATATGCGTATGAATTTATTAGTCATTTTTCTTGTCATAAGATCATGTCATTTAACTAACAGTTTACATGGTGTATTAATTGTTCTGATGAAGTCCATTTATGTTGGACAAAAGAGTTAAAGTGTTGCTTGAATGTAGTTTTGTCTCCAGTTAGCATTTTTTGGTGTGGCAGCCGACACTCCCTTCAATAAAATAAGTTTGACAACCAGACGTTTAGTTCTCCTATCCCTCCTACAAGTTCTTTATATATGGTTCAGCTCGAATCTGTGGCTCATTGATTGATGAGCCCAGCCCATTTTATGAATTGCCGCAAAGCACACTGCCTGATTAAGTGACTTGCTCAGTGTCACACTGTAGGTAATGAAGGCTGAGGGAATCAAACCCTGTACCACTGAAATCAACTACCAGCTCACGATATTAATCCTGTGAGTTAACTGCTAAGCTTGTATGTGTGCTTACACATATTAATCCTGTGAGTTAACTGCTAAGCTTGTATGTGTGCTCACGATATTAATCCTGTGAGTTAACTGCTAAGCTTGTATGTGTGCTTACACATATTAATCCTGTGAGTTAACTGCTAAGCTTGTATGTGTGCTTACACATATTAATCCTGTGAGTTAACTGCTAAGCTTGTATGTGTGCTTACACATATTAATCCTGTGAGTTAACTGCTAAGCTTGTATGTGTGCTTACACATATTAATCCTGTGAGTTAACTGCTAAACTTGTATGTGTGCTTACACATATTAATCCTGTGAGTTAACTGCTAAGCTTGTATGTGTGCTTACACATATTAATCCTGTGAGTTAACTGCTAAGCTTGTATGTGTGCTTACACATATTAATCCTGTGAGTTAACTGCTAAGCTTGTATGTGTGCTTACACATATTAATCCTGTGAGTTAACTGCTAAGCTTGTATGTGTGCTTACACATATTAATCCTGTGAGTTAACTGCTAAGCTTGTATGTGTGCTTACACATATTAATCCTGTGAGTTAACTGCTAAGCTTGTATGTGTGCTTACACATATTAATCCTGTGAGTTAACTGCTAAGCTTGTATGTGTGCTTACACATATTAATCCTGTGAGTTAACTGCTAAGCTTGTATGTGTGCTTACACATATTAATCCTGTGAGTTAACTGCTAAGCTTGTATGTGTGCTTACACATATATCAACCCTTATTCATCCAGCAATTCGTTTCACAGCAAACCTGAAGGACAAATGACTATTTATAAATTATAAACCATGAAATTATCAGCTTCCTTTTTCTAGGATTTGATATAGAGCATATATTTTCATTAGAAATAAGAAGTACCCCATTCTGTCACCTATACATCTGCCTTTCAGGTGGATAATGATCAACCATTTTATTTTATCTCTTCGGTCATTACTAACTTAATGTAAAGGTTTTTTTTTTTTCTAGGAAGAGTGTCCTTAATCCAGAAAGAGCAAGAAATAAACATTGCCTCATTCAACAATGGCAGAATAGAAATATATAAGATTTATGCTATCTGTTTTTAAAAACAACTGGAATAGAAAGGTTTTGCGATGCCTTTTACTGAACCAGTGTTATATAAGTACAGTATAGTGAACACGAGGCTTCAGACTACAAGATCCATTTGTCTAACTTTCAAATATTTTTATAACAACACTGAAAGCTTGCAAAAGATGCACTATAAACCTTTTCTGGTACTCAGCTATTAAACATGCAATCAGATATTGTACAAATTCCACCCAAAAAAGTCATGATGACTGAAGAGCCCATACAGGGAAGTACATATTGTATTGCAAGAAACATTACCTTTATACTTAGTTTCAGTAGCAATAATATCCTTAGTTTTACCCATAATTTCTATATTTGCAGACTCAGCTGCTCTGTGAAGGATACTTATTCTATCTAACTATCCTTGGCTCTTCAGTGAAGATAGTCTTATAAGTTATAGAAGACAGCAAAGCCGAGCAGATGTGCTGTTTTGTTTAAGCATGGCAGTTCATAGCAGTGAAGAAACTATTTTAACATATCAGGCAGTCATTATACAATGAATTGAAAATACACTAAAGTCCTTCCTTCATTTTATCAGTCTTCATATATTCGATGGACTTTCATGTATACCTTAATTGTAATAATGTATGTAAACTCTTTGTGCAAAGACCTTTTTTTGTCATCGTGCAATTAATCTTATCATCAAATTTTCTTCTTTTTGTTTTTTTTAAACACCTTTATTAAATTATCACTTGTGACATAGGCAAATTGACATTTACACAAATGTAATCAAACTGTATTAACAAATTACCATTAGTAAACGTTATACTTCAGATATATTGCTATATATCATATAACCTAAGCAACATTGCATAAAGTATTCATTTCATGATCTTTTCTTTTAATCAAGTAGCATCTTTATTAAACTATCACTTACAACATGAGCAATCATACATTTATATAAATGAAAACAAACCACACTGGCAAATTTACTCTACTCTTCTGAATTTTAAAATGAGTGTATGACAGATTTCACATTCAGCCAACTCAAAAATGGCTTATTTTAATAGGTTAGGGAAACACTACTTTAATTTTATATTTCTGAACAATTAAACCATTCAGATTCTGTTTTTATTTAATGCATCGCCATATTTAGAGATGACGTATTGTATTAGATACTACCCTATGTTTTTCTATTAAACAGATATTCATTAATAAAATCAGGGTCGACATTGTGTCTCTAGTGTAATGGTTTTCTTTTCCAAAATAATTAGCAGTATCTATATGACTTACAATGAGATCTGCAGATATGTAATCCTTAAGACATTCGAGAGCATGCCTATTATGACAACTAAGAATATGTTTTGGAATAATCCATACTAACCTTGCAAAGTATACCTGCCTTTTAGGTCAGCAATGAAAGTCTTAATCCAACTATATTTGCTTCTTGATCAGTAGATACACAACAGATGCACAAAGAAATATATTTTGAACCGTCTATACTACAGGAAAGAATCCACATATCCATTCAATAAATTTTAGGTTGTTTTTTTGCCATTGCCATGTCATTTAATCAATCACTAATTGATTCTGGACTGCCATCTGAGGTGGCTTCATTAATCACATCTTTCCCTATACAGTCATACACATTTCCAATTCCCCTCATCAGTTTTTCTGAATTATATTCTGGTTTGTTTCTCCTGTGAATATATTATTTCTTTGGATTATTCATCAGAAATAGCTGAATTGCTTCCAAAAGCCTTTTTTTAAGCTCAGTCAGATTACATCTTTGAACTCTATTTTACCCATCAGTAAAGAGCTGTAGGTATATTGAAGTTATTGCATACTCCAGACTGGCCTCTTATTCAGTTTAAAGATATATAACATCCTCAAAAGGGTGACCATCACCATCATCATCATCATCTCCCTTTTTTCTATTTTCTACAAGGGGTTGGGATGTTGGGATAATTGTCTCCATCTATCTTAATACAATGTCACTATCATACATTCTAAGACAGGCCATCTTTTACATGGTCCCTACACCCCTTTGCTGGATGCCCTTGTTTCCTTTTGCCTACTTCATGTCTGTCCCAAGTCTTCTTCACCAGAAGATTATCTTTCCATTTTCTGCAGATGTCCAAACCACAAAAATCTATTCTGTTTGACCTTCTCTGCAATTGCAGCCACTTTAACTTCTGCTCTGATGTCCTCATTTCTTCATCTGTTCTACAGTGTTCATCCTCCTGTCTCAGGCACTTTATTTCCATCACCTCTATCTTCCTCAGCTGCTGTGCCTTTACTGCTCAGGTTTCTTTGCCATAAAGTAATACTGGTCACAACACTGTTATGTACAGCTTACTTGGATATTATAAACAACTAAATAAATAATATAATAATAATAAATAATAAAATGACTTGCTAATATTGGATGAATCCATGTATGCACCACAAAATTAATTGGTGCAACAATGGTGATATTTTGTTTAAGTCTTTTAATGATTACATTTTCCATTCTGAAGTTAATGCTCATTTGTCTATTTTTAACTGTTTGGTATATTGACCAGAAATTAGCAGATGTTGCAAAATCAATATGTCTACACCTTGATGCACGTTGACAATTTGTTTAAGGTCAGTTGAGAATTTAATGAAACTAATTAATCTGTGATATGGCTATCCCATCAATCTCTTCCAGGTTGCAGTCCCTGGTAATCAATTTCCCCCAATTTCTCCTTGCCTCTTTGAAGCCATATCAGGTAAAGCACACCCTTGTTGCAGATCACCAAACTTATAAGTAAAAATAATTTTGAATCACATGTGGTCTCTCTAAAACAATTATCAAGAATAGTGGGGTTTATAACAAGCCTTCAATATTAATTATAGCTAACATTAACATATGTATAGCAAAAAGATAAATATATTTTCCACTGGTGTTAAAGAAATCTTGAGGATCTCTCTTTGACTCACTTTTAAAATTATCTCCAGCAGCTGTCTCTTGGCAGTTCCCCTCTCTGCAGTGAGTAGTCCAGAACGCTAAGTAACTGGAATCTCTTGCCTTTTATCACACATGTCAAATTGCTTTCTTTGTTTAATTTTAATTTCACAACATTCCCCCACTCTATAAAGCAGTATATTTTTCTGTTGTACTGAAACCAAAATCTATGAAGAAAACTTGCCAAATATTCTTCTCTTTCTTCAATGCAGCACAAAGTGTAATTACTTGCATCTTCATAAAAACTTCAGAGGAAGACATTGCTTTAGCATAAGAGGAATTATCTTCTTATGGAAGTTGCTAATATCTGTGACCTGGTACAATAACTGTTAGATAAATCAGCATAATTCAAATGTCCACTATTAATTAAACTTCTTGAAAACCAAATCACGAATAAAGTAGTATCCAAACTGTAATAAAACCAAAGTTCCGTGCTGGCAAACAAGAATCAAGTCTTTAATTTAATTTTACGAACTATTTGTAATTAAAAACTTCTTGAAAAGCCAGCTTGTTGAAAGTTCAACATCTTATCTGCTGAACTTTCAAATTAATTTGCCTCAAATCATAGCAAGGAGTGAGTTGCTGCACTCCTCACATAGGGTATTGCATCCATCACATGCACTTACACTTTTATATACCAACACTGTGATCATATTATATAGTAAAAAGGGGAAGAGTCTTAAAATCTCTATATAGGACTGTTACCCTACATCTATGACTCCACTCATCAATTTCCAGATATGACATTCAGACAGTGGGACACTTGACCAGAGCAATTTGAGTAGATATATTTTAATGAGCTGTTCCCAGAATTAATGGATAGTACCTGGCAGATTGCATTGTAGGCTGCAGAATATTAAATTTCAGTGAAATAACAGGGCATTTGAAAATGAGGAATCCTCATGCTGAGTTAAAATGCTTACATTTTAGTAAGTAATTTGGTAAAATTATAGATAAAAATTTCATTCACTGCAATATAGAATGTTGCATTTCATGCTTTATTGATCCAAGTTCAGAAAAAAATATATTTTTTATGATGAGAGGAAGAAGAATTGCTGTATGACCATGAAAGTCTACTTTGTCTCTTTAAAATGTTATTTCTGCAGAAGGTTCATTGCACTGCGTTTGCTTAGGAAATTAATGATGTGTTTGCAGCTATAACATAACGTATTATCAGTATGCATAAAATATCTGGTTAGATTTCATATGATCTGCAGACAAGTGTTACTGTCACACCCTACAGCAACCCAAGATGGAGTTTGTACTTGGATTACTCACATTATCAGCACACACCGAAACCTAACCCATTTAAGACACGGTACTCTTTTTTTCTGTTAAGTTATTACGCTGTACAATATTCTACACTTTCTACAAACCCTGCAGCAGTCCTATGAATGAGAGGACAGCTGTTATGAACTGCAGAACTACATTTCAGTGCCTTTAAGCTATCACTAACATTGTCATATTTTAAAATAGCAGATGAAATGCATTTTATTTTTACAACTACATGAAACATTCAGATTTATTTCTATGGTGATTCCACCTTAAATGTAATATGTATTAGTTCTGTCATCAGGCAAGCTATATGTTGCTGCATACAAGAATAAATTAATCCTCTGAAAAAATGGTGAAGCATATAATTAACCAGTTATTAACTAAAGTGTTTATTGTAATTAAGTTATGTGTTCTACAATAAAAGAACTGCCAATATAACAATTATGAGTTCTTTGGTGAAAGAAAGCATTTGATTATGTAAGAAAGAATAATACAACAATTAATTATTTATTTCAAGTAAAAGATTTAATGGCTATATTTTGTTGCATTTTTGGATATTGGTATTCAGCAGGTACCTGAAAAAGAAATGAGTGTGTTGGATTAGTCTCACCATTGAGTGAAATTTTAAAAAAGGGAATTATTTTTCAATGTTATTCCATTTTTCTAATAGCTACTAGTGCAAATATTAATCATTTTTCATGGCACACTTCTGTTGTAGCAAACTGCACATCTAGATTTGTGTTGCAAAAACTTTATTCCACAGTTACTGGTCATATGTTGATATTGAAAGGCTTTACCATATCATAAGAAACATTTTTCCAATAATGACATTTAGACTAAATAGGGCTATTAAGTCAATGTTATGGATCATGGTATGATCTATAAAATGACACTTTGATGCATTTAAATTTTCTTTTAAAGGTTAAAGCAATCAATAAAAAGTTGTAAATGTACATTTTTGTGCCGATCCAGTAGAAAGGACATATGTGACAATTCCTAGATAGTCACCCTTGATTAGGAATTTTTTAACACATACTACATTTTCTAATATGAGCATTACTGGTATAGAACTTTAGGTTAAAATAATTAAAATGTTAAATCTCAGCTAAGTTTCAGACAGCAAAAAAAAATATCACCTATCTGGTTAATTGCCTAAACATAAGCAATATAACGGAAGCAGACAATACATCTGTAATTTATCTACGTGTACAAAGAATAGCCATAACACATTTAAGTCCATGACGATTTTGTATTTGTAATAATATTCTTTCCATTTCTTCTCATTGCCCAGTGCCCTTGAAAATGTGTCACATCCCAGATAACAGCATGCTTAACTTTGTCTTATATTAAATGATAATAAATAGTGTCAGTTGCATTCCTGAATCTCACATTTTCCAAGTTATTTGAACCTCTGGCTTTTTCAAGGGTCATTTTTCTCCTGTTAGAACAAATTCTTGCTGTTATTTTGTAAAACAGAAAAAAAAAACTTGGGGATTCGAACAGTTTATTCTGTTCTGTGTTCCAGGGGTTGAATGGTTGTTCAAAGACATCCTAAGTAATGTGTGATCAGGAAAACCACATTTAGCAATAGTTTGCACTACAAAGAAAAGGACAATGCATAGACCTGTTATGAAAGTAGAAAGGGTTTAAAATTAAGTTTAACCATCACATACACATGGCTTCATGTGAAGTGGACACACACCGCTTGTGTACAAAGATTGTGATGCACTGAATGATCAGCACCTATAATACAGATATAAAAAAAGTTGCAAGAAAGTCCTGTAGCCCTCAAGTATTATTATTAAAGATTGGTAGGAGGTTGTAAATGTCCAGTTATCCTATGCAACATTTCATAATGGGTCACTGCCAGGGACCCTGACCACTGATGCTTATGCTTGAAAGTATATCAACATATGATGACACAATAATGCTGTCACCCCTATGTTCTTACTCCGCACTAACCTGCCTTAGAACAGGAGGTATCTAGCATCCTAGGCATGCCAATATATTCAAGATTCCATCAGGTACTCACGCCACTATTCACAAAAATGAAGAGAAATAAAACTATCGACCAACTCATTAATGTGTTACACCTGAAGCCCTGCTCCTACAGTACACATACCCATTGTCATCTGCAATATTTGCAGCACTCCCTTTAACTATATATATATATATATATATATATATATATATATGTGTGTGTGTGTGTGTGTGTGTGTGTGTGTGTATATGTATATATATATATATATATATATATATATATATATATATATATATATATATATATATAAGTACATCTTCATCCTTCTGAAAAAAAATAAGCTGTGTTATACTGGATTAAATAAATAACTTTTTTGTCATGAGCAATGCTATTGCATTGTTTAGTTTTGGTTGTCTTTGCTTATGACTGCACTACAAATATTCTGTTTGTATCAAAATCATGCAATGGCAATATTATACTTAAAAATAAAGCCCTCCCCCAAGATGTCCTTATTTATAGCCAGTGTTATATAATAGATGACTGAAGTCCTGAATGCAACCTAGATTACCCTGTATCATTTAACAAAGAGTACCAAAGGAGCTAGCTGAGAACAGTCACATCAGTGGGTGCCTGATGCGAGCGCAGTCATTCTTATCAAAAGTGAGGAACCTTCAACTGCTGTAAAACTGTCTTCTAGGGATGCCTTGTTATTTTGCAATGCCTTGAAAATGCTGAAGATGAATATCCACAAAGTAGAGCAATCATTTTAGTGTAGAAGGCACTGGACATGAACTGAAGTGTGCATGTCAAAGGTGCATGAAATTTGTATATGATTCATCACCAGCAGTGATTTTTATAGAAAACAGCATTTGACATTCTGCCACTTATTGTTTATTTAATTATTTATTATTTTTAGCTGACAAATGAAGATCATGGAATTTCACCCCTACCAACTGCAAAGAAGTCAATACAGAAATGTGGGAGTTCTTCTCATCCTTGCTACTTCAGTATAATAGTAATTTGGGCAAAAACTAAGAAAATTAAGGTGCTGCTTGGCCCTTGGCCTCCCAATAAGACGTTGCTAGAAAACTAAAACACAGAAAAAGCTGACAAGAAAAAAAACAAACAAAAGAACTATGCATATGCTTACCATTCACAGCAAAATTAAGAATATTTATTTTAGAAAAATCAAAAAACAAGCAATTTTGACTCTTTAAAAGATAATCTTTCCTAACTCTAAAAATAATCATGCTTTTGTACAGACTATTAGAAATTCCACTCCTTGTAGGTTCATAGGTTCATAGGTCCATAGATGTTTACTAGGATAATGACCACAAGGGCCTTTTCGAGCCTAGCCATGAATCCCAAATCTCTGACAAGTTCTGATACCCTTGATAAGTATAAGCCAGAACCTCAGAGCTGAACCATTTACAGGTTACCTGTGTCCATTAGAAACATAGGTGCCAAACCAGGGATAAATTTCCAGTTTCCCATCCAGTTGTCCAAGTTGCACTTGAATTGGGTTAGGGAGAAAGTATACTTCACATGGATGGGGAGCCTTTCCATAGATGGGGTAGTTTCTGGGATACATACCTATCTCTCCAGCAGGTCCTATTTATATCACAGGCAAGGTTTAAGTATTTAGAATGGGTCATTCTGGTGCTGTTTGCTTTGAGGATATGTAGGAGGTCCATCAGAGTGAGGTCTGATAACTCCCTGTATCCCAGGCATGGATCTCCCTCAAAAGCCCATAGGAGACAGAATACAGGGATAGGGCCTTGAGGCAGTCTGCATAGGACATTTTACTTACTTTTCATGAGGAACCTCTGTGGATGTTCCAATTGTTGCATATGCCTGGTTAGGTATATACCAAAGGGGCATTGTACTCAATGATAGGTCTAATGAATGAAGAATACAATGTAACAATGACTTCCTTGGACTTAGATGCCATACCTTTGTTTATAAGTTGTGCAACATAGAACAATTTCCTCACCACTGTAGACACATGATGTTCAAAGGCTAGATTACTATCTATGTGTGTCCCTAGGTCCCTGACTACTGGATCAACTCTAAGGGGGTGTGTTGTCAATATGATAGTTACTAGGGATGGATGACTTCCCAAAGGATACTATTATGCATTTCTTGGCATTTAGCTTTAGTCCATGGCCCTGACACCAGTTGTTTGTTTGTGTCAGCCCCTCCTGGAGAACATTCGTCTCATTGTGAGATTCAGTGACAACTTCTAATTTGCAATCATTTGCAAAATTAGTTAAACAGAGACCACTGACATTGGCCTTGGCTTCTGAGAAGTAAATGCCAAGAAAGAGCAGTCCACGGACTGATCCCTGAGGGACTCCACTTTTGAATGGCCTATTCGTACAGGTGAGCTCCCAGTTCTAAATTTCTGGGTCCTGTGTATGAGCCAGTTGGCTATCCACTGGTTGACATACAGGTTTGTAACTAACCTCTTGAGTTTGCCAACAATGCCTGAGTGGGGTATTGTCTCAAATGCCTTGGGCAGGTCAAGGTAGGCAGTGTGAATGATTTTGCCCTCATCCATTGCTTTGGTGACCTTCTCAAAGAAGTCCACCAGGTTGAGTAGGTATGATCTGCCCTTGAAGAAACCAAACTGGGTTAGGTCCAGTGTCTCAAGGTTTACTATATCTCTGTTGATCATCTCCATGATAATTCTTTCCATGGCTTTCCATATAAGACTCGTGAGACTTATGGGTCTGTAGTTTCCAGGGTCAGTAGATGTCCCACCTTTGTACAGCGAGGGATGACTGTTGCTGTTCTCCATTTATGAGGCACAAAGCCTGTTTGGAGGCTAAAGCTAAATAGTAATTTCAGAGGCTTTGATAGATCATACTTTATGCTGTTTAGAAGGCATCCTGGGATATTGTTTGGGCCCACTGATGCAGTGTTCTTGACTTAGAGAGAGCATTAAGGACCTGTTCCCTAGTGATAGTAGGGGGGGTTATATTTGATGATTTCATGAGGAAAGGTTGAGGGGGAGAGAGGGATAAAGTTGAAGCTAAATTTCTCACCCAAGAGGTTTGCTATATCTTTTGGCTCAGTATATGTGGCTCCAGTTACAATGAGCTCTACACACAATTGTGTTTTGCCTTTGAGGTTGCAGACATAGCTAAAGAATGCTTTGTGGTTGTACTTGACCTGGGAGGCCAAACTTACCTCAAATTTGGTTTTGGTAGACTTTATTTGTCCTCTTAGTTGTTTGTTTAGTTTGGTGAGAGCAATTTTATCCTGCTGGGTGCAGCACTTTCTAATTTGTGCCATGATTTTATTCCTCCTGTTATACAGCCTATTGACTTTGTGATTCCACCAGAGTGGATTGTTTTTGTGTTAGCTCTTTACTTTTTCCTGGTGGGTACAGCTGCCTCTATGCAGCTATTAACATGCTTGCACAGGGTTTCTGTAAACAGTTCTACATAGGCAGCAGTGTTCTCAGGGTTTATGGGTGCTTTAAATTTTGCCAGGTTCTCACTTAATAGCAGGAAATTAGCCTTAGAATAGTTCCTGAATATTCTAGGTTTTGCTGGGGGTCCAGGTTTTATCTTTACTTCAAAGGAGACCATTTTGTGGTCTGACCTTACCAGGGAAGACATTACAGTAGGGGATGTGCAGTACTCTCCCACATCAGTGAGGACCAGATCCAGTATGGTTGCACCCCTGGTTAGTGTATTGACTATCTGCTCCAGGGAGTTTGTGTTTACAAAATCCAGGAATCACTGTTCATTTACATTTGGTATCGTATAGGATTCCCTGTTAATAGTGGATTAATTAAAGTCACCCATGAATATGGTATTGGGTTGGATAGTTAATGTTTCTAATACATTTAAATATGTGGTATGGGTTTCCTGGGTCATAAAGGGGGACCTATAGTTTGCAAGGAAGTGGTATTTGATTTTGCCTATGGTGATTTGAACATGAAGTAGCTCAAGTACATCGTCATGTTTGACCAGCCTTGAAGCATATTTATTTTTGATATAAATCAAGACACCTCCACCTTTAGTCCTTGCTGGTGAAGTAGCTGGCCTAAATGAATGGAAGGCATTATAACCTTGCACTGTTGGTGTGCTGTCCATGGCTTTAAACTGTTTCCTCAGTGACCGCACATATGTCAGTGTTCTCTAGGTTAAAGAAAGCTTCTGGGGACTGGAGTTTTTTGTTTAGACTCCTAGCACTGAACAATAATACCTTTAGAATTTCTTGGTTTTAATTTGCTATATTGGAAGTATTTTCAGTTTGGCATTGCCTAAAGAAAAGCACTATGGGGGAAGACAATGTTTTAGCTAATATTCAAAAGCCTAGAGGGAGAGGTACAGACCATCCCTGGCAAAGCAGCATGGTCTGTTGACCATTTCTTTCCATGCTCACAAATATTGCACCTCCTTAGAGTTACACCAGAAACTAAGCCAATTATTAAAGTCAATTATCTTTTGTTCATATTGTGGCATCATCCTTGGAGAAGGTAGAATCCTGCTCAATTCTATGCTCATACCAGCCTGAGACACATATTCCGAGAGCTCCATGATGTGTGTCTTCATATAGTCTAGGGAGGTACATCTCAGGTCATTTACTCCCACATGAACTATGACTGAGTCATAGTGGTAATTGTGGTCCAATTACCTGAGTGCATGCATAATGTGGCAGATCCTAGCTCCTGATAAGCAACTGACCATGACTTTCTCCTTACTCAGCCTGGTGAGAGGGACATCAGTGTGTATCATGATGGAGTCTCCAATAACTAGAATGCTGGATCGTGTGGTGGCTTGCCTTATGGGCTTAGAAGTAGAGGTTCCATGAGATGTAGCTCTATGTGTTGATGTGGGTGTTGTTTTGAAAGAACACACTTGGGGCTGCTGTGGGTATTTGATATGTGTACTTTGTCTAGGAGGTTTTTGTGGTTTAGGAAGGTTGCATTTATTTGCCTCAGCATATGTGGGTATATATGTCTGCTTTGAATTGTGCATGATGGATGTAGTGTGTGTACTACTGACAACATTATTGACATTAGAAATACTTTTATGTGAGCGCTTTGCCTCCAGTGATATTGTGTAAACACATCTCTCACATACTGTATTAGTTTGTTTGAGAATTAACTGGTTGTCAGTAAACATGAGGCAATTTCTACATTGCCTCAGGAAACTCATATACACCAATCTGGTAAAAGAGACAGTAGGAAAGTTCATATCCATGGCAACAGACCCTTTTTCATTGATTGGACAGTTGGAGTGAGAATATCAATCATTGTCAGGAGTATCCATTTTGTAACTATGGGGACAGTGCTTGTCACTGCAAACTAGATGTTCTATGTACAACTAGATATTGGGGAAATTTCAGTTGTGCTTTTACAGGAAAAATATCACTCAAGGTGTCTGAGCCTGTACAGAGCACTGCCAAACACTTGAGAGAAAACTAATACATAGACCCTGAGAATTTAAGGTTGAATTATTTAGGCAGATATTCTGAAGTTAGAAACAAATCAAGCATTACTTACTGAAAACAAAGAATTAGCTTGTCAAGAATGATGAAAAGATGGGAGTCACATGAATGGCTACTGCCTGTCTACTACTAATGCTGGTCTCACCACAACATCACTCTGTTGGGATACAATGCTACTTTGCTTCTTCTCTTACCATAAGCAAAATGTTAGTACCAATCCTAAGATGAGAATCAGGCCACAGCCTGTTTGGCTATCCACAGTCTTGTCCAAGATGAGGCAAGGGTCAATAGGCTTCAAGCCTTTTCCTGTTGGATGCCTTGAATAGCAACCAGACCAATCAGAAACATTAAGCAGACATTCAATCTCCAAACAGAAACAGTCAGGAATCAATGCACTCTGCTCCTTCTCTCAAAAGGACCATAATACAAGCACAGATTCCAAGTTGTTACTATAAAGCAGTTATTAGTCTTTCTGGTGATCGGCAGTTTTCAGAAAATAATGTACCTGTGCTCCTTCTCTCACCAGGAGAACACAGAAGCACTAATCCCAAGATGACTACTGAGAGGCAGAATGTGGGCTCTCCAATAACTGGTGGTCTTGCAATAGATGTTTAATGGGAAGATGAAAATGATGGTTTATCCTAAACACTGCAGTGTGCACTAAGCAGTTAGATATGAAAGTGGGTAACTTAAATCACTATTAAGTAACTAGAGCCACTACTTTTAAAAGAGCAAGATAGATTGAAATGGGGTGGGCACTTTTGTATTCTGGTACTATGGAATACAGTGGGAGGGCCAATACATTTAAATAGTTTAAGGGGAGTGATTTCACAAAATGATAATTCTGTGGTTACTCACACCAGCCAGTGAAAGGAGAGAGGGAAGGAGATATATGGTCAAATTAATATAAGGGGCAGGCAACTAGAAAGACAGTGGTGTCTAAGAACGCAACAGTAACAGGCTGGGAGAGTGGGAAAATATGTCTGACTCACAAGAGACACAGCTGTTGTCTCTTTTCAACTTTTAATATGCATTTAAAAGCAGAATATAAGTAAAATACAGTGTAAAGAAAACAAATCACAATTTACACAATAGAAAAAGGCAATGAAGTAATACAAAGTGCAAGAAATCAAAAGCAAACTAACATTTTACTCACAGCAAGCTGTTGCAGAGTCTAGGTGAGTTTCCTCTGGTAAAGTTTTAAAATGTTTTATTTTACCCCTTAAATAGAAAGTTTAGTTCCTAGCTCCACCCCCTCAGTTCACAGATGATCATCCTTAACTCTCCTGTTCTAACTTCTGTGTGACTCCTTAACTGACCTGTTCTAATTTCAGTCTGACTCAGAAGAGACACATCTATGGTCTCTTTTCAAGTTTTAATATGCAATTAAAAGCAAAATACAAGTAAAACACAGTGTAAAGAAAACAAACCACAGTATACAAAATAGAAAAAGGCAATAAAGTAATACAAAGTACAAGAAATCAAAAGCTAACTAACCTTTCCCTCACAGCAAGCTGTGGCAGAGTCTTGGTGACCTTTATCTAGTAAAGCTTTTTCAATAGAGAAATAGCATCTGAGGAGAAAGGGGGAAGGATTTGAGCCATGCACCCGTACCACCTGAAGCACCATTACTAAGAAGCTAGTAAATAATATGTGCAACTGTTTTCTCCTTTATAGGCTTTATAGGTAAGTACTAGGCTAACTGTGTTAGTGAGTTTGATCGATTGATCAAAACACAAAACATTGAACAAATTCATCTATGATTACAATTAATCATTACGAAAATCATTGGCAAACATAATAGCAAATGTAAACAAATAGGTTACATTTGCAATTGCCAAATGTTAAACAAAAAAATAACTTTTCTACAGGGGATTTTGCGCCCACAGCCTGGCCTGGTGGCTCTGCTCATCTGGCCCTGGAAATTAAATATACTAACTTCAGGGTTACACAAATCTGAAGAAAGGGCAAAAGCTTTGACTTACAGAATGGTTAATTTAATGAGCTTTGACCATTACATAATTTGACAACTGTACCACTGATAAAAAAATCACCAGTGTTTCAGCGCGTGATTAAATGCATGCAATGATAACTTGTATAACACACGTGCACATGCACATATCTCACAGAGATAACTTCCTCAGTGATAACTTGTATAACATGCCTACAAAGACACATATATCTCACAGAGATAAGTTCCTCAGCGATAACTTGTATAACACACATACACATCATCGATGGAAGAGTGAGCAGCGCACATTGTGAGCTGGCAGTACTGTTTGGGAGGTGTGACATGTTAATAAAATAAGCAAAGCAGTATAAGTGGAAAAGTTTTAATAAAATAAAACAAAACATACAAAACACAGAAACACTGCTTCTCCAGGCCAGGTGTGAAATGTTATCATTGGCAGACACATAGGCAGATAAAAAATGTGCTTATATTTCTTCTATTTCCAATGGTAGAAACATTATCTTTTTAGCTATACATTACTTCTGAGAGGTCCACAGGTATGCACCAGACTAGCTGTGTTGGTTGTCCTCTTTTTTAGCCTGACCAATTTCCCTTTCAAAAGTAAGAATCAAACCTTGTACCTTACATTTGTGAGGTAAACACCTCATCCATTATACCAACCACCAACTCATTTGGGCTCTGCATTTCAATAACATATATTGATATGCATTATATATTTTTTATAAATGTTCAGCATTTGTAAAATGTTTTGGTTTAAGCAAGAAAATATATTTTTAAGCATTTAGATACGTTATTAATGTAATATGAATGAAATATCTCATGTATTGTGGTGACTGTTGTAAAATACTGGACTTGAGCAGTTTTGAGAAATCTTGTAATATGAATGTTATGGAGAGATTAAAGACTGTCAGTTACTGCAGCAGATTAAGGCCTTGAGATAATAGACTGTTTCTTGTGTTCCAAGGTTTGATTCTCTCAGCCTTAGAAGCACTGCTATGTGACGTTACTGATGTTACTACAACAAACTGTGCTTTGGGGTTTTGGGAAAGCTGGGATAGTCTTCTCAGTAGTCTGAACAAAAGGTCCATTATGCAGACAACTCAAAACAAAATAACACTAAATACTGTGAACAAGAATCCATGAATTCAGGAGACACAATATGTTAAACCAAAAGACTTATTAAATTACAATTTAAGTGCTTTCATCTTCAAAATGTCAGAATGTCAGACTTCATCAGAATTGTTGAACCAAAATGATACATCATGATTTAATACTAAAATCTCTCTACATGTGACATAAAATCACCACTCCTGTCATTAATTAATCAACTTCTTAATTAAATCAAAAGCAATTCAATTATTTAATTCTAAACCCTCTGTACACAAAAACTAAATTTACTCTGTATGAATGCATTAAAAATAATTCTAATCTAAACAATAACTTATCTTGTATGAAAATACCTCTAGTATAAAAGCTATATTCACACACCATATTCACGTCTTGAAATCAGTATATAAAATAGGATTAATTTAATATTATTATTATTTGTATAATCAACTGGATCACACACCAAAGAAAAGTATTATAACTTTAACCCATTCTTCTTCTTCTTCTTCTTCTTCTTCTTCTTCTTCTTCTTCTTCTTCTTCTTCTTCTTCTTCTTCTTCCTGCTTTTCCTGGGTAAGGGTCACCACAGCAGATCACCTGTTTCCATTTCTTCCTGTCCTCTGCATCCATCTTTAACCCATTAGAAATTGAAATAAAATCATTCAGACCAGGAGATATTCCAGAATCCAATTTGAGTTGCCAAAATAACTCTTTATATTCAGTTCTGGTCTCCCAGGGTTCACCCCTCTTACTAATAGGTACACAAAGAAAATAGGTATAAAAAATCTAAAATTACTCAATTCACAATTAATGGTGTGCCTATGTAAGGCATTAGATTCAACATTATGTTCCACATTGTAAATATGCTCATAAATTTACTTGTTTTAATTAACATACACTCTGTTTTTCCTACATATAAACAGGGGCAACTCAAACAAATAACCAAATAAATCACTCCTTTACTATTGCAATTAAAATAACTTGTGGAACTTATTTCTAGGTTTTTAGCATCTAAATAAACTTTCTCCATATTACTTACATATTTACATTGATGGCACGAACCACACTTAAAAGTGCCAACCTTCTTAATAATGTACAAAGTGTTATTTTCATTCATTTTCTCCAGTAATTCTTTAATGTTCCTATTTCTCCGCTATACAAAACTAGGTTTTGTAGAAAAACAATCCTTGATATCTGGGAAGCATATCAATACCTCCCAAAGTTTGATAATACTATTTTCAATAAACTAGGCTTAGAGTTGAAATTGTAAATGCATTTCATAATGTTGGCCCTGAATTACTCCAGCCTTAAATTACATGAAATGATTAACCCAAAATAGGTCCAAATTTTTGTCCCTTTTTTCTACAATTTCCTGAGATATTTTAGCAACCAAGTCTTGGGGGGGTAACCTCTTTCTATAAATAATCTCTCAATAAATGCTATTTCTTCAACAAATTCTTCATAATCTGAGGTCATGTGTGCATCTCTTATCATCTACCCTCTTATTATACTTTTCTTCTGGTAAAAGGGATGCTCACTCAAACACTGAAGCTATAAGTTTTAGAAGGTATCCTTCAGATATACCTTTCAATGAAATTAATTGTCAATTATGTCCTTGCATATAAATAAACATCCAAATAATGAATACATTCAAATGAATAAGTATATGGAAATTTCAAAAAGGTAGCTGTACTATCAATATAATCTAAAAAATATATATCCTAAGTCATCCAAACTGTCTTTCCATAAATACAAATATCATTTATAAAACAGGTATATAAATGCCAATAAGCAGCATAAATGGAGTTAAATATAAACTTATTTTCCCAGGAATATAATACCAAATCAACATATATAGGGGCATAACAGGCCCCCATCACCACTCCATTGACCTGCTTATAAAGTTCATCATTAAAAACACAAAATTGTTTTCCAAAACTAACTCCATAAATTTTCTGAATTAATATTTCTTGACTAGTTAAAATATCACATTCTAAAACGACTTCACCAAACCATTCAAGACCAAGTGTGTGTGTGTGTGTGTGTGTGTGTGTGTGTGTGTGTGTGTGTGTGTGTGTGTGTGGTATACTAGAAAACTTATCCACTATGTCAATAATTAAAAAAATCAAATCCTCTTCATAAAATAAACTTGGTATTATATACCTTATAAAATCCCAAGGGTCCATGGAAATATGACTTTTATTTGCCAAAAATTGCTTCAATTTATTATCTGCATATATAGATAAAATGTGTGTATGGGGCCCTCTGCATGCAACAATAGGCCTAAATGGGGTGGGGGTCCTTTATTGAGTTATGGCTCTTAGGAATACCAAACATCAAAGGGATACCCCTTCACTGTCAAAAACTACAGTAATTGTTTATTAATTACACCCTGTAAAAAATTATATTTTAATATATAACTGATTTTAGCATAGGCAATATTGATTTTGTGTCTGGATAGCATAGAATATTTACCCTCACAATTCAGAATTCTTTGCATACATGTATAATAATTGATAGTATCTATTATTATTACCACCACCATCCTTGTCAGCTTTCATGATCCTATAAACTGGATTATTAGAAAAACAAAATGTAACAGTGACTTTTCATCCTCACTTAAATAGTGAAAACCATATTTATGATGTTTATGTGACTTCCTCAGGTCCCTCTGGATTTATTCTTCAAAGACTTGAAATCCGGGATGGAGGGCTAAATTAAACACACTTTTTTTCTTTAGTGACGTGGCAGATGACTGAATTTGTTCATTATTAAACACATATCCTAAATTTAAATTCCTCAAAAATAATTTTAAAAACTTCAGTAATATCAAAATTTCTGAAAGGTGCAAACAGGAATCCTTTCATTAATAAATTAAAATAATTAATATCCACATTTAAATAGCTATAAATAAAATATTAAAATTATTAAGAGAAATGAGCAGTCCATCTTATGATAATTTAAAGTCCTTAGCACATATCAATCCCTCATTCCTCTCAGGGCTCTTCTTCTCCCTCTCTGATATCTCCCTCATGATTTCCTGTTGCCTCAATAAACAGGCAATGCATTCTGGTCATATATCTGTGTAATTTGTTCTGAACATCTCAACAGAGGAAATTCTAAAGGAGAGTGATCAAGCACAACATTATCCCAGGAAGCTGTACTAGTAATAGAGGGGTCTGTTTGAATAATTGTAATATTGGTTTGGTCAGAATCTGAACTTTACCCTTGGGAAATGGATAAGACTTGTTTTCCATGTTTTCCTTACAATCTCTTTGGAATTTCAAAACCTTCCTTCTTTTGATATGCTCACACTTGTTATCAATAAAACTAAATACTTTAAAGTAGTTTGTATTATCGACCTGGTGCATGAGTTCTTGTCTCAGCCAAGAAGACTTACATAAAGAATCCACAGAAATACAACTCTAAGATTATGTCATTTGTGTCAGCATATTAATAAGGCAAGTGAAATCATTCTTTTTAATGTACCCATTGGTGTTGTCTATAATTAGCAAATCACTGTTTTGATCTGCACTGACCAACATGATAAAAGGGACAACCAGAAGCCACAAAAAAGAGGTCCATTATGCAGACAACTGAAAACAAAATAACTCCAAATATTGCAAACAGGATGGCATGAGGTTGTGAAGTACAATGACCCGGATTTACTATCCTTTAGTCCTGCATGGAAACGGCCATTTAGGAGCATGATGTCAGTGCACCATGCATATTAATGAAGACGCCCTGCCTGAGCTCTTAATCTTACATGGCGCATGTAAGAGTGCAGGGGACGTGTCTGAGAGCAGAGCTCTCAGAATATACAAGCCACTGCAATGCAGAACAGTGGACAAGTCCAAAAAGAATGAGTGAGACTGCTTGAAGGTCTATGCATACCCCCAGCAACATCTCCCCATGTGTACAAGAGCAGTAGTTAAAACAACAAATACAAAGATATTTTTATGAAACAGATGAAATTTAACTGTATGTGCATGGATTTGTCCATCAGTCAGCTATGGTTTATGCGGCTTAAATGGCACAAGAGGATAAAAAGCAAAGTATATGCAAATGAAGTTGTACAGCAATAGTTTAGTAGGCATAGCATTAGCCTTACAAGCAATCATTCCAGGTTTGAGTCCGACTGCAGCACATTCCATTTTCCATGTCAAATCACTTTATGACCAATACTTTTAGTTGCATAACCTACAAAATAACATATATCTGTGAACTGGAGAACTGCATTAAATGCAGATGTGAGGTGTCAGTGTCATAATGTTGCAATGTCCACAGATAATCACATGTGCCCCATACAGTATATGAACACAGGAATCAGGGATACAAATGTAAGGTCAAATGTGTAATGGATGATAACTCCATAGAGCTTCCAAATCCCCCACCTTCCCAAGAACTATTAGACATTACTGTCTAAATCAGTGCAGTGGTAAACAGGAGTAACCACTAGTAAGCATGTGTAAGCATAATTAAGCAGTAGTAAGTGGGAGTAAGCATATATAAGCACTAGTAAGCAGGTTTAAGCCTGTTTGCATGGGGGTAAGCAATGCACACACGGGTTAAGCAATATTGAACCTAACTCTCTGTATGCATATGCAACCAGAGATTATCAATGATTACCTTCACGCAAATCTGCACAAACCCACTTACAAGTGCTTAAAAGTGCCTCAATCACTCTGTATGCAACAGCCAGTCTTCTGACCAGAAACAAAATAAACAGCCTATGCAGGTTTTGAACCCAGGACCATGTACACTATAGTCACAGTAATTAACCACTAAGCCATCACAGCAGTACATAAGATTGAGGTATCACCAAATAAATCCTCACTATAGTAAAAATCAAACTGAACATGTGAAAGGAATCTATTTACAGTATTATGTTCTATAACCTACTACATAACATAAATGTGTGAACTGGAGTACTGCAGTAAACCCAGATGTAAGGTGTAATTGTAATAAAGTGTTGAAGTCCCCTAATAAACACAAGGACTGCATACAGTGTACGTACACATGAATCATGGATGCTAGACACTTATCTAGCCAAACTGGAGGTAAAGCTCTCTCTAATCAAGACTGAACTTGACAGTCAAGAGGAGAAGGTGAACACTTGCACCACACCATACTCATCACATACTCTCACTAAATCTACACCACCAAAATCCACACATAGAAACACAAAAACATTCGCGGAAGCACTCAATAGTATTCTGCTCAAGCAACAGAGACCTCCAAAGCAGAAATGCAAGCAACCTCCACCACCCAACACAACCCAAATGACACATAGCCCGCAGACTCAGTGTGCCACTCAACCACAGCCAATAAGGCAAAACAACGTACCCAATACACTAGTTATAGGTGACTCTATAGTCAGGCACACAGAAGTTCTACTCACCAGGCTAAACAAGGAGAAGGTTACTGTCAGCTGCCTGTTGGGTGCCAGGATCTGCCACATAACCCATGCACTCAGGTCACTCCACAATAAATACAAATATGACTCTGTCTTTGTCCATGTTGGTGTGAATGACCTGAGACATACCTCCCTGGACTACATGAAAAGAGACATGGAAGAGCTCTCCAATCTTGTAGCCCAGGCGGTATGACCCTAGCCCTGAGTAGCATTCTGCCATCACCCAGAATGATGCCGCAGTACAAGGACAAAATGATTGACTTCAACAATTGGCTAAGCTTCTGGTGCCATTCTAAAGGGATCCAGTATCTGTCTGCCTGGGATGTCATCATCGACAGACCACGATGCTTTTCAGAGATGGCCTGCACCTATCACCCCAGGGATTCTGCATACTGGCTAAGTTTCTTGCCACCCCTGTAGTGCCTTTTTTAGGCAAGGTTCAAATGATAAATTCACCACTGTAACAGGAACAGGCAAGCAAAAACTGAGGGTGATGCTACTCAATGCTAAAGTCTAAATCTCAAAATGCACTCACTCGAGGCACTCCTTAAAATGGAGAACATCGATATCTGTGCAGTGACTGAGACCTGGTTCAAGGCTCCAGAGAGCACCCCTGCAATACCAGGCTGTAACTCATACCACACGTTCCGGCCATGTAACCTGGACCGGAACACTAAAGGCAGAGGTGTGTCTATATTCATTAAGGATATCAACACCTCCAGGCTATTTGCTCAGCATAATGCAGCCAAGGTTATCCAAGTGCAATTAACTGTGGGCAAAACTGCAATCCAAATTATAGTTTGCTACAGATCACCCACCATGCCCCAGGGTTCCCACTCCTCTTTTCCTGATGTACTGGAAAATATTTCTCCAAAGCCAACTTCATGCTTCTTAAGACAGAAGTGGTGAATTTTATGACACCCATGCAGATGGACAATACAGTTACGACTACTGAATCCTACACAAATGCACTTTATAAGCACTTACATGAGTGCATGGATCGTGCTATCTCAAACAGAACCAAGATGCTATCCTCCAAAAAAGGAAGCCAATCTGGTGGTCTCCTGCCATAAACAAACTGTACAACAGAAGGAAGAAACTGTTGCAAAAGTGAGAAAAATCCCATGAGTGGAGGAGCTCCCTGGTCAGCCTCAGTAAGAAGCTGTGATCCCTGATAAAATCCTCCAAAGCTAGTTATGAAAACAAAATCACCACTGATTCTAAAGACAACCACAAAGCATTCTATAGCTATGTCAAGAATCTCAATGGCAACACTCAGATCTGCTCTTAGTTACAGCAGAATGTCACTATATATACAGACCCAACTGATATTGCCAACATCCTGGCAGATAGGTTCAGTGCTAACTTTACCCCCCTTTAAACCCCTAAAGAGCCCATCTCTATACCGGAAGAATGCAAAGTTCCTGAAATCACGGCTGCACAGGTAGAAACCACACTCTCAAAAGCCGAGAACACAGCATCCATGGGACCAGACAACATCCCAGGCTGCGTTCTGCACAAACTACAGAATGAACTGGCACCCCACCTAAGTACCATGTTCAAATCATAGCCTCACCTCAGGCTTTGTGCCTGCTGAATGGTGCACAGTGATGGTTATCCCACTCCACAAGGGAGGAGCCACCACGTACTCTGGGAACTACCACCCCATTAACCTGACGAGCCTAGTCTGCAAGGCCATGGAACGTATCATCATGGAACTTATAAACAAAGACATTGGTAATCTCCAAACTCTGGACCCCACCCAGTTCGGGTTTGTAAAATGCAGATCATGTCTCCTAAACCTGATAGACTTCTTTGAAGCAATCACCAAAGCCAATGACAAGGGTAAAGTGGTTCACACAGCCTATCTAGATCTTGCCAAGGCTTTCAACACCATTCCCCACTCTGGAATTATAGATAAACTCACTAAAGTAAGTATAAATCCCTATGTCACAAGATGGGTTGCCAACTGGCTCACTGACAGAACCCACACAGTGAAAGTATCAGACTCCAAATCCGACTTCAGACCAGTGACAAGTGGAGTACCACAGGGTTCAGTCCCGGGTCCTCTCCTGTTTGGTATCTACTTCTCTGAAGTACAGGCTAACACAGAAGGTCTTTGGCTAATGAAGTTCGCAGATGACTGCAGACTAGGAGCCATAATCGAAACTCCTAACAATGTGGACAGCCTACAAAAGGGCCTCACTGAGACAGATGCCCAGTGTCAAAGCCATGGCCTCAAGCTCAATGCCAAAAAATGCATTGTCATCCCCTTTGGTAAAAACTCTGTACCCATGAACTACAACATAGGTGGTGGTATAATTAACATCAAAAATGTGATAAGAGACCTTGGGTCACAGGTGGACAGTAGTCTCTCCTTTGATAATCACATCAACACAGTAGTCAGGGAATCCTTCTACATGGCACACCACATCGCAAAAAGTTTCTCATCAAGAAAAAAAGAGGTCATTGTTCCCCTCTACTTATCACTCAGTAGACCCATTATAGAGTGCAATTCCCCTTTTGGTGTCTACCTCACAAGACATCTACGGCAACTGGAAAGGCTGCAGAAATACCTCACTAAGAGGATTACTGGCCTCAAACAGATGCCATATGCAGACCATCTCAAAAAACTCCAGCTTTACTCCGTCGCATGTCGCCTACTCAGAGGTGATCTCTGCATAACATACAAAGCTATGACAAACACAGAGCTGTTCGACATGCTCCACTTAAAGTATTCCCAATCCCTCCGAGCTACATGCTCCAGAAACCTAAACTTTGTCACCACAATAAACAGAACATGCTGGAGGGATAGATTCCTGTCCCAGAGACTTCCCATACTCTGGAATAAACTACCTATCTATATCAAACAAAGCTCCACATTAGCACTCTTCAAGAAAAATCTTGATGATTGGATGGGAAATAGGAAATTCACCCCGGGGATCACCTCTGTGGCTCTGCTCGACAGTGGCACAGGAAAGTAATTTTCTTGGGTGGCAAAAACTAAGGTATCTTTTTGGCTGAGCTTGTATAGGCCCCAGGGCTGATAGGCTAGTACCTACCTATGAACCCATATAACATGTAATGAATAATAAATCAAATCAAAAAAGCAAATATAATGCAAAGTAAATATTAAGCAACAGTAAGCATTGCACAGGCCAGCTTAGTAGATGTAAGCAGTGTGTAGGCCAGCTAACTCAGTTTGCCCATTGGTATACCCCTTTAAACAATGCCAACCTTAGGTAAGCAGGTTTGCCCATAGCTTAGCCTTTTCAAAACCATCCAATCATGGTAAAGTGTGGGAAATTGGCCCTATTCAAACCCAACAGGCAAGACTACATCTCATAACTGGTTGTAGCTTCCCCTTGCAGGCACCATGTTTGGAATGTTTTTTGAGATTGTGCTTTTGGATGCAGCACTAGGGCATCTGGGAGTCCAGAGTCATGGCACAACTCCTTGTCAAAGACCATGAGCAGAGACTGCTGGAGGGCCAGTACCAGGGTTCCCAATAATATAAAGCAGAAGCCTGGGACCATCTTGCCCATGACCTCACCAGTGCCACTAGCATTCTCCATACTGGTGAGCAGATCAGGCATCACTATGCCGACCTGAAGTTTTGAAAGAGGAATCTCTTGGATCAGTGGATCCAAGAGGCTAGGATGACAGGGGAGGTCAAGTAGTGTGTAAGTATCACTCCACTACCTGTTTAATAATTTCCAGCTCATGTATATTATAGATAAGTATGGCTAAATATTCCTCGTATGTCATTCACAGTGGCAAGTGAGCGGGCTGTGAACCAGGAGGCCCATTGATGTCACTTGGAGAGGTTGCAACGCAAGGCAGGTTAGTAATACTCTTGCATGTACTGTCATAGGAAATAAATCTAACAGTATTAGTAAGTTAATTGCCTGTATAAAACCTGTATTGTTTAAGGCAAGTACTGCATACACCGGAGAATATAGCAGGATGAGTCTCATATAGATTGTATGTAAATAAAAGTGTAATAGCCTGACAATGAATGTCTAAATGCTGTACTGCATGTGTTTACTCTGGTATTATATGGTAATGTAGATTTGCAATCACTTAATAGTACTGTTGTATTAAGCACTGTTACCCACATTGTTCAACATAAAAAATATGTATGTCTGTATATGACTGGTGTAATCCCCAGAGATCAGCTAGTACAACTGAGAGAGACATAGATAGAAAACAGTGAAAAGACAGACAACAAAATCCAAATAGCACACACACCTAGGATGTAAACGGTTGTATTTTTAGCGCACACAGCCACAGTTCAAATCCTGGGAGTGGTAGTAGTCTGCATACATAATCATACCCCACAACTGTACAGATATGTCCAGAATGTCCAGTTAATTGGCCCATATCTGCTGCCTGTCATTGTGTCCCCCTGGGAAATCAGTGGAATGATGCCAGATGTATAGGCTGCAAACAAGAAATGCAACTGATTGTCACACATAAGAACAAACCTGTCACTCTAGCAACTCCCCATACTGTTATGAGAGTAATAAGCCAAGCATGTCCCATCTAGACCCCTATGTTGTCAAGCTGTGACCAGAGTCTGTACAGTAACAGAGTGAGATGTAAGTGCATAATACTAATGTGAAATCTGGTACTTTGTGTGGCAACATTCAGGTAGTGCTAACAAACATTGCTCCCACAGGTCCATCAGATACGAACACTGTGCCCAAAAATAAAAGAGTGATGCCCTATACTGGTACTGTTTACTATGATATTGTATGGCATTGTTAGTGTTGCAGTTGCTCTGAATAATAAGGTATTACTCATCACTGTCACCCACACTGTGCTACATAACCTAACTGTCTAGGAAGTCCTGTATAAGAGTGTTGTAAGTCACTAAAGGTTGAAGAGGGCAATAGTCTACATATATCTTGGTTAACCTGCATGTGGTCAAGACATGGCCAGAGTCCTTGCAAAAAGAGATGGACAGGTATGTGCATAACATCAAACTGGAGTCTGAGAGCATGTGGAGAAGCAGTTAGTATTAGCAAACAATTCCTCCACAGGTATACCAGGTAAGAGGTTATACTGCAGATAAAACCAGTTAATGTATATAGCTGTTGATAGCCATATCACTGTCCAAACTAAGGCAATAGGGTAGTGTAGTAATACTTGTAAAGTACAGATAACAGCACTAACTAGGAAAGTAATGTGACTACAGTAATATACTAGTTGTTAATTGACATCTCCCCCCCCCCACCATATCTCCAACAATACACTAAATACCCAACTCAATTGGTACGTGATGTCTTCACTGTAATGTTGGGACACATTTCCTATTGTATGATAATTATTTAAATCTGTTTCTATGCAGGTGCTATGTTGACATACTCCAACATTGGTGGCATGGTGCCATCAATGTACCTGCATGCTGTTGTTATTACCATTGTGGTCCCATATATGCATGTGTTCTGTTTGCTATGCAACTGTTCCATATCTGGTGTCTGGGTTAATGGGAATCTCTATGCATGTTGTTATACCTAATCCTGGAATGTGTTGACTATTACTAACCCACATATGTTGATAAAACATAAACACCATAGCACATATGGAAATGCGGGTTCCAGCGGACACCTCAGCTGGCCATGGCACCGGGCACCAGCATGTCTGGGGCCCAACCTGGGACCTCCTTGTCCATTGGTCCTGCACCACCTTTGGGTGGAACCACCTCAGGGGATGGGGCTCGCCCCCACCCTGGGAGTGGGTGAGGACAGGAACCTGTCACCTGTCGCCAGGTCTGGGTTGTGGTGCATACCGAGCTCCACAGGGAGGTCGGAGATCTGCTACACTAGCTTGAGGGCCATGTGTCATGACTAGAGGGTCAGCCTGGCTCTCTAACTCATCCCACAGCACAGCCACCTTTGGGCTTGTGAAGGTGTAGTGATGACTGCCAATGGGTGGGGACCTCAGTCCCACTGTTTCCACTAGGGGACTCATGGGCTTCTGATTTCCCAATACCCCCCATCAAGGTGTTTACCCCCACATGTGTCATATAGCTCCCCTGTATGCATCTTATCTGTCTTGCCTGTTAACCTAAACAAAAAAGAAAAAGAGCACAGTGACATTCAACCTTTTATTAAAACGATAATCAGCAAAGCTTTCGGGTTTCCCCTTCCTCAAAATAACATCAGAAAACGTATTTAACATTGTTTCATTGGGCTATCAGAAAATGATGGAGAGACTGTCAAGTTTTGATAAGAATCAGGAGATGATAAAGAAACATAAGTTAATAAGAGATGTTAATGACTATAAGCTAGGCCATATATTTGCTTGGCCCAAGGAAAAAAATGTTCAAGTAAGTCGTACAAATGGAAAGTTGGATCAACTTGACACTTTTCAAAGTGTGAATTCATCTCAGCCTGTAGTTATGGCAACAGACACTGATGGGAACCATGGGCAGACTCTAAGTGGATTGTTGATGGCCAGTGCCTCTGAGGGGGAAGTAACCAATCAGAGCCTAGCAGGAAGTAACAGGGCTGAAACAGAGACGACTGAATATGCTGGCATGCAAGCATCGAATGATGGGCAAATTAAGCCACAATTCTTCAGCCGGCACTTCTTCTTCTTTTTTAAAACAATTCAAGCCAGTTGCAATAAAACTGCCAGCAAAAATAAATCAGGAAACTCGATCAATGTCAAGAAGCAAGTCAAAGCAGTGACTAGATGGACTCAAGAGGAAAAACAAGAGCCTGGTTACCAGAAACAAAATGATACATCAGAAATGATTGAAAAATCAAATGTAGTGAATACATCTAGTTACAGTTTGTCTACAATGAACATTATGGTTCTAAACAAAGGTTTGCAATTTATACCAAGTTATAGAGGCAATGTAGTTGATGCTATTACTGACTTAAAATTGTTTGTCTGTAACCTTAGTCTGAAACTGTTTTTTTTTAATTTAGAAATTTATAGTAGTAATATCTGTAAAAGGAGTAGTATATTCATTCCATATAATTGTCCAATTTTATCAGCTTTGTGAAACTGAGCTTAGAAGCATTTTTAAGCAAACAAATGAGCATAACTTTTATAACCTAAACATTGAGGGGCGTAATGCCATACTGGCCTTAGAGAATAATGCTGAAATAATAATTAAACAAGCAGATAAAGGAGGTGCTGTTGTTTTGTTTGACAACGATCATTATATATTTTAATGGAAGAATTTCTAAGTGATGAGGGAACTTTTAGACAAATGGAGTATAGTGAAGTAACTAAATATATTTCTAATGTTAATATGATGATTTATGAATTCACATTTTTCACAGTTTTTTGTCCAGTGTTGCCTGCCATATACGGTTTGCATAAAATACAAAAATCACTTACAACCCCCCCACCCTGAGACCTATAGTCTCAGGGAGGGGTTGGGTAACTGAACCTTTATCCATGTATGTGCAAAATTTGTTGAGCAAGTATATAATCAAATGTGAAAGTGTAGTCAAAGACTCATGTGATTTTTTGAAAGGGCTATTTGCTTGGAAAAATAGAATAAAAATAAGGATGAACATTTTTATGGCAACTCTTGACATAAACTCATTGTTTACTGTTATCCCAAATAATTGTGGGATAGAATGTATTCATGAATTTTTAGTTGATAATACTGACTTAGCATGTAAAATAGCTACTGTATGTGAAATGATTGATGTCATCTTGACTAATAATATTTTTCTTTTCAATGGAAAAACATACTTACATCTTGCTGGGGTAGCCATTGGCACCCCAATGGCTAATGTGTATGCAAACCTGGTTTTATACCTATGGGAAAATAAATATATTTATACAGAGGCTGTTTTTTGCAATTATAAATTATTGTTTTATAAGAGTTTCATAGATGACTGCTTTCTTTTGCGGAAGGGAACAACAGATGAGTTCCAGAAATTTGTATTATCTTTGGAAGGAACTACTAATTTCCTATGCTTTAAATCATGTATCTCTGATACTAGTATAGCATTACTAGATATTGATATATCTTTGGAAAATGGTGAACTAAATACTAGTGTACATAGAAAACAGGTACATGCAAATAGATATACACATAGGCATAGTATGCATGCCCCTCACATATTTAAGGGCATAGTTAAGAGTCAGCTATGTCATGTGAGTAGGTTAAATACCAAGGAGCATATGTGCAATGAACAGATGGAGCATATGGAACAAGAGTTTATTGAGAGGGGGTATGATAGAGATGTCATTGACTTCATGATTCGAGAAGTAAAGGAAAGAAGGTCTGGTGCTATGGCACCTTACTTTAGTGACGCTACCTCTACAGTAAATAATCATAGAACTGAGGACCATAAAACTACAGATGTTATATCATATCATACTAAAACGAATGAGGTTGAGCAAGTTGTGCGAAAAAATTGGAACATTTTGTTAACTATGCCAGAACTGAAATAAATTGTTGCTGAAAAACAATTTTTGCATACAGAAATGAAAATATTTGAGAGAAAGGTTATGCTTCAAAAATTTTAAGTTGAACAGAAGTAATGGTAGTGTAATGACTAACAAGAAGGGCACATACTCATGTTGCAACTGTAGCTGCTGTGATGATGTGATTACAGATATCAAATTTATTCACCCAAATACTAAGAAGGTATTTGAATTTAGCTGTTATGCAAACTGTAATACCATGTTTATAGTTTATTTGGCTACATATAATAAATGTCTATCATTTTATGTAGGCAAAAAAAATTTACAAGACCCACTCTAGGTTTTCTTGTCAGTCTAAATCTGTGGTCTATGTGGCCCAATGCTCAGGTTGTACCGCGTTCTATATTGGTAAAACCGATCATAAGTTGAAAGAACGTGTTTACGAGCATTTGTAAAAAAATCAGAAATCAAAGCTTAGATAATGCTCTGGCAAGACACATAGTGTCATATCCACACTGTTCTTTCTTATTTAGAGCCATTGACTCAGTGTTTGATGAAAATAGAGGTGGACCTACATCTTTATTATTGGAACAACTTGAATTGTGTTGGCAACTTCGTACTGGATCTTGTTTTAATCCGGGTTTGAATGAAGTAGTATCTTTGGCATGTATACTTAAACTTAGGTATTTGAGATGCTAGTACACTATAAGTGTTTGTTTCAGACTTTAATTAACTTTAGTTTTGTTAGCACTGTTGTTAACAATGAAGCCTTTTATTTCTTTAATTATTGATTACATATCTTGTTAGCAGAGGTAGAAATTTGTTGCAAATATATGTAACATGCATTTTGCATTTTAAATCACAACTTGTTTACCATAGTGAGCAATGTCTCTTTAAGTTAATTGAGTGTAACTTGTGTGGCTTACAACGCCCACTTTTTTATTTAGTATTTAATGATGAAGATTTTATGACATTTTTATCTGAGGAAGTCCTGCTAATGAGCAGGATGAAAAGCGCTTTATTTTTACTGGTTTGCAGTTTGTGTGTACTTTTTAGTACCTTGTGAGTGTTTGCTTCTGGATTAAACACCGTTGGTTTGCTTACTACTCTCATTGCCTTCTTCACTAGTTGGCATAAGTAACATATGCAGTATAGTCTGGCTACCATAGGGAATGTACAATGTGGAAGCAATTAACATTCCTAAGATACATATACACAGACACATAATATGCAGATACATATCTATCTATCTATCTATATATATATATATATATATATATATATATATATATATATATATATATACACACACACACACACACACACACACACATACATATATATATATATATATATATATATATATATATATATATATATATATATATATGTAACTACACATACACACACGGAGATGTGTATAGAAAGATACATATGTAGAAGGTGCACAAAATACGGAATACCCACTATGCCTACAGTTGCCATCTTACCAACTGGACACTGTATGAGCCACCCATACAAATGACAATTGTTGACTGCAGCATACACCCACAGAGAGGTCAGAGGATATAATACCACACACAGGTTTGCATACATGGGAAAGCTTTATTTGCATACTATTACAGTTGTATATGCCATGTCATATAACTGTTTAGACTCTGACATACATATAAACAGACTAATGCAACTGTGAAACAGTTATATTACTACAGTAGTCTGGAAAGGTTTACATATGTTGCTGTCCAGGCCGATGCCTTCAAGTAGTACAATAGTAAAGACAGACCGGGCCACAGGATAACAATCAATCAACAGTAAGTAATGCAGATGTATAGTCCAGCAGCCTCTATCTACACTCTGTACACAATCCCTAGGGGGTAAGGACCACAGTTGACACAATGGTATGTATCTGTTACATAACAAGACATAACTGACACTATCACAATCACATTGACAAACAGAACAGTCTGTATGGCAGGAAGCAGTAGGCCTGCATTTACCCAAGGTGCATTGTATGGTAATGTAGATCCAGATACCTTAAGGCAGCTTACCCGTGATACCCCCATATGTTGTAACAGCCTAGGTTAGTTATGGTGCCCCCCCCCCATAGACTGACATACAGGGCCATACACCACTGTTATATGCACTGGCCTTTGGCGTGCATAAGGGCACACATGTATTGTGTAGATGAAGGCCGCACATATATAGACCCAACCCCACAATATGTGTAGGGGCCACAACAGCAGTGGACTGATGGCAGGAATGTCAGCATGACATACTCACAGCCCACTACATAACAGCCCCTGACAGCATGTCATATGGACAAAGCCTGATATGTAGGTGGAGGACAGAGGCTGAAACACAGGCCCATATGTGAAATACTGGTGTCATACACTAAGCAAGTAACTGGTGTTACAAGATAGGCTGCAAGATCCCCTTAGTCAGGCATATGAACTTAGAAACACAAATGGATGTACCCATGTACTGATAACACTCAACACACACACTGCCAGTGATATGTCTGACACAAGATCTGTGTGGTGGACAGAAAAAACATAACAGGCACACCTCTGGCCATCAAGTGGATAGGCCAATAGTTTAGAGCTGTGCAGACAGACTGCATTCCATGTTAAACTAGTATGTACACACAACCCTGCAACACCAGTGCTATACAATGCATACAACAACACTACTCACACTCTTTCTGTATTTCTGGAATGTCATACAAATATGTAACTGGCCTGAGTGTGCAAGTTCTGTTGTAAGATGTATTGCTACCTGCTGTCTGTAACACTGCTGCACAAACACAGGAAGGATGTCCACCATACAGGAAAGGTAAAGGGACCATGCCCACATGATGTAGGGATTTATAGCAGTGGGTTGCCATGACAGTGGAAGTACTACATAGAATGCTGTATTCAGTTAGCCAGTAGAGGACACAGATTGGTGCAGAGGCCATCACCTGATCATGTGCATCACCTACAAAAGCCATACTGCAATCTATCCAAAGCAGCTCAATCCATTTACTGGAGAGAGACTGAGATAGAGGGAAAGTGAGAGAGAGTGAAAGGCAAAAAAAAAAAAAACAGAAAAGAATAAACATCCATCCAGCAAACTATCCAGGAGAGACATCATTCACACAACAGGTATGTGAAGTATATATGCATGCAACTGACTGTAGTACTTGGTCCAAAATAATGGGATAGATGATGTGGAATGATTTATATGTGCCATCAGGTGTTGATGTATTGATGGGCCATACCCGTCAACTGTGCAGAGCAGCACTGACTGATCAGATGTAAGCCATCATAGTATGTGTTGTGTAATGGGAGGCATGTATATTACTATGGCCAATAGCTGGTTGTGGAAGTAATGCCGTAATGATGGACATGTGGGTTCCACATACCACTACTTGCAGGATACTCCGGGTAACCTGTATTGTAGCATGCTAGAATGCCATAGGTGTGTAATAGGGTTACCTGCAATCTGGCCCTACATATACCCCCCTAATGTTAGGCTGTGTCCATATTTGGCACCTGTCTGTTGTAGCAAGGCAGAACAGTGCAACTGTGCAGGAAGGTGTTGTGAGATTGTGGATGCGATGTCTGAATGTACCTGATATATAGATATGTATATGTGTATGTATATATATATATATATATATATATATATATATATATATATATATATATATATATATATATATATATATATATATATATATATATATATATATATATATATACGTGTATGTCCACAAATATACATATACACATGTGCAGAAATATATATAAACATATATATATAATATCATATATATCTACACATATAAACATATATATATAATATCATATATATCTACACATATATAGATATATACCTATATGCATATGTCTACATATATACAAACACATATACAAACATATATGTATGTAAATGGGTCTAATTTACATGGTTGACTTTCCACAAGGTTGGCTTTCATATGGCCGAGACCATATGATTGACTTTCGGAAAGTCAACCATGTAAAATAAACATAAAAAACACAACAAACACTTACCTTAAAACTGTTAGCGGGGGGGGGGCAAGCCCCCCTGCACCCCATGTAGCTTAAATATGCCAACTCTGAGATCACACTACAGTGCGGAAGTGGGACATTTTCCCATTCCGTACTGTACAGAGATAGTGGTTTCCCATGGTCAGTGTTTCAAAAGTCGATCTTATGGTCTTGGTCATATGAATTTCAACTTTGTGAAAAGTCGCTCATGTGAAGGGGACCCATGTAAATACATGTCCCCTATATTGCCACCACAGTGATGCAGGCTATGTGTGAGGGAACAGCACACATAGCAATACACACAGATATCTACAGCTGTCAGTGTGTGCAACATGGACAGGTATGTCACATGTGAACCCCTTGTTGGGACCACATTGCCCTTGTCTGTGAAGTATGGAATGGGAATATGGAAAAGTATGGCAGGTATAGTTGTGGAGGTGGTCAGGGTTCGTAGATATAGAGGAGAGCCTACAGGGGTGGTATGTAACACATGTGGTGGGAAAACACCCTGAATGGTGTGTGTGTGGTCTGACATGTGGAAGCCCCATGGGCCTCAATATGGACACAATGGGAACAATCCTCCCACCCACTGCTACTCACAACAGCAGTCCACATCCCGAAGGCGCCTGGCCTGGAGGCTGAGCAGGAGGAGCATGTGGACCCTGTGAATGTGTACTGGATGCCTCAAGGTGATGTAGCACATCCCACATTTATCTCTGGAGCCCACTATGGAACAGACCCTGGACCTGACCTCGGGGGACAAGATCATGTCTGTGTGTACCCCCGGGGTGTCAACATCCCCTGAGTTGGTTCAACCTGAAGATATTGCTGGACCAATAAATGAGGAGGCCCCAGGGTGGGTCCCTCATGTTATGTGGCCTGGTAAAATGGGCAGATGAGTTTGGAGAGGTGGTTCTGCTGGCCAATAGTCCATAAACATGCTATTGTGTCACTGTTATAGAACATGTGTAGGTAGTAATAGTCTACACAATCCTGGAACATGTCCAACGGCATGCATAGATTCCCAAATAACACAGAATGTCAGATGTGAAGCAATCACATAACAAGCATACCACAGGCATATATGGAACCATAGTGGCCCTGCCAATGGCATGCAGGTAAATAGTCTGTAACAGGCCAGCAATTATAGTGTTCACATAGGGAACATGGCTAAAAACACATCGCACAAAGTGTGGTACAATACAATATCTGTCCCACTGGTAGTTAAGCTATAGCCATACCAATTGAGTTGTGTACAGTTTGTTGTCACTAATATTGTGGGGGGGGGTGACAGTGATGTGTATTAAGAAATGTGGTAACCTTGCTGTATGACTTGCTCACACCTGTTTCCATCTTTATGGCTTTCAGGCAAGATGTCACATGGAAGGATCCTGGCTTTCTCTGCTGTTGAGTATGACATTGTGGTAAATCTAATCCAGCACTACCTTGTCTTGTTTGGCTGCACCACCCATGAGCAGCAGGAGTGGACCATCCTGTGGAATGATCTAGTCCACAGGGTCAGTGATGTCAGACTGCACAACAGCGGTTATGAACAGGTCCGGCATCATTGTTCTGACCTGCTTCGCAATGCCTGTCGGCATGCTGCTGCAGTCTGGGGGATCAATTCACAACAGGGGGGGCATGCCATCTATCCTCCCTTGACACGTGTTGAGGAGCTCCTAGCCAGCCTCGTGGCACCTGCCCATCGGCATAGCTAACAACTGCCAGACACCATTGTGCAGGTGGGTGCTACCCACATACCGGCTGAGGAGCATACAGGTAAAGCCACAGGCACATCAGTAGACCACTGTAGCATATGCATCCACATCTGTACAGGTAGATCATGCATATCTGACATGTCATAGATATAGTTTGTTGCTGCATAGTAGTGATTAACAGATGTGAATACATGGTAGTATTGTGGACATGTACTGTTCATGTATTGTAATGCTGCACCCACCCTGTAGGAATGCCACAGGTGTGGCCATTAACTTTGCATCTCTCACCCTCTTATGTAGGTCCCTCTGGTATACCACCAAGGCAGCAGCCTGTAGCTGGTGAGTATGGTTTATGTTGATGCTTGTCAATACACAGGGCATGTAATGGCTATGGTATATTCCATGCAGACATCTAACACACTTACCCAGAGTGCATGCTGCACATGTGCAGGTATGGTTGCTGTTAAATGCACTGTATCACAGTGGTGACCATGATGTGGTATTGGAGGGGTATGTCAGACACCTGCAAGGTAACTAATATCCTGTCATTGCAGAATATTTCTGCAGGGATTAGCATAATGGTGGGAGACATGGCCTACAGTAGGGACATGTATGAAACATCACCCATATACAGTGCAACACCAGTGTATATACCAGTAGTACAATGGCAACTGTTGCAGAGTTACAGTATGACATAACATATTACTGTGGTCCACATTATTATCTGGAACTAGGCTGTAACATTAGATGTTCAGTGTATGGGACACTGCAAACCGACACACATGTGTAGGCCTTACTTGCCAAGCATCTGCAGAAAGGCTGAAGGTGGGGGGTGTCAACATGACACACCAGTGCACTGCAGCAGACATCCTAAGGATGCTAAGAATGGCTGTATCTGCAAACAGTCAGGTTCAGGAACTGTGGCAGATGTATCCCTACCCACACATCAATAGTGATGGCAGTGTGTGGACACTAAGGGATGTGCACATGAGTAGACCTTGCAATCATGCAGATTAGGGGGATATGTGTAGGGCAGACTGAATATACACTGGCAAATGCAGATAGCCCATGCTAGTATACCCCTGCCAGGATATTGTTTTCCCCCACAGGTGGCGACGTGGGTCAGGGTCCCTCCTGCATGTCATTTGATGTTGGTGTCCATACAGTCACCGAAGATGATGATAGTACTGTTGAGGCACAGGTGGGGTTGTCAGGGGCTGAAAAAGTACCATTATTTGACATCCCCTTTAAGCCACCCAAGCCACACACACAGTTTAAGTGCCTATACATACCCCATCACCAGTGGTCTTAGTGGAGGGACAGCTGGAGTTTGGTGGCAGTGAAAAGGAGAGTGTGGTAACTGTGCCTACTGTGTCTGGTCAAAGTAGGCATAGCCACATGTCTGGCAGGGCACGACATAGGCAGATGTCCCAGAGTGCTCGTGGTAGGGCCGCCAGTCATCATCCTTTGGCAGATGCACCACAACTGGCACCACCTGGTGCATGTTTCAGGCTGTCATGGCACATGGAACATTACACCAGACAGGGCCTGAGGCTGCAGAGGTCTGCTGTCACATCTGCAAACGACAACTACTGTGAGCTGTCTGTTGACATCCATGCCAACAGCTGGAAGCCAGCAATGCCAACAGCTGGAAGTCAATGTGGATGTGCTAGGACACCAAGGGGCTCCTGTAGTGGCAGTACCAGCCCAGACACTTTGGGGTGGTGCTGTCCATACCACACCACAGCAGGCCATGTGCATATTGTTCTGGTCAGTCCCAGGAGAAACCTGGTTCCAGCAGACATCTGTCATCATCAGGGGAGAGTAGCACATCGAGAACTGTATTTGGACATGCCCATGGAATACCTGGCAGGCACAGTCCACATGTCCGTAGCTGGAGGCAGTGAACTGTACACCCTGGCAGGTATGGTCTGCAACTGTCCATGAACACCTGTGTAGGGCAGCCACATGGCAGAACTGTGTGCATGCATACCCACACCCTATACAAACAAACCTAGGGCAACTCCATACCTACACACAACACATTACAATGCCCATTTCACCTCATTACACCCCTCACCCACACACTTGGTGTCAAATATATGGCCCACCCTTGGCCTCTGGCAAACCAACAACACACCCTGTGCATATGATGATACCTGTGCCACATCCCTGTCATCCATAACATTGATGCAGGGACAGGCTAATATGGTTCTGATGCACACGGTGAATGTACTGCGGTGTACCAAAGTACTGCTGTGTAACACATTGTCAGGAGTAAAGTTTAATGCATACATGTCAAGTAGTATAGCAATCCAGCAATGATGCATTATAGCTGTTATTAACACTGGTTGATTGTGGTGTCCATAATGTTATCCATTTGTGTTGTAGGTGTACATGTGTCAGCACAAGGATGGTCTGCAGTCTTATTCTACAATGGGGTATGGCACTGTGGTGACACCATGGCTGTGACATATCTGGGGTACAGTTGAACATGTCACAAGTTTGTATAACAGTTATGACCTGTGCAGCATGGACAGGTGACCTGCTGGGACGAGTATAGACTGCAACCTGATGTAGACCCATCAACACATGCATGCACACTCTTACTTGGCAACACTGGGACTAGGCCCCTACCTAGGTATGTAGTGCTACTGAACTGTGTGGCTTTCATTGCACACACCACACAGCATTTAGGGTGAGGTGTGTTACAGGTTACATGTTACATGCAGAACATCCCTAGACATGTACAGTATGCTAATGGGGGATGTAATGGGTGTATATAGACAATACATAGTGTGACATACATTCATATACACATTAGCAGACACATAACAGGCAGACACACGTCCGACAGACCTGGGCCTATCACTGCTAACTAACTTGACCGTATGTCCAATATGTTACAGGTAGGCTGCACACAGCACATGCATAACTGGGCTGGATTTTGGTATCAATTACCTGTATGGTTGATGCTAACAGTGGTAACCATAAAGAGATACATGGAACGTATACCGGGAGTACCTTGGTGTAATGACAGTGTACAAATCACCCGCATCTTCCAGTGGATATTTTCCTCCCTGAAACCCATGATAACACTCTGACATACCCACCATCACACATTGCCCATGACTGCGATACAACCCATTGTATATCCCAACAGTTGTACTACAGGTATATGCATCTAATGCAACTGCCACAGGCATAGTAGGGTGTTGCATTGTCATGCCTCACCTATGGGTAGCAACAACACTATCTGTACTACTGTGTGGCAATGGGTAGTGTAATAGGAGTATATGGCCTTGTAATGTTGTACCCTACAGATATACGGACATGCACACATACACACACTTGCCAGAACTCAATGGGTATCCCATGCCTATCGAACCATTTGTACAACACTGTTGTGCTGGTACTACAAGGCTTGTGTAGCTAGTATGGAGAAGAGCTTAACATGGTACATGTAATGTCCCATACAGCAGCTGCCGCATCTGACTATGGCAATGGGTGTTGTGGTGGTTGTGAAGACCCTCATGGAATTCCCAATTACAGGTGTACTGACACATAGACACTGCTATACACAGTAATGCACACATACACATGTGTCAGTACTGGGGTGCATTGCTGCAACTGGTCATAGATGTGTATCTAGCTATTGTCCAAGGAGAGATGGGTTGTGTAGGGTATGTGTGTACAATGGTATCCTGCCACCTGCCATGTGGCAGCAGGCAATCTATCGACAGACACCACTGTGATGACCCTCAGGTGAGAGTGACATGCATCAGCCTATCCTCTGGGTGCCGTCTGCACATGGCCACTGAGGTGATCAAGTTGACATGTATGCAACATGTGTTACAAAACATGGTTTGGGTCTGTGATGGAGACCTGTACCCAAGCATGTTCTGTTGACTGTGGTAGTGTAGTGGAGGTACCCCTGGCATGTGATGCATACATGGTGTTGTCTCCCACATTTGCCATTTCTTACACAGCTGGGCAGCCATGTAAGTGTCAGTCAAGCATTGGTTGCCTGTACATATCAAAGCTGGATACCTGCCATCTGCACAACTGTACAGGGACTGACAGTCACCAGCTTGGCAAGTAGGTATGAAGTAGGATGAATGTGTTGACAGATAGATGCTTGACAACAGTATGTATGCCATAACTACATGTTGGAAGCCCTCGCCAACATGTGCTGTACAGACAGTAGTCTACAGTTACATTCCACATGATGGATCATTATCCAGTAGGGGATATATACTGTGACACAGCTTACACACCAGGGATACAACAGGGAGGCCTGGGATTCCAGCTATGCCTGCAGGTATTCCTGTTGTCAGTACTACATTTAGCACTCTGCTCTTCCCTGGGACAGCACTGTCAACAGTAGTACCGCCATGATACACTACATGCCAGTATGACAGCACGTATCCTGGGCTACTACCCTGTATGTAATACATTCACATGGATAACAATGCTGTACAGGCCTCATATATGTCTGTGCCCCTACAGATGGCGGTTTCCTCAAAAACATAGCACTGTCATAACAGGTATTAAAACATGTAGCCCAGCCATATCCACACATACCCTGTTAAACCAACATTACTCCAAATGTATAATAGCAACACTTACATTCTGTAGTCATGTCAGGCACATCCTCCTCCTGTCTCCACAGTGCATGTTGTTAGAGGTAAATCCTCAGTCCATCTGTGATGCTGTTTGCCAAATACCAGATCTAGGTCCTGCTCACAGTGAATGAAAAGGCTCAACACCAATATGATGTTCCTAGATATTGGAGTGTGTTTCCTTGCAGTTGGCTATGGGAATGTTATGACAGCTGTTCCACATGCAATCATCTAGAGGAGGGCTGCAATTCATGCAGAGGCCATCAGCTGATCATGAGCATCACTTATAAAACACATGCTGCTGCCTAAGCAAAGCAGGTGTTGTTCTCTACATCCACCAAAGAGGGAGTGTGAGAGGCACACAGAGGCAAAATAAGTCAGCGTGGGGGTGGGAGAGTAAATCCTAAGCATGTTTGTGTCACACACCTACCAGCACAAGGTATCAACCCCCTGACTGACTATATATTGCTTTCAAATGTCTATGCAGTTATTGCATACACCACATAGCTTTCATGTAGAGGAGCTGTCCAAACATATATGTGATGGTGAGTGACATCTGCAACAGTGATATGGTAGCGATACAGTAGGTGAAGTACACGTGCCTGTCCACATGAACAGGTGTCAGTGTTAACACAGCCACACTCTCTCAGGGACTCACACACATTGACATACTTGCAGGGTCAGGAATACACTTCTAACTAGTTAATTTGTCACAATACAGTACTGTGCAGGTATCACATGCACCACAGGGGTTATCTGGAGGTTATATGGGCAAAGTGTATGTAAAGGTGTATGACATTAGACAGCATGCTTCAGTATGCCAATGGGGGTTGTGGTGAGTGTGAATGTTGTCGAAAGCATCATACACCACAGACACAGGCTGCCAGTATTGACATGCATGTGTGCATTGCTTTACGGGGATGTAGCAGTTGACTGTGCCAGAAGGCTCTACAAGGCTAGGTGAAGGGTATACCTTGGCATCAGGCCACATGACAATAGTCTGCAGTGTGGCTGAGGGGGTGCAGTGTCTGGATTGGCCCACACAGGTGGATATTGTATTAACCATCCAGTCATCTGGGTAACTATTGTGTGTGACCATTGCTGTGCAATGCTTGCCATGTATGTGTTCTTTAGTCCATGACATGGACGCTGTCTGAGATGTGCACATGTCTCACATGCATGTACAGTGATATGTGGAACTGTACCTGGAGTATCTGGCCCATGCTGTGTACACAGATCGTTATCATCAAATGTGCCTGTCCTGGTCTCATGTGCTGGGAACAGGTAATGGACACTAGGTTGCCCCTGCACCCACATTGATAGCATGATACAGGTATTCCCCGGTGTCAGTTGCATCTGTCTATACATGGCATGTGTATAAGGCATGGTATGTTCTTTGTGGGTCACATTTGATGACACCACAGGTGTTGTAGGCGTCCAGTGGGGAACATCGTGAAGGCACACTGTCTGCATGTACATGCGTATTGTACTGATGGACAGGGTGCCATGCCATCTGTAGTCCACTGCAATCACACCATGATTACTTTATGTGGGCAATATACAGGGTACTACCAACATAGTGGTTGTTCCCTAGGCAAGTGTGTTTGTGCATGAGACATGGGTTGAGAGTGTTCTCTGTGTAATACAGGGGTTGCTAACTTTGTTCACCAGGCCTCGATGTCACATGTGGGGGTATGGATTGCCACCCCAGCCTCTCGGCTATTTCACATCTGTTATACTTGGAAGGTGGACATTGTGACATATAATAGGGCCACCATATAAAAAAATTTGCAAAACCCGCTCCACAATGAGTCCAGTTATTACACACTCACTGCCACAGCATACAAATAAACAGACACACACACTTGCCACATCTGGGATTAGAACTCCTACCTAACTAGCTAATTACACTACAGCATTATGCAGTTATAGGATGCGCCACAGAGATTACTGAAGTCCTCTTTCCCCAAAGGTGCATTTCACTGGGTAGACATCAGCAGGCTTGCAAAAGAAGATAGAGGTTGTAGTGCTGTGAATGGCCTCAAAAGCAATGCACCCTACACAGACAAGGACACACACACAAGCATCCACACTTGTCATATGTGGGAATAGAACCCCTCCAAAGTGCTACAGCATTACATTGTTATAGGCTGCACCACAGAGATTACTGGGCTATTTCTTTCCCAAAGGTGTATTTCACAGTGAATGACATCAGCAGACTTGCCAAAGTAGGGCAATTGAATTGTAGTGAGTGTGAAGGGCCTAAAATGCATTGCTCCCTACACAGACAGAGACACACACACAGTTGCCATGTGTGAGATTAGAAATCTTAACTAACTAGTTTGTTACACTACAGCATTACACACTTATAGGAAGGGTCACAGAGTTTAATGGGCTATTCCTTTCCCAAAGGTGTATTTCATAGTGAATGACATCATCGGGCTTGCCAAAATAGGGCATTTGAATTGTAGTTAGTGTGACTAGCCTAAAAAGCATTGCTCCCTACACAGACAAAGAAACACACACACAAACATCCACACTTGCCATGTGTGGGAATAGAACCCCTACCAAAGTGCGATATCACACTACAGCATTACACTGTTATAGGACACACACCAGAGATTACTGGGCTATTTTTCCCAAAGGTGTATTTCACAGTGAATGACATCAGCAGGCTTTCCAAAGTAGGGCATTTGAATTGTAGCGAGTGTGACAAGCCAAACATGCATTGCTCCCTACATAGACAGAGACACACACACACAGTAGCCATGTCTGGGATAGAACACCTACCTAACTACAGCATTATGCAGTTATAGGGTGCGCCACAGATATTATTGGGCTACTCCTTTCCCAAAGGTGTATTTCACAGTGAATGACATCAACGGGCTTGCCAAAGTAGGGCATTTGAAATGCAGTGAGTGTGACTAGCCTAAAAAGCATTGCTCCCTACACAGGTAAAGAAACCCACACACAAACATCCACACTTTCCATGTGTGGGAATAGAACCCCTACCACAGTACTATATCACACTACAGCATTACGCTGTTATAGGATGCCCCACAGAGATTACTGGGTTATTTCTTTCCCAAAGGTGTATTTCATAGTGAATGACATCAGCAGGCTTGCCAAAGTAGGGCATTTGAATTGTACTGAATGTGACTAGCCTAAAAAACATTGCTCCCTACACAGACAAAAATACACACAGTTGCCATGCCTGGGATTAGAACACCTACTGAACTTGTTTATCACACTACAGCATTACAATGTTATATGACGCACCACAGAGATTACTGGATACTTCTTTCCCAAAGGTGTATTTCACAGTGAATGGCATCAGCAGGCTTGCCAAAGTTGGGCATTTGAATTGTAGTGAGTGTGACTAGCCTAAAAGGCATTGCTGCATACACAAAGAAATACACACACACACACACACACACACACACACACACACACACACACACACACACACACACACACACACACACACACACACACACAGTTGCCCTGCCTGGGATTAGAATTCCTACTTAGCTAATTTATCACACTACAGCATTACACAGTTTTAGGACGTGCTACAGAGATTGCTGGGTTACTTTATTCCCAAAGGTGCATTTCAAAGTGGATGACATCAGCAGACTTGTCATAGTAGGGCTATGAGGAGGGCAGTGTGTATGCATGGGCCATAACCCATTCATCTAGAGGTTGACACACCACACGCAGGTGCATGCAGGTTTATATTCTTCAGGTATGTATATACAACTGCTAGATTACTACTGCCTTGTAGTCATGTTGCACAGCTAGCTCTTGCACCACAAAGTCTGTACTGCTGACAGATACCAGTAGTTAATTTCTATAGTGAGTGACATTTACACATCATGTGGTTGTACCCATTTGGCTGTGTGCTGGGTGGGACAAGCCTCATGATGGAAGGCTCTTTGTCACTGTCACTCTCTTCCACACTTCTATGTATGTCTACTTTTGGCATGTTATAGTGTGTTGTCCTTGGATATATGTCTGTATTCCTATCCAATGTGCGTGCAAAGCATGACTGGTGCATACTGAGGAGTGTATGCACTAACATCTGCAACTGTCAGATATGTATTCTCCACTGTTGTTTGCAGATATGGGTTTCATTTGTTGGTGTGTGAACATGCCCAGTATGCCCTTCTGAACTGAATGTGTGAATCCATTCCAGGTAGTTTGTACTCCAGTGCAGACCTTTGTGTTCTACACCTACAGGTACAAACTATTTCTGCAGGATATCTGTCGATTAGTTGGCAATATGGATCAAACTGTGCAAGGGATAGTGTGTACTGTAGGTGATTGTGTCTGTGCTGCTGTTATACACTGTGATGTTTTTTGTCCTCAGGTACTGTCAGGTGATCATTATTTCTCATAGTGATGTTCTGGGGAACAAGGGTGAATGCAGCTGTGCCCAGTATTGTGGGCAAATGCCTACATATTCATGGAGAGTTATGTCATTCTGGAGGGATAGCTGCAGACACTTGCTGGGTCTGTGTATCCAGTTCAGCACCTTGGTACAGTGCTGGCAGAGGATCCCATACTTGTACATCCATCAACATGACAGTATGGCCTTATCTTGCTGTGGTAATACTTCACAGCTGTACAGACTCACACAGATTACCCAGAGTCAGGGGTCATAAGTTAGGACATTACCCCTATTGTGGTGTACGAGCAGGTTTGTAGCCACCCATGTATGTGTTTGCAGCAGGAATAGTATGCACAATCGGCTGTGTGTGAGACCTTGCACATTCCATGCTGCCCATTGTCCCACCACCCCCCTCTATTACTCTATCCTCTTCCATACATTATGCATACATTTTCTGATACTTTCTCTAAGGTTATCACCTCACCACAGCTGCGTTTTGGTGTTGGTCCACAGTTCATGCAGTGGGATATGGTGGACATGTTACTGTGGTTTGTCCACATGGCCTTGCATATGGCTTATGTGGAGTGTGTTATATTGTTATTTGGGTGCCCATGACATAACATGCATTGGCAGTACATGTGAGACTCAGGCATTTGGCAGAGGCCTGTAGGCCATTTGGTGGTGATGCAACCCAGCTGTGGCAGGCCATTGCATTCTGTTGGTCCTACAGTCCCAGACCACCATACAGTATATTCCTCTGAGGTGACAGCGTAGGTGTGCTAGGTGTTCTTACCAATACTTTCTATCAGTATTGGTCAGGTGGCGTGAATGCTGGCAGGGTGCTACTTACAGCTAGGGACACACCTGCATGGAACACCTGCACTGCATGCTGCATTCTTTTGCTATTGCCATACACAGGTGGGGGTCATATTGTACCCATTCCCATCAGCAGGGATACAACCAGAGAGGTACCTCTGGGTGGTGTTTGAGCGAGCTGGGTGCATGAGTGCTATGGACACTACTTGCATCTGACTCACAGATATGCATGGGGCATTCCAGTTATACTGGCTTGAGCAGGTACATCAGGTGTATCCCAATACATCAGTCCTATCACCTTTGTGATCTACAAGTGTTCGGCCAGACCATATCAGTATTCCCTACTACAGGCCCAGATAATGTGATGCATACCTGTATGTACAATTCCAAGGGTGTGTCCATTTCATGGTTACACATTATATACTGTATGTCTGGGGTACTTTTCCCCTGACTACTGCTTGTATATCTAGGCCAACAGCCATGCCATGTCCATCTTTCAGATGGTCACACATATTACCACCATACATTTACAATGGCTTACTGCTAGCATGTGTTATACTGTGAGGAATTGTCTTTGGCACTGCAGTTGTGAGGATGTGGTCCTGTCATTGGCAGAAGTGGGCAATGGCCACCATATCAGACCTCAACATGCATGCATACTGACCACTGTCACACAATATGAAGCATACACCAACCTAACAAACACATACCTGCATACTGTACAAATGCTACAATCTATCTTGCTACCTTGGCCACCTCTGGGCATCTGTGCTCCACTGGTATTACTTACACATACATGTTACTACATGTCTACATCTGATTGGGTGACACACCTGACTGTTACTACATTTCTACATAGGATTTGGGGGGTACACCTGAAGGTTACTTGTGTACATCTGATGGGGGGACACACCAGACCATCTCTACTTTTCAACATAGGATCGGGAAGGGGGCACACCTGACTGTTACTAGATTTCCACATAGGACTGGGGACCACAACTGACTGTTACTACATGTCTACATAGGATTGGGGGCACACCTGACTGTTACTATATGTCTACATAGGATTTGGGGGGGCACACCTGACAATTTACACATTTGCTATGACTATACTGGTATGTCAGGTACTCCATTTCATGCTGTTTTCTAACCTATCATGCTGACTAGAAGCATATCATTGTACTACAAGTCATAGGTTTGATTGACCTACATATTAGTTTCTGACTTCCTAACCTTCAGAACTAATATCTCACTGCCTGACCTGATGTAGTCTGTCTGTGTAGGCCTAGTGGGGAGGTTCCCCATAGGCATCATTCAGAGGCCTTAGCACAGCCTTTGTTTGTGTTTGTCTACACCATTCCTGCTTGCTGAGACTGTTGTTGGGTATGTGAACCTCCCTGACTGGCATGTGTGTGTCATATGGACACACATGTGGCCCAGCACATTTCCTACAATGGGTTTTGTCACCATATGTAGTACTGGCTACTATGGTGACACCAGTATTTGTTACAGTTCTAATGCTGCCACTATAGGTGTCTACTATCTGCTGGCATCCCATTCAGCCACCCAATTGCCTTGCATGCTCACATCCATACCATAGACACAGGTAACAACACAAAATACTCCATTCGGCAATTGGTAAGGTGAGTGACTTACCTTGTGGGTGTGCCAATATTGAGGATGGTGCTGAAGGGATTTCTATGTTGGATGCACATAGTACAATCCCTACACATGGTTGAGCACAGGTAGTGTCATGTTTGGCATCCCTTTTACTGTATGTGCAAGTCAGAGTGAGGTCTCATTCCCTGGGTCCTTCCTGTGTCAGTGTATGTGCTATGTGTTGCCTCTTTGCCAAGACCAGAGCATACTGGACACACCTTCTTCTCCTTACTGGGGCAGGCTCAGGTTGTTCCTCCTCCACGTCACTCTGTGCCTGTGCAGGCCTTGGCAATGTTGGGGAAGGGGGGGTGTGTGGCCCTGCCCTGTGCTGTTCCTGCTACAGCTGTTTCTGCAGGACCATATTGTTTAGCATGGCACATATGATGACAAGCTGAGTACATTTAGCTGGTGAGTACTGCAAGGCTCCACCAGATATGTCCAGGCACCGGAACCATGACTTGAGCATCCCAAACACATGCTCTGTTATAATTCTTGTCTGTGCGTGTGCTTCATTATGGAGTTCTTGTTCAGGTGTGTGTGCATTTCTGATTAGTGTCATCAGCCATGGCTCCACTGCGTAACCATCATCCCCAACTAGGTGACTGTAAGGGATGTCCCCACTGGCAAATTTCTGGTACAGCTGCGTCAAATGCCAGATGTGGGAATCGTGATAGCTTCCAGGGCAGCCAGCACACACATTCATTATAATGCCCTGGGCCTTGCACATGACCTGAGAGTTGAAGGAGGGGAAGACCTTGCAGTAGATGTAGATCCTAGCCCAATCACCGGGTGATGCTTTGATGCATGTGTGTATGCAGTCTGTAGCACCCACTACCTCAGGGTATTCTGCTATTTGGTGGAAGAGATACATATTGCTGGCCAATGCCTCACAGGTGTTGGGGAAATATACGTGCTCACCGGCATGTGCTGACATGGCATCCAGGAACTGGCAGAGTACCCTGGATGCTGATGCCTCTGAGATCCCCATGATATCCCCAGTTGGCCTTTGGGAGGTACCTCTAGCTAGTATTCTTAGGCCTACACATACCTTGTTATCCACTGGGATGCGTTCCCCTCTGTTAGTTCTGTGTGTGAGGCATGGCCGGCACAGCACAACAATTTGCTGTAGGAGGTCCCTGTCCACCCTATAGCACACCACTATCTCCAGCTCATGTAGCCCCTGGTAGGTTACCCTGGATCTGTACACTCTTCTCCTCACTGTGGGTTGGTCAACAGCATTCTCATCCTCACCACCCTCAGCCTGTTCCACATGTTGTATGATAGCTGTTGCAGCCCCTATCATTTTGTTGGTTTTGTTTGTTAAAATTCCCAGAGGGAAAGGTGTTTGCATAGTTTATAGTAGTGTTCTGGGCTGGGCTGGCATGCTGCCTGTGTAATTGGCTGATTCTGATACTTTTCACCTGCCAGCTATGCTAGTTCTCCTTGATTACATTCCTACTAGTATTTTCCCTTCCTGTTGCCTTCCTGTTTAAGCCCAGGGGCGTGTCATGCAAACGTAGTGCTTAAATGTGCACAGAGCTACTATTTCCTGGTTTACCTTTTTTTTCTTTAAAAGCCGGTTCGTGGCATGCACACCCACTTAGGCAATGTAAAGAGTGCTAGGCAGCCTCAAACACACCCCCTTCCTTAGGTCTGCTAAGCTAAGGGCAAACCTGAGCCACTGGGCTCCAATCCGCTTATGGTATGCCTGACATCCCTGCATGATGTCAGCTAACTCCTAGCCTTGCACCAAGCTCTTCCTGCTCTTACACTGTTGGGTGCTGACTAGCATGCAGGGGTGATCTGGGATTCAATATCATTCCCCTCATTTGCATAAGATTGCCTGCTGATCCATAGTTACAGGTCCCACACTGAGCCTCCCCCCTTAGCAACCACTATTCACTGACCATGTTTTCTTCTGTCTGCCATTGAGTATAATGGAAAAACAGTGATTTTGGTTAGAATGCTTATTTTAGGTTTCTTTTTTTATCTTTCAACCAATCCCATTTGCGTGCCACTGCCCTACACTTAAACAGCCGAGATCAGCTAAAAAAAATTAAGTTGATTTTTTTTTATTTTTGCAACTGTTTTCCATGCCAATGGCCATATATTTGGCAATTGGCATGCTTTCTACATAATATCCACCCTTTATTTGGAGCTGTCATGGCTCCATTTTGTAGTTTGCAGAAATGTACTCGGTTACTGGCCGAGTACATTTCTACACATTACACTAGTCCTGCATGGCTGGCTTCCAGCTTCCTGTATTGCAAATTCACCTCATTTGCATGGATTTCACCTGCAAATGGGGTAACTTGCATAAAGGGGCTGAGTCCGTGCAGGACTAGTGCAGGAGCGCTCGTGCATGTCCCTACAGCTTATTCCTGGATTGCATAGCAGACATGTTGCCTGCTGGAGCTCCTGCACTAGTCCTGCATACCATGCAGGCCTTGCTGAATCCGGGGGAATATGTTAAACCAAAACATTTATTAAATTACAAATTAAGCACTTTTGTCTTCAGAATGTCAGACTTCATCAGAACTGCTGAACCAAAATGGTACATCACTTTGTGTCGAATGTAAAGAGATTTTAGTTAGATATGGAGTTATCTTCTCAGTAGTCTCTTTCCCTGCTTGCCTGGTGGCTAGCAATAAACCTAGAGATTAAACAGATTTTTAAATCAAAATAAACTATTATAAAATTATAAGGGAAATGAAGATAAAACAGAATTTATATTTTCAATACCATATTTTGGTATATACTAATTAAGGCAAGAATTTATATGCTTTGAGTATTCAGTTAGGATTATTAAAAGATTGCTATATGTGTAGATTTAACTTCACATAAACAATGGTGGGAAATAGCTCCAGATGTCAAATGATGCATGACTTTTCTTACTGAACTTGAATATCATTAAAAATGTTAATAATATGAGTGGTAGAGACAGTTTGAGGTCTGGCAGTTAATGCAAAGGACTGAAACTATGAACTATTGACAAACTGTTTCTTGCAGACAAGTTTTTGTTTTCTACAGCTTTTATCTACTTGCTATGCAACCAGTCACTGCTCTGGGTAGGTATCCTTAACAGTCTCCTTGATTGTGTGACTGGTGACTACCTATGAATATAAAGACTAGACATATGTTTAAAATGTATAGAAACTAGTTAGAACATATGTTTTATTTAATTAATTCATTCATTCATTTTCTGTACTATATTATTGATACATATTACTTAAGGTAGGAATGCCTGTATATCAGTCATTTTACTAGGGTTATTAAAATATCATTGCGTGAATATCTTTAGCTTCACATAAATGATGGTTGATGGGGGCTCCAGCTGTATAACAGAATGGCATGTGAATTATTTGCTTATGGAACTTGAACTATCTTCAGAAAATAAGTAATATAATTGTTGGTGACAGTGTGAAGTCTGATGGTTTGTGTGGTAGATGAAAACTATATGGAGCTAATGGGCTATTTCTTGTCGTATAGGTTTAGATTTCCACAGCCTTCATCTGCTTACTTTGAGACTCTGTGTGGATTGCTTTTCTAGGCAGTGCTCTGGGTGTTTTGGGAAATCAGGATGGTCTCCGTGATAGTTCCCTTCACTAT